>NC_091118.1:132661740-132984240 GCF_040183065.1 Periplaneta americana | reverse complement strand
TGCCCCGTATTTTTAAACAACCTGTGTATGTATGTATACATATACTAATAATAATATTATATTTTATTTAACGACGCTCTGTACTGCCGGAGTTATATCAGCATCACCGGTGTGCCGGAATTTTGTCCCGTATGAGTTCTTTTACGTGCCAGTAAATATACTGACATGAGCTTGTCGCATTTAAGCACACTTAAATGCCATCGACCTGGGCCGGGATCGAACCCGCAACTTCGGACATAGAACTATACCAACTGCGCCATCCAGTGTACACTAACCAGAAGAAAGTCGCAGCAGTCTGAGGCGTGCGGAGTAACTTTTTATTATTCCACTTCACATGCGGTACCGCGCGTATCTTAACTGACATGTCATGAACATAATACAGTACATAAGCTTACTACATATTTAATAACATTCGAATCTTTCAATCTCTCCATACAGGAAGTTTCGCATACACGAAGATCCAAGCTTCGGAACTGTCATTGTACTCGTGCTCCTTATAGTTCGTTCCAGTAAATGACGTAATATTCGGGAAATTCTTGCACTGGGTTTTCTCCTGGTTAAAGAGTTCACGTACTTCGCTTCGGCTATTCATAATTGCATTCTCGAGGCTGAAAATTTATTGTGCTCGCAACATTCATATAAACGCACACTTGCACATACCTGTGCCCACATATACAGGGTGTTAAAAAGAGTATCCAATATTTTAGAAGGTGATAGTATGCATCAAAACAAGAAAAAAAAGGCAAATAAACATGGGTCCTACAACACATACTTTCTGAGATCTGAACACTTGTTCAAAGGAGGTGCTCAATGTGACGTCCATTTATAGCAATGTATTTTTCTGCCCTACAATACAACACGCTACCAGATAATCAGACCGTAATTGACACCCCTGGAATGGAATACTGATACATCGCAAGGAATACTGAAAACAAAAGTTTGGTTGCGGATATGAGCGGGCTCAGCAGAGATGGTGTTGTGAATTTTCGTAATCAGCATGTGTGGGCTGATGAAAATTCCCATGCACTTGAAGAAACAAGGCATCAACACCGATTCTCAATCAACGTATGGGTAGGCGTTCTTGGCGATAGATTAAGGGCCATACGTGCTACCACAGAGATTAACTGGGACTCGTTACCAGGATTTTCTAATTAATGTATTGCCTACCTTTCTGGAGTATGTGTCATTTCAGCAAAGACTACAGATGTGGTTTATATATGATGGCACACCAGCACATTTTTTCCACAATGAACGTGAACACCTGACGCTGACATTTCAGGACCGCTGGACTGATTGGGGAGGCCCTACACCTTGGTCTGCTCGTTCCTCAAATCTAAATCCCCTACACTTTTGGTTATCAAGAATAACCAGGTCAATTTCAAAGAGTGCGTGATTCCTTACGCCGAAGGGCAGAGGAATGTATTGCCATGAATGGACGTCACATTGAGCACCTCCTATGAACAAGTGTTCAGGTCTTAGAATGTATATGTTGTAGGACCCATGTTTATGAGCTTTTTCTTGTTTTGATGCATATTAGCACTTCCTAAAATATTGTATACTTTTTTCTTAACACTCTGTATACACTTTTTTTTTCGATCGATATAATTGTTACAAACATACATATTAAATACATTAAACTACATTAAAAACTATTACATTCATTAACCAATGATGAACATATTAAATACTAAAACAAAAATAATAAATTAAATTATTTACCCCCGCATGAGAAATACTCGTGGACGGGGTTCCAAATTTCACTGCAGATAAGCAGAAAAAGGAGAAAAAATAAACTATAAATAAGTAATAAGAATAGCATAGATTACAAACAATAACCTATCAGTTGATTGTAGGATAAAAACACAGCTTATTTTTTGTACAGTAATTTCATAAATTTAATCAATGAGGATGATTTATGTTCTCTCTTGAAGGGTATAAACTACTTTAAAATAATTTAATACACAAACACAACTATTACATGAAATGCTCAATAACTTTTTGTAACTTTATTTTCTTCAGCTCTAATCAACAATAACAAAAAATACAGGTTCCCAGGCGACGATAGAAAATTAAAGCTGCGAAAACAAATGAATGTGGTGTATAAACAATTGCATGCTCTTTCATATTTAAGTATAAAAATATAGGGATGCCATTTGAAATTTAGGAGTAGGGGTGGCGGGGGGAGGAGTGAGGGGTGAAATCTGAAACGCAATTAAGACTGGTTTCAGACTTTTCTCTCAATATCTAAATTGACGTGTTTTTTTAATTGAATTAAACTTAAATAATTAGTTATTTAGACTGGGAAGTTTTGAAATGAAAGTCCTGTATGTTAGCTTAAATGTAAGGATAAAACATTCAAGCTATACGTACAAGAGAAATAATTCCTAACCAAGGAAAAAATCCATTAACAGAGTCGGGAATCGAACACAAGACATTGCTTGCCACTAGACAAAAAGGCACATACATATATAGGCCCACATACATAGTCTGCCTGGTTGGCGTAGTTCGTATAGCGCTGACCTTCTATGCCTGAGGTTGCGGGTTCGATCCCGGGCCAAGTCGATGGCATTTAAGTGTGCTTAAATGCGACAGGCTCATGTCAGTAGATTTGCTGGCATGTAAAAGAACTCCTGCGGGACAAAATTACGGCACATCCTGCGACGCTGATATAACCTCTGCAGTTGCGAGCGTCGTTAAATAAAACATAACGTTTTACATACATACATACATACATACATACATACATACATACATACATAGTCGGCCTGGTTGGCGTAGTTGGTATAGCGCTGACTTTGTATGCCCGAGATTGCGGGTTCGATCCCGGCCAGGTCGATGGCATTTAAGTATGCTTAAATGTGACAGGCTTATGTTAGTATATTTACTGGCATGTAAAAAAACTCCTGCGGAACAAAATTCCAGCACACCGGCGACGCTGATAAAACCTCGACAGTTGCGAGCGTCGTTAAATAAAACATAACATTTTTACATACATACATACATACATACATACATACATACATACATACATACATACATTCATTCATTCATTCATTCATTCATTCATATATTCATTCATTCATTCATTCATTCATTCATTCCTTTGTTCGTTTGTCCATTAATCAATTAATTAATTCATTCATTCATTCATTTTTCATTTAAATTTGACGTTGGTTTTAAAATTGTTGCGATTTAACGTAGAAATAATTTTCTTTACACAGCGTACAGTTTTGCAGATCAGCACTGAATGTGTCACAGCCATATCATCAGAATTTCAGCGGACCAGTTACGCTTCGTAAGCGCTTCATTAAGCCGTCCTTTATGTCGAATAGTCTTGCGCTGTATGATTGCTCTTCTGTCGGAATAATGCAACTGGCGGGCGCGCTCTTGCCTGATGAACGATCTTCAATAACGCTCTTTCCTTGATTAAAGAACAGGAGCCGAGAAAGGAACGGAAAGAATCTGGAAGCAATGCAAGCAGTCGTCCTGATTTGCGACCTATGATCGTCCTTTGCGGAAGTAGATGTCACATACCTACACAATGAGAGTATATGCATTTCTAGATACAGATAATTGATTACTGCACTAGTTTAAAAAGTTAATATGGAATGTATCATTCAGCAGCGAGTGCAAAACTCGTATTTATAGCTACTATTATAATGCCTCGCAATCTCTTCCCTTTAGAGCAAGGGGGCTCTCATGCTTTTCTTAATGTCTTCCACCTGTGTCTTCCTTGGTTTCCCTCTTACTCCTTTCTTTTTCCCTCTTGATGCCCATTCCAACAATCTTCTTGGAAATCTATCTTCAGTTATTCTCCTCATATGCCTTTGTTTATATTCTTTAGGTTAGCAGTATGGATGTATTGTAGTCCATCCATTGTTTTACTTTTTAATTTCTAATTTTGATATGAACACGTCTTTAAAATTAGACCGACACATGGGCTATCCGTGAAAGTTTGCAGTAGAGATGAACAAAACTAACTGCCGCTCTCGCTCGCTGTGTTCGTTGCATTTGTCTTTCGAGTCTCGTCTCGTCATTCTCGTGCTCTTCGAGTCTCGCTCATCATTCTCGTAATAGCATTTGGTCGGCGTGGAAAGATTTCTTAAATTTGAATAACATACATCATTGAAATAAATAACATTATAAATGTTTAAATGAGACAAAAAGACGAAACAGAACAGTATCTTAGTTATCAAAATGTTCTGATTCTATTATATTACCTATAGTTATATAAATAGAAAAAAAACAATTCTCAAATAAATTTTCATTTCTAAGAAACATAAAAAAACGTTAATATCTTTTTACTTGAGATTGCACACTTGATCTCAAACATATGAAAAGAAAATTCCTAGCCTTTTAATAAGACTGGGGAACGGATTATTATACACTGAAAGGTAGAGATGATGTTGCAAATAGGCTATTGATTCTTTATACATATATAATAGTTGCCAAAGTAGATAAAAGTTCAGCTAGGTATAGGCCTAAACAACTGGGGCGATTCAAGGCTGCTTGACTTCGGGACTTGGGACTTCGGGAGTGATCAATATCGAGTCTCGGAATACTCACAGCCAGTCTTTACGTCAAGGACGCGACGTAATACAATATTGTAGTGCGGGTTTTCGGATTTGCGGGCGCTGTTAGTCTCGCTTTCTCGATCGTTGTTCATCTCTAGTTTCCAGGGTGATCCATTCCGACACTCCAACTTCGTGACCAGTATCATGATTGAAATAAATGCAAAATCATTGACGCCACCATATAAAAGAGGAGAACCGATAAAGGCTGCAATTATGTGGAGACGTCGCACACATAAATTACACTTCACTCGCACAAAATTAATCGTTAATTTTCATAGTTATAATTATAATGGAATATATAACCTTTGTGCTAGATTTAATTCAGAACGGGTGTAGGCCTATTAACTTGAGAGAGAATTTGCCAGCAGACGGGAACCTCAATTACCGGTGGTTAATGGATTGCGCTAATTCCCGAGGGGTTCAACTTCTAGTGAACAGAGAGCAGAACATAGGTCAACTGTATGGTGTAATTTAATTTATATATGAAACGGATCGATTTTTTTTTACTGTCGAGTTATAATTTTTTCAGAATACCGGTACTCACTTTGATTGGTGACTATAATCCCAGTCATATTGGAAGGCGGGAGAATGTAGGCAGAAAATAATATCACAGTCTAGTACATGTTGGGCTATTCCATATGAAATCGATCAGTAAAAAACCTCGCATTTTTTAATACTCTAATTTTTTCCCTATTTACACAAGGTGCTGAGGAGAATGCATTTTCAAAAATATACTATCGAAAGTCAAACAGTTTTCGTACTATTGAGCGACAAATTTAGCGTATTTTAGAAAAACAAGCCTCTTTCAGCGCTCAGAACTCTGGAACCATATACTGCAGAACATTGAATGGGAGCTCGTTTTGAAGCTGACATTTAGTAGGTTATGATAAGAAGTAATACTTATTTTTATTGTATACAGAGAGACAGATAATCTGATTTTATTTACTTTTAGGCTTTTTGCCCATTTGTAAAAATGTAAAAAATATTGAGAAAAAACCTTGCATTATTATTAAGAGAGATTCGGCATTGTTTGCTTAGTGGCTCGGCAATAAGTTTCGAGGGTATTAAATAAATTATTTTCACACACCTAGACTTGAACGGCGCAGTACCCCACGCAATGGCCGAGAGCTGAAGATAAGCGCGCATTGGGCGTCATTTTACTCCTGTGTATATGAAAACTTGTGATAAAGCTAGCCCAGCCATGACTGCTAGACGACACATCACGTGTTTGTCTCCTGGCCTTGCTTGTCTCGACTACCTACAGTCAGCTGGTTAGTTCACGCGCGTACTATTTATTTTATTTATTTGATATTTTCAATACTTTCTTATCAACGGTGCACCAGTAAAAAATATGTGTTTATTTGTACTTTCAACGCGGAATCTAACCATATATTTTTTAAATATTTTTTCGTGGGCAAAGGCGTCTTAATGAAGAAAAAACTAAATTTATCAATTTCCATAAAAAAAAGTAAGAAAAACTGTTTACATGTCAATATAAACTTTAATTTCTCAGCATCAAAATAAACCACGATTTTGATAATTGGGTGAAAGGGTTTCGGAGCCACAACAGTTTAAAGTTGCTAATTTTATGAAAAATACGATAAATTTAAATATTTTTAATTTAAACACTGAAGTTCTGATGCCTCAAACTTTGCACAAAGCATTGTATCACAGTTGTCAACGGACAGAAAAAGTTTCATTGTATTTAAAAATTGCAAGGTCAATTTTCTCTATATTTCGGTCGATTTGAGATGGAATAGCCCACAGTCATGAAGCTCAATACGTAGGGAATATGCATTCATTGACAGTTGAACTTGCTAGTTGCTAGCCACTAGGATCGCTACTATCGCCTCATTACAGATCCCCTTCCCTAGCAGACGACGAAATGTATTATACTTTCATTATCGTGTTTTTTGTTTTTAATTAACACCTTCCGTTCATTATTGAAATATTAAATACATAAGGTTTATTTATTATTTTCATGAAGTACATAGTATATTTTATAAACTCACCTAGCTGGATCTTTCGGAAGAAGGATAACTCTGGCCTCTTTTTCTTACAAGTTATAGCAATACAAACGTCTCCTCCTTGTCCCATATTATTATTCCAATTATTGTAATTTATCCATTAACATTTATTACAACCGATAACGAACATTTCACAGTTTATACAACTTGTCCTTTTATTCACAATAATGCGAAATAGAACACAGTCTATTGTTCCTAGTAGTTAGTTGCTTGGAGCGCTGTATCGCGAGAAATGCAAAAAATCACCTTAAGCTTCGTGACTGTATGTATGTGATAATATGTTGCCACATAGGAGCCTGTTTCATACAAGCTAATAGTCCTGTAATACTGGTGTTTGACTTGTTACCTTATCTATTTTACAAGCTTGTGTTTCATAAAACTACTACCCTACTGGACGTTATAAGTAACAAGTGGCATCAGCAAATGTTACAAATGTCAGTGTACACTGACTTTCAGAGATATCTGACTTACGATTTTATGATCGTGTAAGTGAACTTTCCAACCACGGGATAAGTCAGAACCAAAGATATAAAAAACTGACAAACTTCGAAAGAGTTCCGTTAGTTCTCAATAGGTGACACCATCATTGGGGACTTTAAAAAAGTGTCAGGGAAAATGATTGTATAGATTAAGCATAAATTATTCTCACAATTGACAATATCAGCGGTTTCCAGCTAAACCCAGTGTTGTTTTACAATCAGTATAGTGGGATGAAAAATTGAATTCTATAATGCGGGTATATTTATCTGCGATTGGCAACAGTGACTTTTATCTTTGCCATTATTCATAGAAATAATAACTGAAGAATTCACACTTATATCAACCAATTATCGATCACTATCGATTAGTAAGGTCAGATATCTTTGAACGTCAGTGTACAAGCACAGTCTACTATATACAGTCACGAAGCTTGAGATGTTTTTTTTGCAAATCTCGTGATAAAGCGCTCCAAGCGGTTAGCAACTAGAAACAATAGACTGTCCATGGTCGCTTTGGACTGTGTCGTATTTCTATCGAGTGCTAGCTCGTTGCGTATTTCACATTGATGCTTGTGAAATGTTCGTTATTGGTTATAATGAAAATGTTAATGGCTAAAATATAATAATTGCAATAATAATATGGGACAAGGAGGAGACGTTTGTAGTACTATAAATTGTTATTATTTTTATATGCTATTTTACTAAAGACGTAGAAAAATTAAGTTTGTTTAATGAAATTTATTGATCACGTTTTAGTTTCAGTTCTGGTGGGATTATTATTGCTTAGGCCTACTTTTTCTTCAAAGGATATGTTTAATTATAGCTGTTAATTTTGTTGTTATTTTTATTTGTTGAGACGTAGAAAAAGTCTGTTACAATAAAATTTATTGATCACGTTTTATTTCCAATTCTGGTGTGATTATTGTTGCTTAACCTCATCCCACTTTGTTAACTACGTAAGCAGACACTACAAGTACCGGTACACTTAAGTTACTCCATTAATTCATATTTCCATTATTATTGTTGTAAAGAGAAATGCAAATTAATATTTATTGGTTTCATAGTTAATTATCGCTATAATCTTGAATGAGTGAAGCGATTATAGTAAATTTCAGTTCGTTTTGCACAAACAAAAATTATATTAACTTATTTCTTGCAGGTATCTTCGAATTTATGGTGGAATTTAATATACTTCATTAAGATAATAAATTAACTTTATGCATTTAATATTTCAATAATGGAAGGAAGGTGTTAATTTTTCCAAAAGAACACGACAACGAAAGTGTAACATATTTTGTCGGCTGCTAGGAGAGAGATCTGCGATGATGAGGCGATAGTAGCGATCCTAGTGGTGGGCAACTACCCGTGTTTGCATTTTTACTACATATTGAGCTTCGCGACTGTATATAGTAGACTGTGGTACAAGTGTCTTGTTTCATAAATATCTACTACCTACTTGTAAAAAAACAATGACAATAATAGTGAAAGCATACTAGTCCGTAGTTTGGCGTCAAAGTAGATACAAGTTAGCTTTAAGTTTTCTAAACGTGTTCTAGTAATTCAGAAGCGATGAATTTGATATTATTTAAGTGTGACGTGGAAGAGTGTGTAGGTTAAGAATAAACTTGAATTCGATACTTATATGAATTTGATAAACGAACAATTTATCTTATTTTGGTAAAAAGTTGTGAATTCAGATGTTATCTACAGCCCATCTTCTTTAATTTTCTGACATTTGTTTATAAAATAATAATAATAATAATAATAATAATAATAATAATAATAATAATAATAATAATAATAATGCGGTAACATTAATTTACAACAAATCTCTCAATGCGATTATTTTCAGAGCTTAAATGTACTAAATTAGCAATCAGTGTAAAATTAATTTAGACGTATGTAGGGTAAAACATAGCTTACCTTTTGCCTGTGATGATTCTTACTCTGCGCTGTATTCATAAGCGTACGCTTGCGGCTTGAGTGAGAACGTCATCATTATTTTCATAATCAATAATTTCTTGCAGGGAATCAGGCATTTTCAGCTCCTTAAATTGATGGTGAACCTTTCCTTGCAATGTTCAAAACCAAATTTTAAATTCCAATCAACGTTGCCACAGTTTTCTATTCCATTTATGTTCATACATTTGTTGTTTTATATTATGTTGAACTAAGTCTGTACACGAAGTCAGTTCATGGACCTCTTTCTACTTCTAAGTTGTTTCGCTTTGGCCATGGTAAAGGCCTCAAAAAGAATGTCTTTATTTTCATTTATTTTTGTAGCAATATCACAGTCTAATATGTACTGTCACGCTCAATACGTAGTAAATATGCATCCATAGATAGTTGCTAACCACTAGGATCGCTAATATCGCCTCATTACAAACAATGCGAAATAGTACCGGCACAGTCTATTGTTCGTAGCACCGTCACAACTCAAGCTTCGTGACTGTATATACTAGACTGTGGTAATATGACATTCGCTTGCTGTTTCGCAGCCATGTTAATTCGCGCTCTGTGAACTCCTGCTTACTTGTCAAATGACGTCACGGGAATTGTAAGGCGGCTCTTGTCATACATGTGAACGATGAATTTTTTATGAAACAGAAATTACAAAAACTTGTTGCTTGTATGCATTACACTATTAACGTGTTGCTTGTAGCTTTGTATCTTTTATGAAACAGGATCCAGATGACAAAAGAAAAGGAAGAGTGGAAAATATTATTTAAGCTTCAACGTATTTTGCTGCAATCTAGCAACGTTGAGTAATGGTAGACTGCTGTCTGAGTTGCGCTGAAGGAAAATATGTAGATTTACAGAGAAAACCAACTCGCTATCATGCTTGTAAAGAGCCTGACGCCTATTACATTCACTGTTTGTGACGATATATAATAAATAATAAGTTATTTTTTGCAATAATGCTTAGCGCAATAAAATTAATTCGTTAGTGCAATGCAACAGACACACATTAATTACAATTTAAACAAGGATGTATATAAATATCAACCTGGCGTATAAATAATTTGATAGACTCAAAGATATCACACAACAAGATGTTCAGAGACGTTCTAGAATCTGTCACCTTCCACGTAACCGACATAAAACTCCAGATAAAAACATATCGACTCTTCTAATTTCGACTTACATTTCCATATGATCCATTTGGCTCCCGCGTTAATGAAATATTTTATCAGATTTTTGGATAAAGTGCAGTTTGATCCTAGGCGACTCAATTGTGGCAGTAGTGATGGTGGTAGTTGTTACTCATAGGACTATCTAGTGATATGACGAAATGACGATTGTGGTGATGCAGATAGTAATAATAATGATTATGCTTAAGTAAAGTAAATTGAAGGAAGTATTGTTAGAAAATATGCTTCATAGCCCCTTCTCAAACCAAAATCACGCAACTGGGTGTGCTTTAGAAGCCCGTCCATCTCGAGATAGTTATGCGATTGACTGGGCCTTCGAAAATGAAGTTGTGGTCCCGGTAAAGTGAAATATTGAAAACTGCACGTTTTTTGTTATGTCTATGGGAGTGGTTACACTGGCGGCCATCATATTCGATTGTAACGGGTTTAAACAAGCCAACGGCGATACAGACTGTATATAACGGGTGAAAAAATGATTCAGTTTCTTTCAGGAGTCAGGAGTCTCATGTATTACTTATGCATCTCATTGAAAAACCCTTCATCTGAAAGAGAGATCATCAGATATAATTACCGAACGTTTCTAATCCACGACAAATTCACCTTTAACAATCATCTTACCGTTGATAAGTATTATATGCCACCTTTCAGGATTCTTTATATTACCAGATTAGAGTCCAAAAAGTTCTTAATCGATGATACGGTCCACACCTGTGGAGTAACGGTCAGCGCGTCTGGCTGCGAAACCAGGTGGCCCGGGTTCGAATCCCGGTCGGGGCAAGTTACCTGGTTGAGGTTTTTTCCGGGGTTTTCCCTCAACCCAATACGAGCAAATGCTGGGTAACTTTCGGTGCTGGACCCCGGACTCATTTCACCGGCATTATCACCTTCATATCATTCAGACGCTAAATAACCTAGATGTTGATACAGCGTCGTAAAATAACCCAATAAAAAAATCGATGATACGAGTACTGGAGGTGTCACCAATGCACAGAGAAATCGAGTCCAGTTGCTATAGCGGAAATTGTATCCTGGGACAAAACAAGAACGCATCTATTTCTTCGGACACGGTAAACCATTCGAAAGGAAAATAGAATGAGGAAGGAGACAGCTTGTAGAGGAATTGGAATGTTAGGACGCCGACGTAAATGGAAGGAACTGCAAAAAGTGAAAAGAGAATCGCGTTGTTTTTCTTTGTTAGGCCTACATGCTACAAATTCGAATACTTTCACTTCGTTTCGACTTAATAATTTCAGTCATGTCAGCTGATGAATTCTCACAAGAAGTATGCGATTCGAGTCTTGGTAGATCCCTTGATACTTGTGGAAAAAAAAACATATAACATATATACTCAATTTTTAAATTATGGATTATTTAACGACGCTCGCAACTGCCGAGTTTATATCAGCGTTGCCGGTTTGCCGGAATTTTGTCCCGCAGGAGTTCTTTTACATGCCAGTAAATCTACTGACATAAGCCTGTCGCATTTAAGCACACTTAAATGCCATCGACCTGGGCCGGGATCGAACCCGCAACTTCGAGCACAGAAGGCTAGGGCTATACCGACTACGTTACCCAGGCCGACTTTATATAGGCCTATACTATGAAGCAGTATTTTTCAATTTTCTTCCATTTCCAGTTCAACAATGCTTCCATATTGCAGAACTGTGGTCATTTAAGTAGCCTACTTTATTTTTTATTTATTTTATTTATTTATTTAATCTAGTGGAGTTAAAGCCATCAGACCTTCTCTACCACACCACGAGAATATAAATAGACAAATATAAAAAAACAAGTGCAGAGAGAAGTAAATAAGAAATAGAAATAAAGTTACAAGTACAATTACAAAAAAAAACACACACACACACACAAACGCAAAAAGATAAGATACAATTGGCACAAAAAGTATTAATGCAATATACTGACTGCCTAATATACTACGGCATCCGAAAAGTAATGGCAACATAGTTACTGTTTCACACTAAATTTATTTAGGTTACTTTTGACGTTACACACTTCAAATAGGTTATAGTCTCTTGCCATGTCAACAATACGTTGCCAAATTCTACCGGATGACTTCTACCGTTTCATGATTTGTCGATGATCTTCCAGTGCGCTTTTTCTCCAATAGGCTTCCAGTCTCTTTTAACTGTCTGTATCAACGACGACTGTTATCCTCATGAGATGGTTCTTCGTTAAATACGCGACGAAATTCACGTCGGTACACTAGTCACAGATTCAAATTTCGCCAACCACAAAACACATTGCACTTTTCTTTGGACATCCATCTTGTATATAACCATTCATTGTTATAATGAAAATTATTGAATTTTTTGTATTGCCGTTTTTTGTTTCCTTCAGTGCCTCAAACTTACAGACGAAAAACTTGGAGAATTTTATTTTCATCAGGCAAAAGTAGGCCTATTACATTTCTACCGTTTTTAATTCAAAAACTATATTCCTCTGAAAAATCATCATGACTTCTGGAACACAATGTGCAGTCGAACTTGTCTAATTCTGACATTTTTAATTCGAAATTGTGAATAATTCGAACTTTTTGCGAGGTCTCTTGACATTACTACTGGGTGTTCAGTTCAAAGAGTGTCATGGCTCGCTGTATGCCGTCACATGGCTAGTCGATGAGCCTAGAGAATTCAATCTTCCTACACTTCCGCAGAGATGTATAACCTACGAGGCAGAGAAGTTGCCTAGCAAGTACGGCGTTCATTCTGAAGAGTACGTACCGATACGTACGGTAACGCCGGTAGTGGCAGGAATGTGAACTGTTTGGAAATACGTACTGTCGGGATATGGGGAGAGGGTTAAGACGATTACTTACGTATTTGTTGACATTAATTTCGACGGTCAACATGGACACGGAGCATTTGATTTGTGTTGTGGAATGTTACAGTACGCAACCTATGATAACAAATACCCTGCGTACGACTTGCCGGCGCAAAACATAGTTCGAAAGAGGTTATGGTAGCACACAGACCGTACAGACCGTCATCTGTTGCTACGACGTTCAAGTTATACCGTACACGTTCTCAAGTTCAGATTGAACGTCTTGATTAATAGGCAACTTCTCTGACACCAAAGCTGAAACTCGCTTCAAATCGCTGAATCTTCAACAGTGACGTCATGACACACTTTTAAATGAACACCCAGTATACATTTCAGTGTTAAAAATCGTCTGTAATCCTATTTTCATTGGATATTTCGAAGTGGAATTCAACGAAATTCAGTTTCGAAACTATGAAAATCAGCCCGCAATATACTCCTAGCAGACTATAGCCCTGTCCTCAGATGAGGAGTTCCCAGAACATCCTTAGCAACCATTTTAAACAATCGTCCAGGCCACGAACCACAGCCAGAAAATAAGGTTCTATTTTAAAGGACAATAAAATGTGAGTGAAATAGTTTTTTGCAGTCATTCAATAAGCTGGGAGAATTCATGACCAAAGATTCAATGCTAAAAACCGAACAAAATATCAAGCTTTGCATTTAGTTGTTTGGCTTTGACCGTTTCTCTCGATAAACATTGGCATATTTCAGTTAAAATGTCACTGGATTAAAAAGTAAGAAAACAATTGAAATTTGACTAATAATTCGAAATCTTGAATAATTCAATTTCGAATTAACCAAGTTTGACTGTACAAGTTTGTCTCTTTGACATACCATACATCCCTTATAAGCAAATGTGAGACAGGAAAAGTGTCATAGTAATCGGTTCATCTTGTGAAACTATTTGAGTCTACTTTATCATTATAGTAAGAATCACTTAGGGAGCTTATGGGATTAGGCCTATCTTAACTTATCAGTCATTTTTATGATAATATTAATTTTTAAGCAATACATACCTACTGTATTTATTCGACCAACACGGTTAATCCACACAGACTTGGAAACTTAACCATCCTGCTTTCTTAGAATAATGTTCCGTCATAGAAACAGGACATTACATAGCCAGTAATCTCTTTCATTTCATATAAATGCAGGGCCAGATGAATTCTCGACATTTTTAGCTTCGAAAGTATGTAGATCCCGTATTGGTTATCTTTCCTTCATAGCTACGTTCTGTATAAGAAAGTATCAGGATCCAACAAAATATCTTGCTTGAAAGGAAGATTATATCGGGAGGTAAGAAATTGATGTCGCAGGGAACGAGAAGGTTTTGTGACTAGCGTTGCATATAGAACGTGAGAAGCCGTGCGTGACGAAACGATGGAGGAAGGAGGGATAACGACGACAATGTCAGAGGAAGAGCTTCAAAATCAAGCCTACAGTATCATAAAAACGTCATCACATAAAAACTTATTTCTCTGCTGGGCGTACGTAGTACATACCTTTCAGAAATATCTAACATTCGTAGTAAAATGATATGAGATTGAGAGATGCAAGATTTCCATTTTGTGTATCACGGTAACAAAATGGTTAGAAAACATTCGAAGAACGGTGTCTTGTAAAGACTTTTTGCTTCTATATATACTGCTGAAAATGTATAAGTCTACCTGAAGACTCAGACATTTGTGTCACTTCAGCGTTTTCTATCTCTTTCATAGAAAATTCGCCATTGCAGTTTATTTTATATTAATCGCTGTATTTTACACCAATGATGAAGATGATTGTGAATAAATGACTAGTATAATACTATTCTGACGTCCAGACAGATCAGATTCAATTCAGTGCTAACTTGTGATGGAAATTGTGGCGGATAAAGCAGACGCTCTACAGGTGTTTTCTCGAGATACTCCCATTTCCCTCTTTGCACCAATATTCTCTACTTTCCTTTAATTTCATTTGTCTTCTTCTTGTTATAAGACGCTGTTGTCAGCTTAGTCCAACCTTGGCCTTCCTAATGACGGCCTTTCATTCTTGGAGATTTTGTGCCTTTCTTTTAATACCAGTCTTTCTGATATCATTCTGAACATCGTCAAAGCAGCATAACTATATATCATCTACAGACAGAAGTATACAGATCCGTTCCGGGTCTGACCTTTTTAAAGCCAAGCCAAATCCTCAAACCATGAGCATTTCTCACATACACCGTAACCTACTATTAATCAAAAATTATCTCTGGCTGGCTTTAAGAGGCTGGACCAGGTAAGGTCCGTACACTTTGGCACGCTTTGGTCCATTGTTTGAGCTGTATATGCGATGATTGTCCAAGTCCGATAGGTGGCCTGCGTGTCATTAGTGAATCCGAGGCTGACAGGTGGGCCATCCTGCATCAGCCCCTCATAGAGCCAGGTTCCGTTTTGCGGACGAGTAGCCAGATAAGCCGCAGGGGCCCGGAGCCCCAAGCACATCCTGATCAGCCAGCGCTGACAGATGGCTCATCCTGACTCAGCCCCTGATAGAGCCAAGTCGCGTCCGCGTACGAGTAGTCTGATGAACTCCAGGAGACCGGAGTCCCAAGCCCTTCCTCTATCTGCATTGGAAACCCGTACTGTCTCCGGACTTCACCCGAGCAAATGATAGATGAAATGGTGGGAAATAGAGAGTGCTGGTGAAATTATAAAGGGAAACGCGAGTACCCCGAGAAAAAAGCCTTTGCAACGTCTGCTTGTTCACCACAAATTCCACCACGACCTGGCCTAGGATCGAACCAGGGCCACCTGGATGGAAGACCAGTGCGCTAGCAATTGAGGCATAGATACGGCTCAAAAATTTCCCCACCTGTTATTGTCGAACGCTGCCTGTCCTCTTGTTTTTAAGTGTGTACATTAATTCTGAAATTAAAGTCTATCCATTCCATAATGATTGGTGACTTTCAAATGACTTTATCTTGTATTAGTGACTGTATAAACTCTTATGCTTATATAGCTCTCAGAGAAAATACAACTTTCCTTGAATATTTTGAGAGTATATTTAAAAGTAATATTTCCTTGTTTTTGGAAAACTGAAGGACTGGATAACATTATAGGTAGTCCTTTCGTGAATCGAGAAGCAGCTCTAGTGAACGTGAATGTGTTGACAGAGAATTCGATCTTGACGAAGTGTGTTGCCCTCTGCTGCCTCAGCGGCGCAGTTGGTAGATCATTGGGGACATCGGTTCGAATCTTGACCATGACGGAGTCATATTTGTGGTGGATAAAGCCAAGATTCCTGAGAGTTTTCTGGATTTTTCCTTTTCTATCCATCATTCCCCGTTACTCTCCATTTCAATGTGCATTATCGTCATTTCAATAATCTTCACCCAAAATAGTGGTTTGTGGCTGATGTACAGATGCCATCAATCTGAGGAGACGTGGTACACTTTCGTAGGGATAGAGGGCACTGCAGTAATATGCGAAATATTAACACTACATAGCTAAGTCACGGGTTCTACGAAAGCGCGAGAATTTAGATTTCAAAATTCATTCCCAGTTCACAATAAGAGCGGTAAGGCTCAGCCTAGATCATGTATGTAACAGATTGCTCATCCCTATGTTAAAATCGGCAGCACTTTGAAGAGAACAACCGCCAGGATCGCCACCCGTCCGCCGTAAACGAACACGATATGGCAGTACAGTCGCTAATGCAATTCAAATGGGAGTTTTGACGTGACTCCTTATGTAACAACTAAATGGCAGCATAGTAAACCTACAAAAGTTGTTATCGTCAAAACCTATAAGGCTGAGCAATCTGGGTATATATGATCTAGGGGTACAGTAAGTTCACTGAAGGCTGCTAATATTTAGGTATTAGCTTTCAGTCTCTCCTCCGTATAAATAAAAAATCTACAGGTGTATAGCTTTACTATTCTGCATATATTTTATGTACAGTCTTAGAAAAAAGTTTTGTCGCACAGATACTATAGCCTATATTTTACAGAAAGGAGGCAGTGTGCGTGATCAAAGGACGAGCGACGTGGTTCACAAGAGAAGGACTAGTTCAGGTAATAAAATTAGTTTTGTTTCGTTGTATGTCTGATCATGCGCACTACTTCCTTTTTTGGGACTTACAAAGTATCTGTGCGACATTATTTTTTCTAAAACTGTATACGTAGGAGGCATTGTTGACGAACAGCGCGCGGAAAACAAAGGGAATACAAGAAGAACAAGAGAAAGACAGTGAGAACAGAGCGAATACAAGAACAAGAGAAATGCAAGAAGAATGAAAGGAGAACAAAGGGAAGACGAGGAGAATAATAGGAGGATAAGGAGGACAAGGGGAAGACAATTAGAACACAGGGAGTACAAGGACAAAAATAAAATACAAGGAGAATAAGGGAAGGTAAAAACAAGGAAAAGATAAGAAAAAGAAGGGAAATAAAGGAACAACAAGATGAATATAAGGAGAAAAATGGAAATAGAATGAGAACACTGGGATACAAGGGGAACTGATGTAGTTCTACGTCAAAAGAGCAGACTTTCATGGATGTCTTCGCCAGCCCGCCCGGTAGGACGAACGTATTACTCGACCAAGGCGAGTGGAGCCGCGGGCGTAATGTATTACGAACGCAGGAATAGTAGCGCCACGGCTCCGGGCTACAGGACTCCACTGGCCTTGGTCGAGTAAATACTGTAGGAGCAGTATTTACTAACTTGTTGGACTATACAAGCTTCGCAATATCAATCATATACTTTTTTTCGATTATTCTGAAGGTGAACATTAACATGATAAGTTGGCGATGAGTGACCCAGTGTAGTATTGTGCCCAGTTATGCGGCTACGTCTGGATCAGTAAAGTATTTCAGTATTTTCCCTTGTTCATTGCTCTTATTTTGGAAACACTGTGCTTTCACTATTGGCACCAGAGAAAAGAGAATAAAATCTCACAAATCCCCTTGAAGTAAAATTTGCAAATTCACAATATTGATATTATAGTGTTGATTCACAGCCCTCAACGAAGAAACGTGAACTTCCGAAGGGTTGCGCCCCACAGTATGGGTGTTCTATTCTACGAGCAGTTGAAAAGCTCCTGTTATGACTTCATTATCGCCTGCTTTCACGTAGCACACTGAGTGCCGGCCTCGTGAGAACGACTAGTACATCTTTGAAGTGGGAACACTCGTAAAGGGAAATTCCTTGGGACGTGAGAGCAAGAGAGTAGAAGTGACCACAGACTTGCAGGACCTCTCTAAGTAATTGGTGTTGCCTTCACTCACAAAAGAGTTCATCTCGTTAGCGGTGAGGTAGGAAGGACAAAGAGGCCGGAACCCTTCCATTACGACATCTCGAGTCGATAAAATACGAAGTGTCTTGGAGACATGTTCTTGTTGCTAAGGAGGGCAGTCATAGCCTATTTTGATATTAGGCTATATTTCCAGACGTTTTTAATTAATTAAGACATAATCAGTCTATAATAACTATTACACGCCATTTTGATCATTTTTTTGGGTTCACCTTCCATCACTATGGCGTCTATGAGTAAAAAGCGTGCCAAGTGATTCTTGCCTGATTTTTAATAAAAACTGAACAATCGTATTTCTGGCTGTCTAAAATTGTATTTATGCTCGACCATGCCGAAATGTAGTAATTATACACCTCGTAGTAGTCCTTTAATGCATGTCATTAAAGTACACCTACTCATTAAAGTACAGGTGTTCAGCCAGTGACAAGTCAGCTTAGTACCGTTATAAAACCTCAGCCAATGACAAGTCAACATTGTACCGTTATAAAACTGCAAGTATCGATTATTCTCGGATATGCAATCGAAAGAGAATTAGCGAAAAGTCGCGGAGGCTGGAAATCCAGTACTGTCGCAGAAGGTTATGTTCTGTTACTATAATAATTAGAGTTAATTGTAAATAATATTCAAATAAATTAAATTTGTCATCTCGTTTTTCAATTCTAAATCAATTTTCAGGTTATACCAGAGTAATGTTCATCTTATTCTGTGCCAAGGTCAATGAAATTCGGCCTCGGAAAAAATCAATACTTTCGCGTCTGCGCAAATCTCACAATTCAGGTCAGTTCGCACATAACCATAATTTTGAATACTTTCAAGTTAGAAATATGGTCGAGCATAAAAAGTCGTATGAAACTTGCCTATAATGGTAATTAAGACGCTCGTATGAAAATGATGAAACTCGCATGCGCTCGTTTCATAAACAATCATACTTGCGTCTTAATTACTACCATTATGGGCTCGTTGCATAATGTACTATTTTAGGTGCCTAAACTGTATTTTAATGCCTATTTTTTATTATTTATAACCTAATTCAGGTGCCTAAAAGTTGGTTAATGGCCTAAATGTCTTAAGTTTAATTATAATGCAGGCCTATATAAAATATAATGTATGTTTTTTCAGAAATCAATATGGCATTAATAGGTTTTTTTAATCATTTGAGCCATTTAGGGTCCAAACCTGTTGAGTAACGGCTAGCGCGTCTGGCAGCGAAACCAAGTGGCCCGGGTTCGATTCCCGGTTGAGGCAAGTTACCTGGTTGAAGGTTTTCCCGCAGTTTTCCCTCAACCCAATATCAGCAAATGCTGGGTAACTTTCGGTGCTGGACCCTGGACTCATTTCACTTGCATTATCACCTTCATCTCATTCTGACGCTAAAAACCTGAGATGATAAAGCGTCGTAAAATAACCTACTAAAAAAATGTACGTGTTAGGAAGAGAGTGAGATAGAGATACTATATATACCTCAGTCTTTCTTCTAACGGAGGCACCTTGCAGCAACAGTGTACTAAGCAAGGCCCATAAGATCTATGTTTTTTCTTAACGTGAAATCCTCTATAATATATTTCAAGTATTTAAGCCTATAATCCATTCAGGAATTTTGTATTAGCTTGTTTGCAATATTTTATAATAATTCTCCTTCACAGTTATTGACAGTCGCCTGATCGCAGTCTTAACAACTGGTGGTTTCAGAAAATATAGCTTCGGCAGACGGTCGCTTTATTACCTCGTATTTTCTTCAAGAAGAAAGCATCATGAATGACACTTCCTTCCTATTCGTTTCCCATTCAGCAACACAACACTCGCTATTGAGACAGCAGTTGGCGCTGTATTGTGTATGCAGCAGGAGGTAATCGATAGCATATAAAGCCACGTTGTACACTTGCTGAACATGTTTACACGAAACGACAAAGACTCTTCAATTACACACATCGTGTCATTTTATCGGATTGAATTTCATTGTAGATTACTTTAAAGCTCGTCAACGGAAAGCGTGTCAAAACCAATAGAAAATCTGCGTGTCTAAACCCGTTCGTCCGTCTGCGTGTCCGTTGGTTCGTCCATCCATCTGCCTGTCTGCATGTTTGTCTAATTCTCTCAATAAATGTGTAATTATTTGTCTAAATGTCTGTCTAAATATCTATCTGCCTCTCTAAATGTATCTAAATATCTGTCTGTTTATCTGCCTATGTATCTGCATCTGTAAATTTATCTAAATATCTGCCTCTTCGTTTATCTGTCTATGTATCTGCCTCTCTAAATTTATCTAAATATCTGTTTGTCTGTTTATCTGTCTATGTATCTACCTCTCTAAATATCTGTCTGTCTGTTTATCTACCTATGTATCTGTCTCTTTAAATTTATCTAAATATCTGGCTGTTTATCTGCCTATGTATCTGTCTCTTTAAATTTATCTAAATATCTGTCTGCTTATCTGCCTATGTATCTGTCTCTTTAAATTTATCTAAATATCTGTCTGTTTATCTGCCTATGTATCTGCATCTGTAAATTTATCTAAATATCTGCCTCTCCGTTTATCTGTCTATGTATCTGCCTCTCTAAATTTATCTAAATATCTGTCTGTCTGTTTAGCTACCTATGTATCTGTCTCTTTAAATTTATCTAAATATCTGTATTTTTATCTGCCTATGTATCTGCCTCTCTAAATGTATCTAAATATCTGCCTGTCTGTTTATCTACCTATGTATCTGTCTATCTGTCTCTTTAAATTTATCTAAATATCTGTCTGCTTATCTGCCTATGTATCTGTCTCTTTAAATTTATCTAAATATCTGTCTGTTTATCTACCTATGTATACGCCTCTCTAAATTTATCTAAATATCTGTCTGTCTGTCTGTTTATCTGCCTATGTATCTGCCTCTCTAAATGTATGTATCTTTTGTTTCAATCTTCTGGCAATTTCCCAAATTTCCTCATTGTCGAGATATAGGTGATCCAAGTTCAGTATATACTGTAATAACAATTCCCGATTGGCGGTCTACGAACCACAGCTGACGCGCCGAAAGTTTACTAGATCGAGCGCGCAGCGCAAAGATTTGTGAACAGAATAGAAGGCCCAATCATCCTGATTATTTAATTAATGACAAATGAGATTTACGAAAATACTACATTATGTGGCAATCTTCCGATTTTATTTCAGCAAAAATATTTTACCGGTATGTTATTTGGGAGTTACCATCCCCTACCGGGTAACAGAAACCAGGTTTAAACCCAGTAGTTTCTAGAAGAACTTTAAAATCTTCACGAACAACAACCAAATAACTGCAATTCTACCCGTAAAATTGGAATGCAGCTTTCATAGTTTTCATATTATACTTTATTTATATTAATGACTTATCCAATATAACAATATGTTTAAAAGTAAAAAAAAAGAAAAAAAGAAAAAAGAAAAACACTAACAAAAGTACCAGTAAACTTTCACACAGGGTGTATCCGGGCTGGCGTTACAAACTTTCAGAGATGATGGGGAAGGGCACATGTATCAATTTGAGATAAGGAACCCTGGTCTGGAAATGACTGTAGCCTATGTATTGCTGCTTGGCTGCGGTACGTGTAACAGGCTTCGGCGTAGGGACACCTGATTGAAGGTTACAACTCACGTTAATACTTTAATGGTAGACATTTATTGTCTACATTAGGAATGTACTGTATATACTGCATCTGTACAGAGTGAAATATATTTTGTGCCGTACTGTGACGGACTGTTTACATATTGAGACACGAAGTAACAGCGCGCTCCATCTCCCACTCCACTCAACCAATACAACTATATCGTCCGTGCGTTCTGAACTTCATGCTTTTCTGTGCCCAGGACCGAAGCCTGCTCATAAAATAACGGTCATTCATAAATTTAATGAAACGGACCATGTGCTTAGGGTTCAATTTTGCGGATAGAGACGAAATCCATTGTGTCTCTAGAAATCTTAAAAAAAAATGTGAACTGTGCCTCACGGAGAGTGGTTGACAGTTCTACCACTTATTCTAAGATAAGTCAATAAATTACATCTATAACGTAAATAAATATATAATTTTATTCGCGTTGCGAAATTTTACTGTTGAAAGTTGACACACTGAATCACTGCTGCTAACAGTCTGTTTATTTCCTGTGTTACTTTTCGAACGGGAATTTTTTCAAATCGATTTCATGCGGACAGCAGTGTACACACGGTTCGATGCGAAGAAATTACCGTTTTCGAGAAATTCCCGAACCGTGTGAACGGGCCCCAAGCGAAACCTATATCCAGGCGTACACTCGTTACTGTCCGGTCACTTTCAGGTTACACTGGTTAACCGGCTAATATAAGAGTATATTAAAAATTTATCTCATGCGATGGCGGCAACCGAACAGATGGATGGACCGAAATACAAAGAACAACTTATAAATACCAGTTGTTAAGAATTAAATCTTTCTTAATAATGGTTATAGTTCTTCTTGTTGTACAATTGCTAGATACCGTAACTTGGGGTTACTTTGCTCCATTTTTCTGATATTTTAATTAAAATAGACTTAGAAAATGACATTTTTACTTAAGTATTACTTTTTTTATAATTGTTTTGGTGAAATATAAGGTATTGATATTACTATGTTCAACAAAAAATACTTAGGTTTCTCCTATTACATTTTTAAAAAAAGTGGAGAAATGTTACCTATATGATTGATGAGGAAACTTTACACCAACACTTAAAGATAGAATATTTGTTATGACTTCTATTAAGATAAAATATACCGTATTTATGAAAATAAAAATAAATTTAAATACAGAACAATTGTAAAATATTCTTATTTAATTCACAATATTTATACTTGTTTAGGATTATATCCCACAGTGATACGTCAATTGATTTGACCACTAGACACCGATGAAACGTTTTATTTAAATGGAGCAGTGGATGACCCCAAGGAACAAAGTAACCCCAAGTTACGGTACCCTATAAATGTTAACTGTGAGAACATTGTGAACTCTTAAAGATAATTCTATGAAAGATACAGTAGTACATGCAAGTTTAAAAGTTTTAATGGTATAGTACATTACGAGCTTTGAAGTGTTCTCACTCTACTTGGTCTGGTTCAGTGACATCAGTGCTGCTATACTCACCTGTAAACATAAACAAAAGCAGTTTTACAGTACATAAACAGGATTAAAAAGTGTGTCAGAAGCTGCACACCAAAATTTGCTACCTGGATTTCGGTCATATAGGAACTGCACACCAACATTTTCTACCTGGATTACGGTCATATGGAAACTGCACATCAAAATGTTTTCTACCTACTTTGCCGATACTACACATAGTTTTAATTTACCAAAGTGTTTTAATTTTGTTCGAAATGGAGCGTTCGTTTACATCTGAAAGTGAATGGGGAAATTTAGTGCTGGTATATGAGGATTGTAAATTTTATAATGCCAAGGAATTGAAAGACTTCACTCCAACTAATGTAGTAATAGACTTTGTACTAGCTATACATACTGCAGTGGTGAAACTTGGGAATACGTTACTATTATACTCGTAGGTTGCCGCTTCCATCTTGCGCAAGCATGGTGGCGTAAAATACAGCATGTAGCACTGGCGAAGGAGTACAAAGAAGACAGTGAGAAAGGACAGTGGCTCAGGATCGTTTTTGGAATAACGTATTTGAACCCAAAGGAAGTAGGGGATTTCTTCGCTATGGAACTGGCTGAGGTAAAACCTATAGATACTATACTTCAGAAATTTGCAGATTATTTACTAGAAATCTACATCTCCGAAGATGCAATTTTCCCTCCTACTGTATGGGCAGCCATGACTGCATCGATCTCTCGCACAACAAATGGCTGTGAATCATTTCACAAGCATTTTAATGTCAGTTTTTACAGCAGTCATCCTTTATTGTATAAATTTATGAATCAACTTTTGGACATACAAATTGAGACTTATATTAAACTGCAAAGCAATGAAGGAAGTAAGTAAGCGAAGTATCAATGTAAAATCAGCCAAAATCCAAAATAATAAGAAATAATTTGTTTATGCTCTCTTTTCTTTGAGCGAGATGACAGTATGGAAATTTCGCAAAATCTTGCTAACGTAGCACAATAACAACTTGTACAGCTGTCAAAAGAAAAAGTGGCCGCTCTCCTGTATCAATGTTCCCTTCGGGTATCTTCGCTACAATTCGGAGACAGGCGATGTTACATGTTGTTGGACCACGTTGCCTGATATCTACAGTTATAATTGAAGTATGCTGTGTGTTATTCGATAGCATAATGGTAGCGTTCAGGCGTCTTATTCATGAGGTCCTGCGTTCGACTACAACCTCGTGCTTTTTATGTCCTTTTTTGTTCTGTTTTTGAGAGAGACAAACTAGACATAATGGCTCCTTTTTCTTCTATGATTATTTTAGTAATTAACATCAGGTTCATTAATATATTATGCCATGACTTTATCATTATCATTATGATATTGTGGCTGCAAATGGAAAGAAAAAAGATTTTATTCTCAATAAAATATCTTTCTTGGCATAAACATAACAAATTTACTGGCGTCGGCCTTAAAACATTCAAACAATTAATCGTTCAAAAAACAAAACAAAAGGCCACAATTCAATATTTAGTCTATCTTCCTCTTATCTCGATCATCTTGCAGTCGAGTGGGCATGGAATTGACTAGTCTTTGCAAATAGCGACTGTTCTTAGACACGATATTCCAGGCATTCTGAAGTGTTCTGTCCATGGGCAGGTCTTTCATTGCAAACCCAGCAATCTCCAATCTTTCCTATTTTCTGCCTTCCTCTTAGTCTCCGCATATGATCCACATATCCTAATGTCGTCTATTATTCTTTTCAACCAGAGACCCAACCAATTCCTTTTTCTCTTTCTAATCAGTTTCAGCATCATTCTTTCTTCACTCACTTTTTCAAACACAATTTTATTTCTTATTCTGCCTGTCCACTTTACACGCACCGTTCTTCTCCACATCCACATTTCAAATGCTTCAATTCGTTTCTCTTCATTTCGTCGTAATGTCCATGTTCTTTCCCCATATAATCCCACACTCCACACAAAGCACTTCACTAGTCTCTTCCTTAGTTCTTTTTCCAGAGGTCCGCAGAAGATCCTTCTTCTTCTATTAAAAGCTTCCTTTGCTCATGTTTGCAGTTTTCTTAGGAAGGATAGGCCTAAATGCGGTAACATCCCGTTGCTTTCCGCACACCACAATCTCTTTCGCATTTTATTAAATTCCAAGGGGCCCAAGCGTGGAGATGAGGAGAGTGGATTTGACTAATTGGGCCCTCCGGACTTCACCGAAAGTCACGGCAAGGGTTAAATATTAATTCTATCAAGATGTTTGACCCGGTCAGAGACCGGGAAATCTCAATTAGCCTTTGCCCCCCGCATCCTGGACTAGCTTCTACGAATCATCAGAAGATCTTAGAGTGTGATTGGGCCAATTTTTCCAAAAATGTTTCCACACTTTTGCTCTCGTAGCTCAGCGGACGAACGTCGGAATTTAGATGTCAACGTCTCAGGTTCAATTCCTCGCTACTCCTTTTCATTTTATTGTGGTTCGATTGTATGTAATAATACAAAAAGAAAAACTAATACCAGTATTATGCAACTGGATTTTTCCAAACCTAATATTAAATTTATATTATTTATATCGCTAAAGAACGATTACAATATAAATAACTTGAATATTATTTATACAGTCTCACTAAAGAACGATAACAGAATATAAATGATAAATATCGGTTTGTTTAATTAATATATTGCGAAAGAACAATAACAATATAAATAACTTGAATATTGTTTTATAATGCTAATGAAGGAAAACAGAATATAAATGATAACTTGAATATTATTTAAATCGCTAAAGAACGATAACAATATAAAAAACGTGAATATTATTCATATCGGAATTTCACAGATTTATTACAGATGTATTTAAGAAATTGTAGAAGAATAGTAATTAGTAACAGTGTCCTATTTATTCTTCTTGGAGCCAAATTTGTAACTTTTAAAAGTGTGGTTACTATGTTGAAGTGTATGTGTTGTAACGGATGCTTGATTTGTTATGTATGTGAATCAGTTATGGGATGCTTGATGTCGTCGCAATGTCGTAATTATGGTTTGATTGTGTTTGTGTGACTATTGTGTATTAATTTATGATGTATGGTACGGAAAGCTGCATATTTGTGTTATAGAAGTGTTATGTATGTGTGTTGTTAATGTTTTTGTATGTTACAAATTGATACCTGATATTTGTTTTGCAATCGCAATGCCTAATTTACGGATTGTTTACGTTTTGTTTACATCGCGTAAGCTAATTTAATTTTCTTTTCCATTTCTCTTTATGCTTATCTTTTTTGTGTATAAAACTATAGCCCTAACATACATATGTAAAATACGGCTAACCCCCATTGGAAATACAATAATAATTATTATTCATATCGTTATAATACGATAACAGAATACAAATGATGACCTGAATTTTGTTCATATCTCTAAAGAACGATAACAAAATATAAATAACGTGATATCCATAAAGAACGATAACTGGATATAAATGATAATTTGAATATCATTTACATCGCTAAAGAAAGATTAAAAAATAAAATGAAAACTTGAAGAAGGCCCGAACCCACGACCTTTGAATCATTAAACAAGCACTCTACCGCTGGTCTACGAGGCGTAGATATGGAACACTTTCATAGTTCCGGAACTGCTTGTACAAGCACATGCATCGTGTAACATCGCCGCGACCCGAAGTGCACTTTGAAAATATTCGCTGTTCACGAGTGCGGCCACTTTTTTTTTCGACAGCTGTACAGCCGCCATGATAGCCATTGAACCTTCCAGCAGTTTTTTTTTTCCTATTCCGCTGCAGCGTGACGTCATTGATGTTCACCAGTCCGGTGAGATTCGGAATACGCTGTAAGATAGCAAGCGATCTGGTATTACGTCATAGTGAATACGTTATTGCTTTTATTGGCACGCGTGCTGTAATAAGCCGATTACGAACGATATTGTATGTAGTAACAACCTGTTTATAATGCTAGGATGGCATAAAAATATATACAATACATACTGTAACTTTCATTTTTATAATTTCATATAGATACAAAATAAAGTACATAATATACATATAACAGGTCGACTCCTGGACATGAAATACATATGGATTTTTACTTGATAAACTTCATAATATGAATCACGAAAATTTCATTAATATGTACTAGGTATTAATGTAAACATAATAATGTACTCCCTACAACATTAAACATAATATTATTGGAAAACTTGAATATAAAAGTTTTTCCTTCTTGCTACTTGTAATGTTTTTTAAACGTAACATTCAAACAGCTATGTCTGCACATCTATTGAAATTGGTACATGTTTATATGAACATTTTTACTCGGAATATTGCATACTATCACCCCCAAAACATTTACTGCAAAAAAATCCTAGAGACCATGTCAAGAGGTTATGAAGCATAGTTCTTCCATATGGAAATGTAGGATTCTCTTCCTTAACTGTGTAATATCCATCCATACTAGGACGGGTGCCGCGATGGAATTGCTTGTACACAACACGTTGGATGATGTATTTCGAAAAGTCATCAACTTTCATCAGTACTTTTTTATTCCGTTTAGGTGAATCAGAGCCCATGACGGCTATTTGAGTAATAGTTCTGTGGATCCCGAGCATCCTCGACATTGAAATTACGGGATACGAACGTCTTTCATGCAACAATCTCGTAATAAATATTCGTCCAACTCCTGGAATGGGACCAAACCGAATCATTTGCTCTCAGCATCTCCAAAATGCCATCACTCCAATAGTGCACTACGTTCTAAATGTCCGACAGCTTAGCTTGGACACCCCCGATGTTTGTAAACTCAAGTGCGCAGTTCACATTCCAACATAGAGCAGCAGTAAGACGAGATGCTGTCCGAGGCTTCATGCCAACTGCATAATCGCTTACGATACTGAATGAACTATACCTACATGTTATCCCAAATGCAATTCAATTTTAACCCATGCCCTCACTTCGTAGACACAAATGTTCAAATGACAATCTGTGGTACATAAAGCTAAACTTCCATAACTGACAATAAAAGTCATTTTTTTACCGAACTCTTTTTACATAGTTGTAAATTAAAATATCGGCGTAATTAATCTGAAAAGTAACGTTATTTTATCTAATAGAACCAGAAAGTTGATACGCAAATACACTGCAATATTAAGCGAATATGCACATTTTATTATTTTTTAATATTTATGGAACAAACATTGCGTGCATATTGAAGTTACATCAAATACGTGCAATAAAAGCAAACATAATGGACCTCACATTTTTTGTATCTCTTTCTCACGCGTTCTGTTTTATTCTCTCTGACACGTATATACGCTCATACATAGCCTATAAACTGGTACAAGAATGCAGCTGTAGCTGTCAGCAGACGATTCAAATGGATCGGGCTTTGATGCTTTCAGTATCTGTGGATGACAACAGAATGGTCTATTGCAGAAATCCAACATGTCCATTGCAGTACATTTTTCAAGACACACAAAAACAGAATTTTTTTTTTTTATTAAAGCATAATAAGTTAGATCCTCTGACTGAGGTTCTGGCTGATATGTACATCTATTAGCAGGCGGTACATCACACTTGACGATATGTGTCAGAGGAACAACAATTTGTATGAATAATTTCAAGGGAAAAATTGTTCCGGGGCCGGGTATCGATCCCGGGACCTCTGGTTGAACGTACCAGCGCTCTGCCAACTGAGCTACCCGGGAACTGGCGAACAGAGTATTCAGCAGGTACACTGTTTACGCATGCAACGTAGTGATTGGCGAACAGAGTATTCAGCAGGTACACTGTTTACGCATGCAACGGTAGTGACGGCGAACAGAGTATTCAGCAGGTACACTGTTTACGCATGCTACGGTAGTGACTGGCGAACAGAGTATTCAGCAGATACACTGTTTACGCATGCAACGGTAGTGACTGGCGAACAGAGTATTCAGCAGGTACACTGTTTACGCATGCTACGGTAGTGACGGCGAACAGAGTATTCAGCAGGTACACTGTTCACGCATGCAACGGTAGTGACTGGCGAACAGAGTATTCAGCAGGTACACTGTTTACGCATGCTACGGTAGTGACTGGCGAACAGAGTATTCAGCAGGTACACTGTTTACGCATGCTACGGTAGTGACGGCGAACAGAATATTCAGCAGGTACACTGTTTACGCATGCTACGGTAGTGACGGCGAACAGAGTATTCAGCAGGTACACTGTTTACGCATGCTACGGTAGTGACGGCGAACAGAGTATTCAGCAGGTACACTGTTTACGCATGCTACGGTAGTGACGGCGAACAGAGTATTCAGCAGGTACACTGTTTACGCATGCTACGGTAGTGACTGGCGAACAGAGTATTCAGCAGGTACACTGTTTACGCATGCTACGGTAGTGACGGCGAACAGAGTATTCAGCAGGTACACTGTTTACGCATGCTACGGTAGTGACGGCGAACAGAGTATTCAGCAGGTACACTGTTTACGCACGCAACGGTAGTGACGGCGAACAGAGTATTCAGCAGGTACACTGTTTACGCATGCTACGGTAGTGACGGCGAACAGAGTATTCAGCAGGTACACTGTTTACGCATGCTACGGTAGTGACGGCGAACAGAGTATTCAGCAGGTACACTGTTTACGCATGCTACGGTAGTGACTGGCGAACAGAGTATTCAGCAGGTACACTGTTTACGCATGCAACGGTAGTGACGGCGAACAGAGTATTCAGCAGGTACACTGTTTAGGCATGCTACGGTAGTGACGGCGAACAGAGTATTCAGCAGGTACACTGTTTACGCACGCTACGGTAGTGACGGCGAACAGAGTATTCAGCAGGTACACTGTTTACGCATGCAACGGTAGTGACTGGCGAACAGAGTATTCAGCAAGTACACTGTTTACGCATGCTACGGTAGTGACTGGCGAACAGAGTATTCAGCAGGTACACTGTTTAGGCATGCTACGGTAGTTACTGGCGAACAGAGTATTCAGCAGGTACACTGTTTACGCATGCTACGGTAGTGACGGCGAACAGAGTATTCAGCAGGTACACTGTTTACGCATACTACGGTAGTGACTGGCGAACAGCGTATTCAGCAGGTACACTGTTTACGCACGCAACGGTAGTGACGGCGAACAGAGTATTCAGCAGGTACACTGTTTACGCATGCAACGGTAGTGACTGGCGAACAGAGTATTCAGCAGGTACACTGTTTACGCATGCAACGGTAGTGACTGGCGAACAGAGTATTCAGCAGGTACACTGTTTACGCATGCTACGGTAGGGACTGGCGAACAGAGTATTCAGCAGGTACACTGTTTACGCACGCAACGGTAGTGACGGCGAACAGAATATTCAGCAGGTACACTGTTTACGCATGCTACGGTAGTGACGGCGAACAGAGTATTCAGCAGGTACACTGTTTACGCATGCTACGGTAGTGACGGCGAACAGAGTATTCAGCAGGTACACTGTTTACGCATGCTACGGTAGTGACTGGCGAACAGAGTATTCAGCAGGTACACTGTTTACGCATGCAGCGGTAGTGACGGCGAACAGAGTATTCAGCAGGTACACTGTTTACGCATGCTACGGTAGTGACTGGCGAACAGAGTATTCAGCAGGTAGACTGTTTACGCATGCAACGTAGTGACTGGCGAACAGAACAAAGTGAGCTATTCTGTTATTATTGTATTATTTACGTAACGTGAATATTATGCAAGATTCTAAAAAAAGTAAACTCATATGTTATTAAGTAATAATTATTCAAACAGGAGTGTGTAACACGTTTATTTTTTTCCCCGATTATTCTTCGTTAAATATTGACGTATCATGCTGCTATGCATTCAATTGGATTAGAATCCAAATTCAGCATCGGAATTACGATACGAATTTCCTAGCTGCCATTACAATAAAAACGATTTTTTTTTAAACAATTGTGGGTTTAATATTATGCCCCACATACGAGATACACTATTAGATACACGAAGTAGTTGTTCACTTGATTATAGTAATAAATACTGTATCATATTTTCAGATTTGCTCCAGTAACATCTTGTGACGCAGAACAAATATTTTCGGAGTACAAATATTATTTTTTTTCTGAACCTACTATACTGACATGGGTTCATAGACATACTCCTATGTCAAAACAGAATTTGCATACGTGTTGGATGTTAAGGGGGAAAAATAGTGCGAGGAATTGATACTACTATAACATATTATCGCCGCGGTCTCATGCTTAACATTCGGCAGGTCTTTGAGCGGCCTCGTGCGTAACATTCGGCAGGTTTTTCAAATTTAATTGTATTATTGTTTTCAATTTTTTGTGTCGCCGCTACAATCACTCGTCTCAATTTCAAGGTTGCATCCAATAAGCTTCTTCCATTATTAAATGACATCTACTTGTCTAATGCACGTGGACTAAAACCGAGGTTGCAATGTCTTGTACTGAGGACGAACATTAAGGTATGTGATTAAAAATTATTATTATTAAAGATTTATTATTAAGAGTTAAGAAAGTCAACGTACTAGTATATGAAACAATAATAATAATAATAATAATAATAATAATAATAATAATCATTTAACAATATAACAAACTAGTACTTATTCTTAATGAGGAAGTAGACGTGACAACGTGACGCTTAGAGTGAAACCTACAGAGTAACAATGGGTCGGCAAAATTATGTTTTAAAGCACACCGCACGTTATTGATAAGTATGAGGCCGCGGCGATAATACATTTTTCGCGTTTCACAACAATAGAGTGAAAAGTGCCTAACTCACAGTTTCAAAAACGATGTTGTTGTACCTCTGTAAATTCAGTCAAGTCTGTGCAAATTTTCAAGATGCTGTTGAAGTCATTTCGGTCTCTGAATAAAATATATGGACGAAATACCAAAATGTTATTCTCAGTTCAGAATTATGATTTGAAATTTATTTGTGGAAAATGAGATAATTACGGCTTTTTCATAAGAATAACATTTAACAAATTTTCAAAAATAATTACGGACAACATGATATAACTTCGAAATACGGAAATTGTCCTGCCAAATTCGGACGTCTGGTGACTTAAGAATATCGGTGACATGAGAATATCCCGCGAAATTCTACCACGATCTTCGTTTTCGTCAACCACAAATTCCATTTGAATCCATCGGGATTCGAACCTGGGTTACTAGCGCGGAAAGCCGATAATCCTAGTTGTTCGATTAACGGTGTGTCTGAAGAACGATAACAAGAGATATGCCTCACATCGTTCATGATTATGAAGGCTGAGAAGTGAGCCACCACACGGCAAAACACACACATACTGTATATATTGTAAAATGTATTACGTTATGTCCCTGCTACTAGAATTCATTACCCTGTCAGGATTAATTAATATACATATACTGTATACGATAATGTCGCTTTCGCGAGCAGCGCGCCAGATATCAAGGTGCAAGATTAACGGTAATGTTGCGTCTTTCTTCTTGTCCTTTGTGTCTTCGACAAAGTTTAGAAGCTCTCTCTGTGCAGGAGAGACACTTGATCCATAACGAATTCTGCTTTCAAGATGGCAGGTAGTGTAAAATTAATGGGTTATAGGGTGGGAAACACGTCAACAGTGAAGATATACATCATGTCTTACTCTTATAGATAAATCTTCCGTGTAAGTATACTTTCCACGCCACAGAAAAGTTTCAAAATACGTCCCCGTGGAAATTTATGGTTAATAGAAAAAGAATATCATTGATTAATTAAATATTGCATAAAGAATTCGTAATTACAGGAAAAAAAACACTTCGTAACAAACCTTTCAGTGAAAATATCCACTCAAAAGACGGAGACGGAAATTTTTAATAACCAACTTAATAATAATAATAATAATAATAATAATAATAATAATAATAATAATAATAATAATAATAATTGTAGGCAATTTAGAGAGAGATTCTTTGGCATTCAAATTTCAAGTAGAGAAACAGACAACTTGTTCTTAGATTAAGGGTACACAAAGTTGATTTTTTTCTCTTTTTGGTAAAAAAAAATTACGATTTTCCGCTTGCTTTATTAAAAAAATTGATTTAATTCTAAAATAAACACTTCACCAATTTTCATGCCCACAGAGAAAGATTAATCCAGTCCTTACCATAATACTCCACCTCCCTCAAATCCATTTTTATATTATCCTCCGAGCAACTCTCGGCCTCCCCAAAGGCCTCGCAACTGACACTCTATATGCATTTCTGGATTCGTCCATACGTGCTACATGCCCTGTCCATCTCGATCGTCTGAATTTAATGTTCCTAATTATGTCAGGTGAAGAATAAAATGCATGCAGTTCTGTGTTTTGTAACTTTTTCCATTCTCCTGTAACTTCATACCTCTTAGCTCCAAATATTTTCCTAAGAACCTTATTCTCAAACACCCTTAACCTCTGTTTTTCTCTCAAAATGAGACTCCAAGTTTCACAACCATACAGAACAACCGGTAATATAATTGTTTTATAAATTCTAACTTTCAGATTTTTTGACAGCAGACTGAATGATAAAAGCTTCTCAACCGAATAATAACAGGCATTTCCCATATTTATTCTGGGTTTAATTTCCTCCCGAGTGTTATTTATATTTGTTACTGTTATTCCAAGATATTTGAATTTTTCCACCTTTTCAAAGGATAAATTTCCAATTTTTATATTTCCATTTCGTACAATATTCTGATCACGAGACATAATCATATACTTTGTGTTTTCGGGATTTACTTCCAAACCTATCTCTTTACTTGCTTCCAGTAAAATTCCCGTGTTTTCCCTAATAGTTTGTCGATTTTCTCCTAACATAGTAACGTCAGCCGTATAAACAAGAAGCTGATGTAACCCTTTCAAATCTAAACCCTCTCTGTTATTCTGTACTTTCCTAATGACATATTCTAGAGCAAAGTTAAGAAATAAAGGTGATAGTACATCTCCTTGCTTTAGCCCGCAGTGAATTGGAAAAGCATCTGACAGAAACCGCCCTATGCGGACTCTGCTGTACATTTCACTGAGATACATTTTAATTAACCGAACAATATAAATATCACAGTCCTACAAAAATGATTCCGATCGGGCATAAAATGTGTGAATGAATTCCAATATTATTCGTAAAAATAATTTATTTAAACCTGGAAATATCTTACCTACTTCTTATATAAGACGTTGTCGATGAGTGTTCAAAATATAAGATTAATTGCTTTAATTGTGCATAAAACTTTTCGCAGTAAACAGTTGCAGCCGCTTTTGTTAAATATCTTTGTTACTTCGAATACGAGACTAATCGAAAGGGTGAATAGACTGTATTAATGTAATTCTCAAAAAACACTTACACACACCTTCAAAGTTGTAGTTATATAGTATCGGAGCTCTGAAACAGAAAACCTATTAATTGTCAAGAAATTGAGGTACCTATCATCTCTAATATTATTTAAGATGGTTCAAAAGGTAATGAGCAAACAGTAGGATCATACAGAAGAGTTGAAATCTAACAATTTTAACATGAACTTATGGTCTAGGGCTAAGTCAGTATATGTCTCTGAATGTCACGATCTAGATGATGAACAACATACCAATGAAATAATAGTAATTAGCGCAAAAATTTAAGTACTGGACAAAGATTACATGCACTTAGCAATAATTACTAATTCTGTATTACACTAAACTTGTTCGAACTGACGACCAGCAGGTTCAGAAAAATGACACACTCGCAAATACCCCATACACCTCCTGAACAACATCAGACGCTCCAATTATCCTGGCTAAAAGTGTTTGAGTCTTAGTACACCAGTGTCTCATAAATGAGGCTTTTGATATGCTCCAAAAGAAACAATCAAAAGGCATGAAATCAGGAGAGCAGGCTGGCCGTTCAATTGGACTTCTCTTCCGGTCCAACGTCCGGGATATGCGAGAATTAGAAAATCAGGTACAGCAAGATCAAAATGTTCTGATGCTCGATCCAGTCGCTTTCACATCTGCTAACGCATGATAAGTGGCACCTTTTGTAACGCATAAGCAAAAAGGTTTTTGTAGATCTTCCCATTCAAAAGTGGTGGCAAGAGGTAAGGTACTAAGGTGCAAAGTATGATTACATAGCAGTGTAGATCCTGATATTACAGGCTTGTACTGACTGAGGATTACTTCGGAGACAGATTCCTATTAAAAGTATGTACTTTAAGTTTGAGCACAACCTTGCTATCACGCGTATGTAGTAAACTATGTTATGATTCGAAATGGGAATTAAGTCACACCTTGTTTATGGCGGAAGATGAAAATAATACAGGCCTATTGTTTTTATTTCTACTTTCTAAAATGTTTTATTAATCGAGAAACCTTATGGATAATTGAGATGCCCCCCGTCAGATACTGTTCCTAGAATTTGCACGGCGAATTCGTAACAGGACGACGAATTTAAATAATTATCGTTTTAGTAGGCGATGTACTTCCTAGTCTTCCAAATTGTGTAGCAATCCGGTTCAGGATAACTTCCAAACTGCTATAGTCGCGACGCTGTTATTCCCGGCGTGACTCCTCCTCTTTGCCTACGTCTTAGGAAGTGAAGGCTCTATAAAGTCTAGGTAGGTAGTATCGTTCGCCATTTTTGTTCTTTCGTTACCGAGTTATCGCATGAGGAATGTATTTGCCACACCTTTAAACATTATCATGTCGTAGCTTCTATGATAATGAATCAAACTGTAATTGAGCAAATAATTGAGCGGCAAATAACGTCCTCGTGTGCTTTCTGCGAACACCAACGAAAGAGCCAAAATTGCTGGCGATTATGTTAAGTATTTATCCAGCCTTAGGAAATGCTTAACATCTTCATCAGCGAATCACAAGACGCACATGTTTAAATGTAGCCGACCTGCAAGGTGATTGGCTGCCGGAAATTAGAGCGACGGGACTATAGTAACAGAATAATTTTTTCGTTTACAATGTTTTGAAACATCTTGTAAATCCGTTGACGTTTGGATATGCAAATCTGGACACAAATCATGTGAAAACGCGATGTATCATAATATAAAATGTATGAATATATATGCATTCGGTTTTATACCCAGTCTTTCTTCATATGGTATCCTCTGAAGAATTCAGTTATTGTTATGATGTGCTGTACGCAGTTCGAAGGCAGATGTCTCGCATCAGGGATATCTCTTTGGGCACTACTTGATCTTCAGACCATTGTGTTACTTCATGTGAAACACGTGTGCGAAGAATTCATCTATTCGGAACAGGTCAATTAGTTCGATATAGCGAAAGAAAGAAAAGGCGATTTCTAAGATTTGGTCTTTCGGAATTAGGAATCCAGTCCTCGTCAAGTATAAAATTTATGACACAATTCTTGTCGTACGAAAGAAGGCTCCCTATTGATCCCTCCTTGAGATACTGCTGCAAGATACGACTCAAGATTTTCACATTAAATATCTTGAACCGATCTTTCGTATGAAGGGATTGCACATGCGTCGTATTCTGATATTACAGGAATAATTTTCCGAGCAATATTCTCTAACAAGAGTTGCATAATACTTTTACTCTCATTCTGTAACCCGTCTCTCAAGTTGTATCCTCACAGTATCTATCATCTGTACCCTCTCTTTCTTTTTTTACACCCCCTCTCTCTTTCTCTGTACCCTGCCTTTTTCCATCTCTGTACTATCTGTCATGCTCTCTTCCTTCTCTCTCTCTATACTCTCCCTCTCTTCTTCTCTGTACAAGTTCTCTTTTGCTGTACCATTTCTCTTACCCTATTTCTTTCCTCTCTTTGTTCATACTCTCCTCTATTGAAAAAATACATTCTTTGCCAAAGCTGGTCTATAGCAGCGTTGTCTAACGAATCAGTAAATTCAATATATTGCTCTCCTATATATGTAGATCGAATCTAAGTTTCATCTTCAACTTTGCCTGGAAGTCTTAGTCGAATTTCGTCTGTTACATTGGTGCATTCTGAATGTGATGTGTACTGTTGTCTTAGATGAAAGCTTGGTCTCATTCCGAATTTACATCTCATGAATTTCACCCTGTGATCATATCTTGTGTCATGTCAAGGAGGAGTTCAAATACGGAGTTGTCTGCTATTACAGATGACTTGAGCAGAGAGATTATGACTGTTCAGTAGAGTACGAAAAAGAAGAGAGTCTAAAACTGTCATCAGCACTAAATCCTAAATCTTTTTTCCTAAACATAAACATAAATTTTTCTAATAATTTTTCTATAATGAAATTTTCGTAATAAATTTCTTCCAAGATCTATAAACGCTAATGTCGTCAGTATTGTTTCTAATCTGTTTCACTGTTGTATATCTGTTAGTAGAATAATGCTCTCGTTTAGGCACCAATCGTTAACATGCAGGCCGGACCAAAAATTATCGTTTTTCCTAGAGAAGGGACAAAATTCATCTTAAATGCTTTTGATATTTATCTCATTGACCTCAAAACATCAATCACTTTACTCACATATCTCCGAGAAGTGCTGAATATTGCACAAAACTATCGTATACGTAGGTTATTGTTTTTCCAGAAAGGATTAGGTTAGATTTAGAAAAGGGAAATAACAATGTCACTGAAGTTGTGCCCACATAAACATTAGCTGCTGTTTCTTCCACCAGGAGCAATCGGTTTATCGGAAAGTCCTATCCGAAGACTTTCCGTAAGCTTACGACAATCCAGCAGATAAAGAGAATAAAGTTGCAACACAAACGTCGCACATGATGCTAGCCTTAACCCTTGTCCCGGTGGAAGATGTCTCTGATACATTTCAACAATTGAGAACTATGTGCAATAATATTTAATTAGGATGGCTTTCAATTATTTCAAAGAAACATAATTATTTTGTGGACAGAGGTGTGCGGTGCAATTTTATATGAGAGAAGCAATAATACAAATTTTTATAGGGAAAGACCCCAAAATGTTGGATAGCTGCCTTTTTTAAAGGATAATTATTAAAAGGTTCAGCCTACTGATCAATCAATAAACATACAATTTAATTTCTTAATTAAAGAGTTTTCTCTAATATTAATTTATATTATTATAATTTATTTATTTAATCGAGATGGCTATAAATTAAAAGAGCAGCTATTTTTAACGGGGTCATTTTTATTGTTCATTTAGGCCTATATGATTGTACAAATGATAATTTACTATATGAAATGAATCTCTCAAAACATTTAGTGCTACTTCTTCCAAAGATGAAATATTTAAACCTAAACTCAAAAATATAGTACGAAACTGTTAGCAGCCAACTTACCTAAATATATTTGAAGATAAAAGCAATTCTCCTCTCTTTGGCAGCAAACTGATCGATGACCTGGGTGTATAAATTCTCATTGTTGCGAGTGGTTTCCAGAACACAATCTAATCTAATCTAATCTAATGAATCCGCCTGGACCAGAGCAGGCGTTCAGAGAAAGAATTTTGTGATGTTTTAAGATTAAAAAATTCATAGTTCTCACTATTAAAATATAATTTCTGCAATAATTTTTTTTCGCTTTATGAATAGGGGAAGCAATTTTTCTTTTGCCTTGCATGTACGACACGCCACTGGTTGTTGGTAGACGAGCAAGAGGTCACAGGAGACGCTATCCTATCGAACTGTGGAACTTTTATGAGGCAAAAATATATAACTTGCGCAAAACTAAAAACATTACTAATGGATTTCGTAATCGTTACCAAAAAATCGTAGGTAAGCACCATCCTATCTTAGGTTATACCGTACAGCTTCGTTACTGAGCTCCAAAAAGAACAGTCAGACGCGGAAGTCTCAATAAATGAATTTTTCCTTGGAAGAACTGTCAGAGCACAATCTAAGAAGAAATATCTTGTAATTCAGAAAATACTAAGAATATTGTGATCCAATATGAACAGTACCTTAAGAAAATAGAAGATTAGAGTATTTGTGAGCCATAGGTCACACACACTCTGTCTATAGCAAAGCCCTGAGCTCCATGTGAATGCTTTTTTAAAAATGTAATATCATTCGGAATTTTTCTTTAGAAATTTTGGATTACGAAATTTCTTTTAGGAACGCTTCTATTCAAGAAAAGTGGTCTTTACGAAATTATTATAAGTAATATTGGTTCTCAGGAAAAATGGTCTTTAGGAATTTTCTTTTAGGGGAATAGTTTTAGGAAATAAGTTCGGGAACGGACTCATAGCATTTCTGTCAAGATACATTGCGGAAATTCACTCTCTGCAATAATATAATTTTCTATAACAAAGCCACAAAAAGCATGTACTCTATTGTCGTTCGGCTGAATTGCCATGAAATCGTCCATAAAACGATCCTCAACTTCGCTTGCTGGAAGAAAAGAGAGGCCTAAGAATAATGCACTGATTTCCGAGTTAACGTTCCTTACAGACAGTACTAAGACTCAGGAAACTGATTTTTTGCCACTATGTTTGGCCTAAATTGAATATACAACCCTTTACATAATACATGCACTGGGTAAAACATCGGGAACAGTCAAATGCAAGAAGACTCTTCCGAAAGATATGTATATGATATACAGGATGAGTCAGAAGGAAAGGTACATGATGTGAGGGGTGATAATATTGGTAATTCTGAACAAAAGAGTTTCTATGAATATATACCCTGTTCTTAACAGAATCTCACATTCAGCTGTTTGAAAATCACGGGCGTCACTCTCATGTCCTCAATCAGCAATCATATGTGGACACAACCAAAACGACATTAGGCTGTAGTAGGATTAATGAAACGTATCCTGAGCGTTGGATCGGTCGTGGTGAAGCCATTTCTTGGCCACCGAGGTCACCCGACATTACTACATTGGATTATTATGCGTGGAGTTGGCTTAAGAGCGCAGTCTGCAAGCGCAAAGTGGAAACTTCTCGCTCGCAATTTAAATGCTTTTGCTCACGTAAAAGAATGTCCAAATCAGCTCAGATCATCAGCACAACAGCTATCTACAAGAACTGCAAAGTGCACTGAAGTTGACTTTTTGAACGTGTTCTGTAAAGAAAAGCACACAATTAAACATAACATAAGGTAATAATATTTCAATTTACTATCACCTGCACTTTTCATGTTCCTCATTGTTTCCATTAGTTTTCTCCGAAACCGTTAAGAATGGGACATATGAGCCGTTCAGAGCAAAAGTGGTGTAAGTCAAAAATGAGTAATGAGTGTTAAAGTAAACATTCTGTAAAATACAGCGCAAAGTAGCAATTAATATTCAATTTATTTAAACTATTAGTAGTCAGTGGATATGAAAAAGGACATATTAATTGATACTTTGCGCTATATTTTACAAAATTTTTACTTTAAACCTCATTACCCAATTCTGACTTACACCACTTTTGCTCTGAACGGCCCATATGTTAATATAAAGGTTTTTGTTTAGAATCACCAATATTACCACCCCTCAAACCATGTCCCTTACCTCCTGATTCACCCTATGTAGTAAAATATTCAAATGTATTCATTATATTTCCGTAACTAAAAAAAAAAAGGCTAAAGTTGTCTTATATATTCCTCTAGTCTTAGTCAGTGCACTTGCCTATGAACATAGCAGATGAGAACTGAAAGGAATTCATTTGTGTGCTTGGTTGATACGGAAAGGAATTCTGTTGTGCATTTGTTTTCTTACCATAAATGACAAGGAAATCGAGTTGGGCCCTGAAAAGAGAAAGCTGCCAAAGGTCTAAATAATTCATCAGTCCTGTTTTTATTCTGGAGACTCTGAGTTAAATGAAATGTCCTCAGCATAGATAACCAGTTCTTCGCTAAGTAAGTTTGGTGGTAGCTAAACTTATGGCCTGTAAATATGCCAGCTTTTCTGTAGGGATGTGCTCAGCCCAAGATCTTGGTTTTAAGGCATCAAGAATTAGCCTTCATTCGCTCCTCTTTGCTCCAACCAAGCTTGCATTGCCCGGAGCTCGTGAACGCGGACATGAGAAGTCATATTTGCTGTTAGAACTAACCGTTGTTATGCCAGGATTTCACAAGATTTCTGACTAAAGTGTTTTTATTAACTTCTTTCTACCAGAATAATTTAAAGATAGTATAAACATTACACTCGCACTAGAGCAGGCCTGGGCGTTAATACCTCAATTGAGGTACTGCAGACTACCCCTTAACTCCCCACTCCATATTCCCCGACACACACAGTTATGTATCGGACCGATACGAGTAGACCTGAAAGCAAGCATTGCTGAGGACGGATTCTTTAAGGCAGGCATGTCAGAAATCAGACTCTGAATGTGCAGTTATGTGCGTGGATCGCCGGTCTGTGCGGACTGCATCATTCAAGGGTTGCTATTACCAGTTCTTAGCTGGAGGAGTGTACAATAATCTATTTCGCGCTTCTAGGGTTGGATTAAATAGGCAATTGGACATTATAAACACACTTAGCAGAAGGAAAAAACACGATTATTATCAGTGTCTATATTTGACAATAATTGCAATGCAAAAAGCTTTAGGCTTACTCAGTTATACTTGACAAAGTAGTGGTTTGTAAAGCATAATTTATTAAAATGATTTTTATATAGTATTTGAAGAAAAAGAATATTACAGTAATTTCGAAACAACAAAAAACGAACACAGTATTTCATTTTACGTAGTAGGTACTAATTATTTTAAATAATAGACCCAATTCTTTCATTGTTCGTCAAGCATTATTATTTATCGGGACCATTGGTACACAAATGTTAAAGAAATACTCCCAATTAATTACATGCAGTAGGACATTGTGAAGTTTTTACACTGAAATCATTTCCTTGCTGTATGTCAATATAAATTAACATTAATGTTAATAAATGATATAAATTAAGCTTAGAATTTAAATTCACATATAGTTTATTTAGAAAACGTTGAGAGCAAGTATCGACAAGTTGGAAGCGTTATTGAAAGAAATTAAAAGTGTAGTTCACAAGCTGTGAAGCGACGATATTCTATTTATGTCAGGTTTAAAGATTTATTAATGTAAGTATATTAGCATAATATAGTGACGTGAGACGGAACATTTGTCATTATATATTTTTCCAGAAAATTTTTCCGCCTTGCAAATAGTTGCTTACAACCTCAAGAGCCTTAATGTATTCCTCACAATATTCTCATCACTTACCAACTTATGGAGTGAAAGTCGTAAGTCGTCTAATCTTTGATGGCTGTATTAGTACAGACTCTAAAACAACACCAATGTGAAGTTCGTTTTTCCGTGAGAGTACTGATTAACTTTACTAATCTGATCTGAACTGTCACAACACTATTACCTCGACATGGGCTGATCAAAACCTTTCATTTTAAAATAATTATTGTTGGCTGAGGAAAACAATATAACATATATGATTCATAATTTCCCTTCTCGTTATCTGTGAACTCACTTTATTTATCATAACTCATTCACAGACAGCCAAATCAGTACCCGTACTGAAACTGAGTTACTGAAAGAAAAGATGATATGCTGTTGCAGGTCTGTATAGACCTGTCGCGTTCCCCTCCAAGGCGATTCACTCCCTCCAGGTAGGGGAATAGAAAGTGCACATCGCACAGAGACTACTGCACAATGTGCGCGACTGCACAATGTGCAGGGTTTTGACATGCCTGGTTTAAGGTATGCATCATAGCTTTCGGCTCTCGCTGATCGCCAAAAATCCACTACTGATGGATGCACAGTGCTGCTTTACTGTGCGTTCGTTTCTAAAGCGGTGAAGCGGAAAGGACAATGGGCGCGGGTATCTTGTTTCCTTTTTCCTTCCCCTTTATGCCCAGGGCTGCACTAGAGTCTGTAACGTTAAACAAAATTTAACAGTTTCAAAGCATGTCTGTAGTTGGATAAAAGCATTATTTACATGGAATTTTTACATATTGTACCATTTGTAGGAGTATGTACTACCTAAGTACATAGCATTGTATAACTGCTTATTAAGTGAATGCTTAGAGTGACAAACCAAATTCCAACGGATCGGACATAATTAGTCCTCCTACAGGCGAATAGCCGCAGACCGCAGTACATCCGATGCGGTACGTTGCACAATGCATTGGGACCTCGACAGTAATGAGGTGGATAATGCACGATCGTCATGAATAGAAGCCACCACATGAAAAGATAATTGAAGACTAACATTCTAAATATCCTAAGTGTCAATAACAACTTTTGAGATATACCTTATTTTATTTCAAGGAGTGCAGTTCGGTGGCTCCTTTGAACACCCATTTACAGATTTATGACTTCCTACACAAATACCTCTGACAATTCCATCCTGTCCCCTAGTCCCAACATTGCACAGTTGCCACAATCCTGATGACATTCGAAATTATGCAGTGAAACTGACGGGATTCTTGGAATTCGGAAAAGATGCGGCAACTCTGCCTCCACGTGGATTTGACGGGCACCTGTCAATTCTTCTGAACGAGAGTTGTGATTGGTTACTGACAGGAGGAGACAAGATTTCCGTCACAGTAAGGAAGACATTTATTTATGACAACCAATTAGTAGTGGGCAATAGAAGGTCTGTCGGCAAAGTCCTTTCTAAGAAACTGCACTCCATGAAAAAAAATAGAGTATACCTGATAAAAACACTGCGAAATGCATGTTGAGATACCTAAAACATTGTCTTTTGGGGCACGAATAACGCACTTACAGTTGAGAAGCTGGCTTTGCAGTAGATAATGCAACACTTAATCGATTCTTCACATTCCATTTTCTTCTTCCATTTATTGTAATAGCAGCTGGTACTAAAACAAAAATCGGACTTAAATAAAAAAAATAAAGATTATATAAAACGAAAAAAAAAGTAAAACCCAATAAACTTTATTATTTCGTTAATAGTAGTTATGTCGTTAATAACATTTGAGCTACGACAAACACAATTTAGTACGATATTCTTACATGGATGTTTCTCTCCTAGATTGAATAAAATGAAATTTTAAAAATTGGAAATTAACACATTCAATATGTTAGATCTTCAATTATCAAAATTTCTTGTCACAAAACATTACGTCGAACTGCACCATATAACGTCTAAGATTTATTTATTATATTATATGAAATACCAGTCTGAGATGAATCCGCAAAACCTTGCGTTCTCTTTATTAAGCAAGGCACTCCGCCTACGTCTGTGTCTTTATTAAATATGAAGAGATGTTAATAATCTTGCGTAGTAAAGAGGAACTTAGTGTGACAGGCACAAGATTTTTGTAGAAGTATAAGGATCAAGAGCAATGAGAAGGCATGCTACTTTACCTTAAATTTCGGTGTAAAAACTTAGTTAACTCCGGTATTATTTCGCACAAAAATACTCCCGTCGTTTAAAATACGTTACTGAATATTTCTACAAAGACTAGAGTTTTGTATCATCCAGGGAATCGTAATGACATTTGTAAATTTTAATAATGCTTACAGTTTTCTACAGACATTACCTATTGTCTAGTAGGGAAATTAGTGTAGGCCCAACAATCTCATATACTTTATGTGAATAATATGAATTAATAGACACCACAAAACATTCAGCCAATTTCTGCTATATATTTAAAAATAAGGTCAATCGAAATAAGGTTTAAATGTTAGATTCAAAATTCTGTATTGAAATAGTGTCTGAATATTAAATTCAAAATTTTGTACATGAAATATCAATGAAAACTGATATTTGAATAACTTACAATTGTTTTTATATCATACTACTTAATTAAAATAAAATCGTAAATCTAGCTAACTCCAATCACTGCCATGCTTACCAACAGTACAATGGACGGAAAACTTAGCTTCATCAAAGCTTGTTATATTAATTCACGCACATATTTATGTGATTTCCAATAAATATACCTTTTCGATACTTTAAATTGAAATTTCGTATAAAAATAAAATAAAAATATATATTGGAAAACATTAATATCTGAAAACATTTTGCTCAAAACAAAAAATTCGCGTATACACAAAATTTCGCGTTATTTTGCGAGATTAAACTTACGATATTTTGATTTGAAAGGAATTGAATTTTTTTGTTTTATCAGCTGAATGTATGGTTTGCGAAAATTAGATATGTGTATTGTGAGAAATGCTGAAATTTAGGACAGCTAGTGAATGAAAAAGAACAACAGAGAGATAGAGGTTGTAGAAAATTCATTAAGGAATAGATTAACATCTGGGGGAAATATTACCTTTACGTATACTGTCAGACTTCTAGCATTTTGTATGCACTTGTGTACCTTGTACTGCTAACCCAGTTCCGCGCTTGGGGGAAGTTTTAACAGTCTTCAAAACTTTTCTAATTTCCTGATTCTACCATCACAAACCATTATAATTTGACAGACACAAAGTAGGAGACCTGGGTGAGGAATTAAACGGTAGTAATATTTATTGTTCTCTGAAACATCTTTATCCAGGGACAGATTTATTTTAAGTGCATAATATTTACTACAAAGGATACCTGGCAAGTTAGTTGCTTTGTAAGGAATCCACGAATATCAAATCCCATTTTTAATGAAAATAAGAAAGTGAATATATTATAATGATGAAATTCTATCCAGGATTTTAGTGTTATCCTGAACATAGACATAGACTGCAGCTTTATTTTTCAATACCATCCCCTTGGACTGTAAAACACTTTCTCTCACACATGTTCCAATAGTGTTGAAAATATTCTCAAAATTTCTGACTTTGGTCTGCAAAGAAATCATCTACGGCTATGACAGTCATCTTTCTCAAACTTTTTCTCTCTAAGATCTTCTTTGAGTTTTGAAGACACAAGTCACCAGCTTCAGGGAAGTAGGAATAGTTCAATAAGTCAAATCCAGCTTATGATTCGTATTCATAGATAGCAATGAGAATTTTGTACATAATTAAAAAGAGTGCATAAAAATAATGGAAAATTTAATTCCAAGAGAAGGCAAATTTTAAGGTTAAGTGTTAAAATTGGTTAGATACATTTTTTTAAATGCAGGTGTTAAAATAATACGACATTTTTCTAAACATGTTAGATTATAAATTTTAGGAAAATATGCAATGTTGGGAGTAGATCTAGAAACTGAAAGCAGACCAGTTTTGAATATTCTTGATAACACTTTATTGTGAAAAAAATTGAATTTATAATCGAGGCATAATACACCAGATATAAAAAGTTTTCAACGCAGCTGCTCTTTAGTTAAATTATTTCTGTTACCTTTTTTCTTTTACTGCTTCATATTTATTTATATCTGGTGAATTTATATTCTATCTAACCTTCTTCATGACTAGTCAACAGTGTAAAAAAATAGCCTATGGATGGGATTTCACAATATTTGATATCTAGGGATATCAGAATTTCACTGGAAAAATTTAAATTAGGTTGAAATGAAATTCTTAAATTGACTCTACTTTATATTACTGCAGTTGGATCTGGAAGAAATTGTTATTTAATATTTCAAAATCGAAAAAAAAAAGTTATTTTATACGAACTCACCATTAATTGAAATGTTTAGCAAGTGCAATTAATTAATTAATTAATTGTTAATTTATATTTGTGTGAAGAAGGTGCTTTGCTAAGCAGTGATCTTTGAAGTGATTTCCAACAGAATTCGTAAACCCACCGTGGGGAATATCTATGGTCTATGAGTTTCCTATTGAAGAGACTAAATTAAAAATCTTTGTTCCGATCTATCATACCAAAAGGCCTAAGGCTTCAATCAAGATGAAAATTTTATGTTCACGTGAATGCTAAAAGCTATGACATTATGCACAGCCTTAGACACAAAAAACGACCGTTCTCCTGTAGCGTGAATTTGTCTAAGTCTACTCGGGCAGCGCCTGGTTCACACGACTAGGAAAAGGATGTTTATTTTGAACCTAATTTACTCTTTGAATATATGTAGCTTCGTTGTAGATTATTCATAATATATTACCTATAAACAGACAGAAAAAGCAACAAATAAAACAAAGGAAAAACAGAGCGGTGTCTTGCATAAGAAATTCCTTCACTTGTAAACCTAAGCTTTCACGGAATCAACCGAAGTCTTCCGAAGGGGACTTAGCGTATGGCAGCCGGTCGTTATTTTTTGTTTAAGACTGTACATAAGTCACAATACGTTTACTCAGATGTAAACTCATAAAATTGATAGATCAAGTTTTTATTGTGAAGTTCACACATGTTAATTGAGGAATTCAGCTCGTCACGTGAGAGAAACGAAGCTGTAATGAAAGAATGAGAATGTAACCGAAGCTCAGGATAAACTTATCATCGTATCTTCCAATGTTCTCGCCTCCCTTGAAGTACAGAGTGGGCACAAAGTTCCGTTACCCCCTATAAATACCTCAAATATGTACACTATTTATGTCATAATAATAATAATAATAATAATAATAATAATAATAATAATAATAATAATAATAATAATAGCCTAATGTGTCCCTTGAAAGGCAAAGGCCTCCTGCTAGAGGATAGCTCTGTTTCACTAACGCGGTGAGCTACTCCGCGTTAGGTTGTGTCTAGGTTTCTTTGTCTGGTTGGAGTTGATTTCGCTGTCACTTTGATTAATTTGATTTCACTAACACTTTGATTATATTGAATTCACTATCACTGAGTCAACTTGGGATGTTGTTTGTGGCTGGCACTGTTTTCATTTATAGCCCACTTCCAATTGTTCTCCATGTTCCCCTGCTTCTTGCTATTCTGGACCATTGCTGACCTGCTTGTGTTGTGTAGAAGTCTGCCCACCTCTTCCTTGGTCTGCCTCTGTGCCGGTCTCCTGTGCGCGGGTCCCAAATGGTGGCTCTGTATGTCCATCTTTCGTCTTTCATCCGCGCGATGTGATCTCCCCACTTTCACTTCAATTTGTTTGCTCTTTGTGTGACGTTTGTTTTTGATGCCATTTGGGACAGCGATTCATTGGAAATTCTGTCTCTCATAGTTATTCCCAATACCTTTCGTTCCATTTTCCTTTGGCATATTTCTAGCGCATTCATCTGTCTGTTTGTTGTCGACCATGTTTGGCATCCATAAAGTAGTGTTGGGTAGACGCAGGTTTGTAGTACTTCGAATTTGAGTCTTTTGTTGATTGTCTTGTCCAGGAGTATGAACTGGAGGGACCAGAAGGATTTCCAAGCTAAAGATATTCTTCTTCTTATTTCTTTTCCAGTCTTGTCTTTAAAGGAAATTATTTGGCCTAGGTATGTGTATTCCGGCAGACATATATACACTTTACACTAACTATGTGTCTTCAGTGTCCAAAGGGTCAGTATGTCCCCCATCATTCTCCTCACAGAAAATAATGCGTCGCCAGTTTCGGTGTGACTTTCGCCTCAGTGTTTCTGGTGTAATCTGTTGGAAAGCGCGTCGCACGGGGTCCTTCAATTCATCAATGATGTCGTACCATCCCTGTGCAACAATACTCTTGATGAAACACCACAGCGTCTTGTCACAGATTGTGAGGTCAGGTCTGTGAGGTGGCCAGTCGAGAGGAGCAGGTGCGATGGGTGACCCGCCCTCTCCTCAACTCCCTCTTAGAATCGGTTAAGTCGCGAGCTGAGCTACTCTGATCCTCCGACAATAGAGTGTACCGTTTCCCCGCTCCTGGCGTCGAAAAGTCGCCAGCTACGGCTTGTTAGATTCCTCGATTGCGAGAACTAACCGTCTACCGATTCCATCTCTCTCGTTATCCTACCCCCACATCGTACATCAGAGCCAAGCCGATTTTCCCCTACCTCCCTTTCACACAAATCTTGCTTTACTATCATCCATCGTAACTCTCCCCAGATCGAAACCTCAGGACGAATTCATAAATTATAAATTTCTATCGAAACACTCTTTATCACTTATCTGTGGCACGCTAAGTATACCTCTTCATAGAACATCTTGTTATTCATCATCTTTTACAGTATCCACCTCGCGACAATGGAATTCCTTGTCACAAAATATTAGGGGCTGCAAGACAATAAACACTTTTAAATACAGCTTAAAAGATAACCTTCTTAGTATTTCACTCCAATCATACTGACTTAAACTATCACTGACTACATTGTTACTTATTCTTTTAGACATGCATCCTGATATTATTGTCTCATAATAATCTCTTTCTATTATGTAACATTATTTGAAATATATTAACATTCTTTGTATTTTAGCTTAATTCTGCTACACAGTTTGCATTTCATTGTTTAATTAATAGTTCATAGTATTTTGCTGTTCAATTCGTAAATAATCTCTTGTATACATGTAACTCTCATCTAAATCAAATTGTTGAATTCTTTGTAAGTTCATACATATGTATCCATACTTTTTGCTGGTTGAGTGGAAGAGAAGGCCTTATGGCCTTAACTCTGCCAGCTAAAATAAATCATCATCATTATTATTTTATTATTATTATTATTTTATTATTATTATTATTATTATTATTATTATTATTATTATTATTATTATTATTATCTTTTCCTACTTCTTCAACAAGGAAAAATATCTAATCTTTTTCTTGTTGTTAATAAACAATATTATTTAAAACAATCTTTCCTTATCTTCATCATAATCTCGAATCATCACCCCATCCACAAACTTCGGCCTTCTTGTCCTATCACTCCCGTTTCCCCTCTCTACACGTCTACGACACGCCAAAGGGACGTCAACGGAGACCGTCGCACGACAATTGGCGCCCAACATGGGGCCGAACATTGTTACATCATCATCTCTCACAAACTTCGGCTTTTTGTGCCGTCACTCCCGTTTCCCCTCTCTACACCTCGACGACACGCCAGAGGGACGTCAGCGTAGACCTGCGCACGACAAGGGCAAGGATTTTTAAAATGCAAGGAAAAGTTATATTAGTCTAGCTTTTAAAGTTAGGGGAGAGTTGTGTAGTATCGGACATCGGGTAATATCGGACAGTGCGTTTCTTTCATCTACCACCAGATGTTAGTACCTGAATAACATGGTTACGTTTCTGTATGCGACATCATAGATACTACCAACTCTTCCCTAAATAAGACTGAGTCCCATGACGTAGATTTACAATAAATAAATGAACCCTGTCTCTGAATGAGAAAACTCTAGGAAAAATTTTCCAACGAACTATTTTTAGTCACACTAAATTCTCTGTTTTGTGAGCAGAATGTGGCTGAGCGCCAACATCCCAATTGAAATTGAAAGTAATTCTACATGATGACTTACGAAACCACAGAGGTCTTTGACAGACAAAGCAGAAAGTCGAATGGAAAATATGTGAAATAAGAAGTGTTATGTAATAAGTCAATGTAGTATCCGTAACCGAAGTTGAGTATCAGAGAATTAAAATGAACGGATAAATTCATTTGGGGTTATGAAATGAAACCTGTAGAATTCTATTTAAATTATAAAATTTTAGGCGCCAATGGGTAATAGGAACATACGAGTGGGTCAAATTTTATAAACAATGAACAGTGACAAGACAACAGCTCTGCTATATAATGTATGATCCTTATATTTTGTACGCAAGCAGTACAATAAAAAAGATGTACAATTTTATTAAAGTTGCGAAAGTCTGTAAATAATGAATACACACATCTTTACCTCGTAATTCAATATGCATGCGAAACTGCTGCCTGATGAAATATTCTGTCTTCTCTACCTCTAATTAAATTGTATTTTTATCAGTGCGACTAAAACAACCTTTCGATGTGCGTTCACTAAAGAGATGTTTCCTTGGAACATGGATTAAATGGAAAAACTTTGGAGTACGTATATTCCATAACGTTTCCCTATTGCAAGAGTTATATACATATACGCTGTAGATATTGAAACCTTAAAGTAATATTCTCCATAATATCTGTACGTGGAATCCCTAAAAGCATATTTATTCTTTGTAATAGGCCTAGCAATGAATCACAATGTTCTCCTTGGCTTTTAAAGGCATATCGTTGCTGTAATATTTTTGAATTCGGATTACATACGTAGCAAGCACTCTTCGTTGCCGGCTATATTGTTTAAATTGTTAATCAAACAGACTGTCAATGGAAAGCTGAAAAGTGAACTCATACGGTACAATGATTATCTCTTCTAATATATAGTATAATACTATATAAATGCGTTCTGGTGTAGTTGGTCGTTTTTGTAGATTTGTTTCTCTTTCAGAAACAGAAAGGACCTCAGGGAACATTTTCTGGATTATAAGAGATAGGATTCTCGATGAACATTGGTTTCTTTCAACCCTAATGGTAAGGAACGTTCATATTGAAATACTTGTCAAGTTCTTACATGTTAGAATGTAATAAGTAGGCTTGGAATTGGGAGGACTTAAAGCTGAAGATAGGTTATTGACTCTCTGAGTATAGCTGACATCAGTGCAACTGAAAGTCTCTTCAGGAAACAGTTTATAAGGTTCGAAAACAAAGGACTGATCAGTGCTGATCACTTGTTTCGTAGAAGTTTTGACGTATATCGTTCTGTCGTAGTGTTTTAGTTAGACTACGTACAAATAACGTTCAATTCAAGCAGATTAGAAGTCTAGTTTAGAGAAATATGGAAGTAAATAATAAACATAATGGCGAGTGTAAATATTCCTCTAAAAACTGAATAACCCGTGTTTTAGAGGATTCCTGGGAAAATACACACATCTGAACTTTCCGAGTAATTCCACTATACCCGTACCTAAAACATATTTACTGGTTTGTTATGAATACCGGATAAAGAACATTAGAGAATAAATAATTCTTAGTAATAAAATCTGAGTGTCGATTGATGAAACAATTAATGTGACTTGCAGATATGTGTTAATAATTTTCATCTGCAATTTTAATTTGACTATTACACTTTTACTACGTTATGCTACTTTTGACCAATAAAACAGTACGAAAGGACGTCTTTCAACCAATCATGGCTGCTTATCGCACAATTTTATCGCGTCCCTAGCATTTGTTTAATTTTATCGCTTCCCTAGCATTTGTTTCTTTGTTTGTCAACACTTCAAACTGCACTGGTCTGGACGTCAAAAAACAGAAAATTACAAACCACTCCAGTCGATGCACAGCAGTTTCAAATATGACTCGCATTGGCATTCAAGAACGAGAATTAATAAAGATCACTGGTCATAGCTATGCATCTTCCCTGAAACCATATTTACAAATAAATGAAGAGCACCATTGGAAATCCTGAATAAGTTGAGGAATACACCATGTACATCACCGAGTTCCACTTCTTTTACACACACGTCCAATATAACATCAACTGAACCACCAACCACTAAAAAATTCAAATTTGAAACTTGTACTTTCAATAATTGTTCCTTTTAAAATTATTCACTTTTATTTTTTATTTCATCATCTTTTATTGAAACTTTTCTTGTTTATTTCATCATCCTTAATTAAAACTTTTCTAACATTTGTTTATATTATTTAGGTTATGTTATAGCTTCTGCTATATGATATTATGGATGGTCACGTATCAGAGAGTGTTTAATACTAAGATTTATTGAAAATCATCTGTCAAGTGACGTTAATTATTGGGTTCCGGATAATTGAAGTGGAATGCAACTGTTTTAATAAAAATGAAACTGAATCAACAAAGCCTTCTTGACTAGTAACCGTTCACAGAGTTCAATGAAGATTTCATAGTTTGCACAACTGATAACAAGAAAACAGCTAATCATAACACACCACTGCCGTCTAGCGTAATATTTGTAATGTTGAGATGGTACAATAATACATTTGAAGACAGTTGTATTTTCGTAAGTCAATTAATATTATAATGTATTGGAGTACTTCGTTACTTCTAATCTTCATATACTTTCTTCTAATCCTGTAATAGTAAATTAAATCCCACTCGAGTTTTGATTTTCTCTAGATAAATCAAAACCTCTAGTGAGATTACTGTTGATAATCAATATGGCACAAAGTTTAGAACGCTCAATTTTTGTATTCAGTGTAAGAATTATTAAGCGATACTTAATTCCATATTTATAAGTTTGTTTTATTTGTGATTCATTATAATTTTTCTGTGTTTTCCCTCGCAAGTTTGACGACGCTGAAAAAAATGTGTGTATTTCTCGATCTTGTAAACTTGTGTCTGTTGTTAGAAATGAATATGACAAATTTTCGGTATGTTGTTTAAAGTTACTGTTTCACACTAGCATTATGAGGGAATATTATACAGAATTGCGTTACGATGAAAAAAGAAGAATAATGCTGTCAAGCAAAATAATTAATTGCTACTCCACTAACGTAATTAATGTCTTTTCTCTTATGAGTTCCATTTCCCTACATTACAGATAAACCATTTAGATGAGATTTTATGCTAAGGTCATGTCAGTACAGTGAAATATAATTTCATTAAATTTAAGTACACGGGTTTCTATGAGTTTATCCTGAAAAGTCATAACCATAAGTTAATAGTCTGCAAAATACGGTCCGCAGTTTTCCATATTCAGGAGAAATAGAACTTTTGTATTGTACAGCGTTTTTGTTTACAAAATCTGGGAACTCTAATTAGTACACAACTGACCAATAGCGCTATATTTAAAGGAGGAAACAATTTGCAACATTGTATTTTCCCTTTCATTCTAAAACTGGTGCTTATGTATAGATCTTGAATATCCGTACTTTTTTTTTACGTTTCCAGGGATGACACAATAAGTAGTTTTGTTGGCGAAATGAGGTGGTTCGTGGTTCGATCCCTGAAGTGAACTGAGGCTTATCTACATTCCACAGAACTACGTGTTTGTCCCCTGCCTATTTAATACTTGTCCTGTGACATTTCCGCGGGGGCCCTGCATCGTGCTGACCAGACGGTCAAGGAGACCGTATTATGACAGTGTCTAGTATTGGTCCAAAGACATCCTCCTCTACATCGCATTGAATTGTAAGTTGGTAAAAATAAAGGAGATTGAATAGTACGAAAGTACGAAAGTATTGTAGCAAAACATATCGTGACATATGGCATAAACTATGCACCTTGTCGTAGCCACGTGATCTGAGGCGTCATGGTTTTAACTGGCGTTACTGAATGTGAATGCGCGTTACTTTGAGTCTTCATGTGGGACTGCATTTTTTCATGAAGTTCGGCTAGCGCAGGCATTTCAAGGCCAACGCATAGAAGTTGTTACAAAGAGCAAGTTTATATAGCGTAGTCAGCTGAGGAGATAAGCTCAATACCCGAAGACAGACGATCGTTGATTCATGTTACAAGCGTAAGCGAGCTAAGTTGTAACTGTCGCTGGAGAAATGCTATAAAACTGCACTTTTCGAGCCATACTTAATATGCATGGCACAATAAACGGTTGTTTTCGGAAGGAATTTCTTAAATAGTTTGCAATAAATCAATAATAATAATAATAATAATAATAATAATAATAATAATAATAATTTATTTTCTAATAATAAAGCCTATCAATGATTAAGGGAACACTCCACTAAAAATGACAATATTTTTAACAATAATTTTTTCAACCTAATTTTGAGAGCATGTTTACTATGTAAAGGACTAACAAAATCCAAATTTTGAACTTCCAAATGTTGCTGACTTTTGTTTTTTTTTAATATTTGACTATTCCTTTTAGAAATATTTTCAAACTCAAGTTTTTAGCAGAAGATCTCAAGTTTTAAGCTTGTTTTTAGTTACATTTTCTATGGATTAATTTTATTAAATATTATCATTTATTCACATTTAAAAATGTTTTAAAATTCTAAAAATGTTATTTTTCCTATAATTCATTGCAATATATATGAAGAGTCCACTTCAAAAAGGGGGACTGTCGAATCTATTGCATTTTGCACGACGGACATATTTTGTTGCGCACCTTACGCTTTACCCATTTCAGCGAGTGCTGACGACCACTGATGTCAATGTCCTAACCACACATTACCTTCGAATTGGACGGACTCCTCTCCATTTCGCCAATTCCACCGACCGACACTTAGATAACGAAGCAGTTGATACGTCATAGACAACGAATTTAAAATGAATACGATCTTCTTCAATTCTGTTATAAGATTTTGACGTGTCAGTTTATTTAATTTGCAATATATATTAAAGTTTATCCTGTCACATACTGTATTTCCAAAATCTTACCTTAGCCATTTCCATTGGTTTGGATTGTCATATGTAAAGAGTTCAGTTTTCTGATCCGTAAGAAAATAAGTAATGATCGGGTTCGAATTTTAAAGGAATTTTTTACAGAAAAAGAAGGAGGAGGAAAGATGTTAAGTGAGAAAAAAAGGAACAAAAATTTGCTGTTTCACTCAACTATTTCTTCAAAAACTCTTTCTCCTATTTTATCTCATTTAAATCAACTCATTCAAAACTACGTACATTTTTATAATATAGGCTATATTCAATATTCAGTATGCTACAGAACAGGTGGTCTATTATGCACCAGAGGGAACAGTGTATCATTTAACATTTCATCATTATCGATGAAATCCTGCTTGAATTCTTGAACAAGGATGAAAAATCGGGATTTGGACATCTTCGACATGATGAAATCTTATACTAAATTAGTTAACAAACAAATTTATATTTACTAATAGGAGAGTACTGATTCCATTGAAATTAATAGAATAAACACATTGTTGGTTCACAGGGAACTTAGGTACTTCAGTCAGCGAGTGTGATTTTTCTGTTGTTGGAGGTGTGCTTTGTCTTCGGTCACGCGTTCACTATCATTATACACATATTACATGGAATACAATGAAATTAATAAGTTACAACGTATGAGTGCAAGGGTAGAAAAGGGAATTATAGGCAGAGTGAAGTAAAAAAAAAAGATAAAGATTCCGATAAGGGAAAAAAGTGCTTCTCATGTGAAGACAATATATCACACAGTGGTTTCTTTCGAAGAGCTCAACTCGTAATTTACCCTATAAAAAAGTTCGCATCTAAAAATCCCAACCCTGATAATAATCATTGACTGATTAAATATTTGGTGTGTTCCTTTGTTTATTAGTTTTAATGCAATTTTAATTATTTCGTGCAAACAGTACAGTTTGCTTATCTTTTGAGCTATTGTATGTCGCCACTGTTATTGAATGTGATGTGAATAAACAATTCTTTGATTATCATAATAACAATTTTGAATATGGTAGAATCAATACTTGTGAAAGCAATAACATGTTTTATTTACCGTTATCTGAAGATCACAATTTCTAGAAACTCTATTTCTAGATTATACAGCTCATGGTATGTTCTTCTTCTTCTTCTTCTTCTTATTATTATTATTATTATTATTATTATTATTATTATTATTATTATTATTATTATTATTATTATTATTATTATTATTTTCGAAAAAAAATCACAAATATTTAGAGCAATAGTAAGAAGTATAGCAACATATGGAACAGAAACTTGGTAGCTGAAACTTCAAACAATTTCTAAATTATTAACTATGGAAATGGACTTTCGGAGAAAATCGGCTTTAATATCAAAAAGACATAAAATAAGAAACAACATAATAAAATCTAAAGTGGGAGTAAAAAAATTCAATACTGAATTACGTACAGTACTACCAAAAAAAAACCGGACCGACCCTTGTAGCTGATTTCAGAGTCACAGATTCAAATTTTGCTAGTCACAAAACACATCCATCTTGTATAATTAATTGTAACAATGAAATATATTGCATTTGTTCGATTCTTACTGTCTTTTGTTTCCTTCAGTGCCTCAAACTTACTTCGAGAGTTTTATTTTCATCTGGCATCAATATTACATTTCTGCCTCTATTCAGCAAAGATAACTGCGTATTTTTACATTAAATAGCAGTACTACACACCTCTGGCTTCACTATCCATATTGAAATTACCACAGTTTGACACAATACACAGCACAGGATTCTTTTGTATCAGCTACAAGGGTCGGTCCGGTTTTTTTTTTTTTTTTTTTTGCTACTACTGTACAACATAAGCAACTGCAATAGTACGGCGATAAGTCGCTAAATCTAGGGAATTTTGAATCGATCTTTGCGACAAATTTTGTAAAATATGATTAGCGACTTTTCTGCTGATTTTTATGTTCTTCCACTTTTTCCTTTCTTTTAAGTTAAAACATTCGACCTCAGGTCACATATAGATTGCTCAGTCCTATATTAAAATCGGTTGCACTTTAAAGAAAACAACCCCCGGGATCGCCATCCTTCCGCCGTAAACGAACACGAGATGACAGTACAGTCGCTAGTGCAATTCAAATGGGTATTATGACATGACTCCTTATGTAACAACTAGATGGCAGCATAGTAAACGTGACAAAAGTTGTTACCGTCAAAGCCTATAATGCCCAGCAGTATATATGATCTAGGATTCAACTGAAGTCATGCACTTCTTAGTTTTAGAAGAGGTATGGGTGCATGAATGAGTCGTCTAATGATTCATACGTGAAAGCCCTGATCGCATTTATTTGTGATCAGTGATCAGGTGTGAAAGATGCTGGTTCAATGATTCTCATGGGTTAGGTCTCTCTTTCAATGCTACTGCTCCAACACCGATAAACGGTGGCAACTTTGATTGACACGTGACGAATCGCGAGCTCCAGCTAATTCTTGGTTCTTCCCCGCAACACAGAGATTTTCCACCCGAGGCAATTTAGTTTTGGAATTCTCTGGCGACAGTTCGTGTGAAGCAAATGAGACTGTAGTTTTTGCTGGTTTTAATATATTTCAATATATAAGATTTAAAAAGTGTTAGATTTCACAAAAAAAATGTGATCAAACGCTTGGGTTAAAATTTCCACATATACAATTTTCCATAAATTGTAGTGTCAATGATTAGATCAGGTGCAGTGTATTCACAATCAGCTGTTCCCACACCTTCCACTCAACATCACTCCGCAGAAGAGGGTGACGACGAGGAAATTATATTTTTCTCCGCATATGTATGTTTTTCTTATTTCTATTTAATGCTATTATTAATTTTTAGCAACATTTCTAGGGATTTTTTTTAAACTTTGGTGAAATTTAGCTACTTTTTGTTGAAAAGTTAGCGAGATTGTAAGGCGATATGTTGGCAACAGTGTAGTATGGTCATGTAAAAAGGATAAGTGAAGAACGATTACCAAAAAAGTGTTGGAATGATTGCCGCCCGAGAGGTTGAAGAGAGGGGGACTACATCGATTCATGGAATTAAAACAACAATGAAGGAAACAAGATTGGAGGAAGGACAGTTGGTTAACAGAGAAGATTGGAGAGAATCTTTAAAATTAATTTTCAAAAACTAGAATATTGAGCAATGGAAGATGTGTACACATTGTTAAACCAGATGGATAGATTATTATTATTATTATTATTATTATTATTATTATTATTATTATTATTATTATTATTATTATTATTATTATTATATTACTGACTAATTTGCTTTCAACAATTTCATGAAATAAAACATAATTAAAGTCTAATACAAACATTTGGAATTAAATATTTGTATTCATATCGCAACTTCATGTCTTTTTTTACGAGACCGTAATAAATGACACTCTGTATTTTAAAGTTTTACACTTCGTGGTAACGTAGATATTTGTAATTAAAATTGACAGTTGATGGTCACAATCATATAAGCAGATATTTTAATTGGCATCAGAGCTATGGATTGCATTGATTACTACCGACATAGATCCACATTACTGGGAAAGTGCAGTCAGCCAATAGGCTGCAATGTACCGAGACGCAGATGAGCCTCGTGAAAATACAATCAGTCGAATTAATTGTTTTTTCCCCTTAGATGAACAAAATATTTTCTTCCTGGAAATATTTCAGTGAGTGAATTCATGACGACGGTAAAGTTTTAGATTTGATGATGTCAAAATGGAGGATCATTCGTTACTTTCATCGAGTGGGTTTGATTATAACTAAGGTCGTTTATTTAGATTTTTGTTTTGTTCTACTGGCGTTGTAGTTAGCTATGAATTCTTTAAAGTCAGCCTAGATCATATGTAACAGATTGATCATCCCTATGTTAAAATCGGCAGCACTTTGAAAATCGCCAGGATCGCCACCCGCCCGCCGTAAACGAACACGAGATGGTAGTACAGTCGCTAATGCAATTCAAATGGGAGTTATGACGTGACTCCTTATGTAACAACTAGATGCCAGCATAGTAAACCTGGCAAAAGTTGTTACCGTTAAAGCCTATAAGGCCGAGCAATCTGGGTACATATGATCTACGGAGTTAGCTATAATTTTATTTGGACAAAGGACACAAATCGGATCTCTATCCACTCTCTGTTAGTCTTAACTGTTCTAAAAATGTATTGCAGTCTTCAATGAACTGCCACATTAATTTTATTGTTGTCTTAAAACTTTGAAGGGCCAAGAGAAAATTTCTTCATGTTCATAGCTCCTACTCAACTGATGAATTCTTTACTTCCCAATTAAATTAATCGGCCTAATTTGTGTAAATAATCCTGCATTTTATATTTTGTATAAGTTTTTACTTGTTCCACATTTCAAAGCTACAGAAAGGTCAGCTTGACCGGCCGGGGACGCGCGCATTAGACATGCCTGCACGGCCGGTGTAGACTAAGTCATTATCGATCCATAACCTCCCGCGTATTTTTGCTCATAAACTTTGATTAACAACAATATTATGTTTGTATTTCATAATGAGGATTAACGTGTGTGACAGGAGTTGTTCAAAGTGATGTCCATCTGCATTCACATATTCCCAATGACCTTTGATGAAATTGTTATTCGAAAATGTATATTGTCATAATGCTTGCAATATCCCTTTTTATATTTTCCATAAGTCCATACGTAAAAATTGTGTCCTTGTTTATGCTTATGAGGTGACATATCGATGAACTACCATACCAACCCACCGCAAAATATAATGAACATACACTAATTGCAAATGTAGTTTAATGCACTCATAACGAGTGCACCTCTGCACATGTATGGACATTGTGCCACTGTCATACATCTATGACGCAGTGCATGAGGGTAGGCCACTAGAGGGAACTCAAGAGGTGGAACTTAAATTGAGACGATTCAATCCGACATCGGGATGGGAATCCGGTGTGGCTTAGTGGATAGAGCGTCAGCACTTAGAGCTGAAAACCCGGGTTCAAATCCCGGTGCCAGAGAGAGTTTTTCTCTGTTCCACTCATCCTTCATTAAAACATTTTGTTTTATCGCTCTCTAACTCAGCAACAAGAATGTTTATTATTTCTTATGAACAAATAATTCGATTTTATCTTACTTGAAGGGTATACGGGAAAAACAAACAATGTCATAATTCTGTTAAGGGTGATGTCGTTATCTAATTCTCTGTATTACTAATAAGTTTAGCGTTATTTTTACCAAAAGTGGTAAAGGAGAATTAAACCCATGGATATACTCATCATTTCCTTAAATTCAAGTAGAAACATCAATAAATTTTACAGTAATATACTGAAATAGATCATTATCTTGCTCTTAATGGATATGTGACATTGTTCGTTTTTCCCATGTACCCTCCACTTGTGTCTCCGAACATGGGTTTCTATTCAAAACTTTACCTACTCCGTCTGTTATACTAAAAGTCCTGGGAGTTCGTATTCAGAACTTAAAAACACCCGGTATAAATTCTTGTTGTTCTCTACAGTACGATTGTTTAATATTGGTTGTTTATTGTTAGTAAAATAACATGTACAAAAATACAATCTTAGTTCTTCCCTGAAGGAGTATTTTTATTGTAAGACAGGATTATAGAGCAGTGTGTGTTTATGCATTTTCTTACACTTGTATATTTGTACGTCTAAATTCCTCACCCAAGGAACTGTTTACACAGAATCGTTAATAGCTGAGCGACGAGGATAGATGTGTGTAATGTACAGTCGAGACGTGCAGTGGAATTTGAAAATAGTTCGTGCTATTAAATGTTGATATTGAATAACTTGCATTTCTTTCTTCTTTCTGCTGTCTCGAAATCTGTACTGCACTTAAATAGTTGGACAGATAACAAATTCCTAGTATGAGATAGGTGATAATTTTCAGTTGACTATTACACTCTTACTACGTCATACTACTTTTGACCAATAAAACGGTACAAAAGGACGTATTTCAACCCATCATGGCTGCTTATCGCACAATTTTATCGCGTCCCTAGCATTTGTTTAATTTTATCGCGTCCCTAGCATTTGTTTCTTTGTTTGCCAACATTTGAAACTGCGCTGGTCTGGACGTCAAAAAAAAAAATATATATATACATATATATATACATATATATATATATATATATATATATATATATATAAAATTACAAACCACTCCAATCGATGCACAGCAGTTTCAAATATGACTCGCATTGGCATTCAAGAACAAGAATTAATAAAATCGCTGATCATACCTATGCATCTTCTGAAATCCGGTTTACAAATAAATGAAGAGCACCATTCGGAAATCCTGAATAGGTTGAATACACCATGTAGGCCTAAATCAACTAGTTCCACTTCTATTACGCACACGTCCAATATAACATCAGGGTTGAACCACCAACCACATTCAAATTTGAAAATTGTACATTTAATAATTATTCCTTTTAAAATTATTCATTCGGAAATCCTGAATAAGTTGAATACACCATGTAGGCCTAAATCAACGAGTTCCACTTCTATTACGCACACGTCCAATATAACATCAATTGAACCACCAACCACATTCTAATTTGAAAATTGTACATTTAATAATTATTCCTTTTAAAATTATTCATTCGGAAATCCTGAATAAGTTGAATACACCATGTAGGCCTAAATCAACGAGTTCCACTTCTATTACGCACACGTCCAATATAATATCAATTGAACCACCAACCACATTCAAATTTGAAAATTGTACATTCAATAATTATTCCTTTTAAAATTATTCATGTTATTTTTTATGTCGTCGTCGTTAATTAAAACTTTTCTAACACTTCTGTATATTAGTTAGGTTATGTTATAGCTTCTGCTATATATTATAGGTAGTCACGTATCAGAGATTGTCTAATATTAAGATTTATTGAAAATCATCTGTCAAGTGACGTTGATTACTGGGATTCGGATAATTCAAGTGGAATGCAACTGTCTTAATAAAAATGAAACTGAATCAACAAAGCCTTCTTGACTAGTAACCGTCTACAGAGTTCAATGAAGATTCCATAGTTGGCACAACTGCCATCTACCGTAATGGTGCAATAATACATTTGAAGACAGATTTATTTTCGTAAGTCAATTAATATTTTATTGTATTGGAGTACTTTGTTACTTATAATCTTTATATACTTTCTTCTAATCGTGTAATAGTCAATTAAATCCCACTCGAGTTTTGATTTTCTCTAGATATATATCTGCTCGTGTTCCACTCGCAGATTTATCGATAAAATCAAAACCTCTAGTGAGATTACTGTTGATAAATAATCCCACTTAAGTTCTTGCGTATGTGTCTATTTCTAGACATTGTAGTTATATAGCCTATTCTTTTAAGATGTATCCTGAAGAAATGCATTGGAATATTTGTTTTTGATGGAATGAATCTCGGGACCAAATTTATGTCATTAGCTCTTCAACTGGCAGCGCGATAATACCGACATTAAGCCATTGCGCAACAAGCCGGAAGGCCGCGAGTTTTATTCCTAACAGAGTAATGGATTTCTCTCTTGATCTACAGTAATCCTTACGTAGGCTACGCCTTGTGTTTCTGGAATTTACTCAGACCCGGATAGAAATTAGTATTAGGATCTTTCCTTGGGAGTAAAGGCGACTTGCACATAGGGCAGAAATCTCTGTTTCTTCTCAGCGCCTACTGGGGACGTTTATCAAACCTAAGGGTCTTTCGGGGCCTGAAATGGGATTTCTTTACTTTCCCCTTCAACTACATACCTTCCCGTTAAATTCCTGTGTCCAGTATGTATGTATGTATGTATGTATGTATGTATGTATGTATGTATGTATGTATGTATGTATGTATGTATGTACAGTATATAACAGTCTTGTTCGTACAGCCCTTATTTTTGTGATAACGTCCGTTTTAACTGTCACATAAGATAAAAATTTTGTTTTCTTCTTCACGTATATAATTGTGTTCAGTTTATTCATAACATTCGCCATTAGATTCAATTATAATGTATCTTTAAAACATTTGTTGTTATTTTAAAAAGAAATCTCCATTATTCGTTGCATTCGATATGCACCTTTTCTGTTCGTACACTTACAAGTCTTGCTCAATCTCACCGTTTCAAAATACGCAGACCGGTCCGTGCTTGCTACTACTGAGTGGTGGCTTCCCTTGTTTACATTTTTACTTTGCAAGCATGACAGTACTGTACGAGATGGCGAAGCGAAAGCAGCTTTCAGAGTATCTGAAGAAAGTTATTGTTCAACTTATCCTTAAAGGCAAGTCTTTAAGGGAAATAAGTAAAATTGTTGGATATACACATTCAACAGTTCAGCATATTGTAAACAAATTTAATTATGAAGGGTCTTGGAAGAATTTTAGGCGAAAACCAAAAGAAAGAAAATTGAATTAAAGGGACGAAAGATACATTGTACAATAAATTCGTCGTTACCCCACGTTAAGTGCTGAAAAACTGCGTTCACAAGTACAAGACACTGTAGGAAAAGAAATATCTAACCAGACCATTCGTAGTGTATTGTGAAAACACGGATATTATGACGGGGTTCCATGTAAGAAACCTTTTATTAGTGAGTAAAATAGAATAAAAAGACTTCTATTTGCAAACGAACACGTTTCTAAAGAGGAGGACTATTGGGGTCGTGTAATATGGTCCGACTAGACGAAGATAAATCTTTTGGGCTCAGATGGTTGCAACAGAGTGCGGAGGAAGACAAACTCTGCCTTTAGGAAAGAAAATACTATTCCTATTGTAAAACACGGAGGTGATTCCATCATGATATTGGCCTGTATGTCTTCCTCTGGAGTCGGAAACGTACACTTCATTGATGAGAATTATGGATAAAATGACGTACAAGAGTATTCTTGTGACAAATTTGAAAGAAAGCGCTAAAAAAAATCGGCTTCCAGGGTAATTATATATTTCAACATGATAACGACCCTAAACACACTGCTTAAATCGTAAAGACCTGACTCATTTAGAACGTTCCCCATCAACTCAAAATGCCACTTCAATCAGGAGATTTAAATTCTATCAAACATTTGTGGCCAATTTTGAAAAGGAGGGTACAAAATAGCAAGGTAACATCCATTCCGGAGCTTAAAAGAATAGTGACAGAAAAATGGCAGAATATCACCCCAGAGGTTTGGGAGAAACTTGTCTCTTCAATGAAAAGAAGATGTCAGGAGATTATTAAAGCAAAGAATATGTTACAAGATATTAATTTTGTGTAATAGTTGGCAATTAATACTTTGAAAAGTACAAAATGATTATATGTACGAAGAGAAAAGTTGCATAAAATGGATACTTTTTTTGATTTTGTATGTTTATTTATACTGATTTGAAAAATTTGATGACGCTTATTGTATATCCTGAAAAGAAGATATTGTTTTTTCATATTTTAATTTAACCCATTAAATAAATCATATTTTCGTTAACGAAATTATATATTTTTAATAACAATATTACTGTACGAACAAGATTGTTACATACTGTACGTACGTATGTCTGTAATGTATGTATGCATGTACGTAATTCATTTATTTATTCTGGTGTAGTTAAGGCCATCAGGCCTTCTCTTCCACAACACCAGGAATACAAATACAAAAATAGAAATAAACAGAAAAAAATACACTATATACAAAGTAAAGCTACACAAGAAATAAAGAGAGAGAGAGAGAGAGAGAGAGAGAGAGAGAAACACTTTAAACAAATTAAAGCCACACAAAAATATACACAGGTTGCAGTCACACAATCTTTGAGTTGTATGTATGTATGTATGTATGTATGTATGTATGTATGTATGTATGTATGTATGTATGTATGTATGTATGTATGTATGTATGTATGTATGTATGTATGTATGTATGTACACCTTGGACAAATTTACTTACACCTGAGCTGCTCATGGATTTATCGGCGAATGAACTGCACTCACAGCGTTACATATGATAATGCGAATTTTGATGAAATATGGACGAATTTCACACCCAGTTATAAATATTATCATTTCGTTTATTGGGCTGGTATTCCTGCTATTATATCTCTCCAAAGAGTTTTGAAAAAATCGTTAACATTGCAGTCTAGACTTTTTATTATCCACTCTCTTCCAGCTCGAAGTTACGATTCCGTTTGCGCTGGCATTTCACAGTCATCACTTTCAGTTACGTGCAAATGTATAGGTACTTCATCCCAATCCTCTCTCGAAGGTAACGAAGTAGAAATTCTATAACCCGACAAACAGCGGAGATCGCATGCAGGTAACTTTACAAGAGAACAAAAGACGGTCATTCCCCACTGAGATTACACAACAAAAAGACAGAGCGAAGGAAGGAAACGAACGAGTGAGAGAAAAATTCCGATCGAGTGGGACTATTGCCAAAAATGACAGAAGAGCATTACTCTGGAAAAGGAAATTACAACTCCACAGAAATAAAAAGGGAAGGAGATTGTTAGGATGTACACAGCGAGGCAGTGAGTCTCGACAAAGGAGGCACTTCCCTCGGGAACTTGATTACGTTATCCAGTTCTTCAGGTCCCCTGGGACGAAGGACGATGGGAGTGTTTCCAGGACGAACAGTCAAAGTCTTGGTTTGTTCACAGCCCTCATCTTCAAACACAGCAGTTGAGACAAGTGTCCAGGACAGTCTGAGATCGAATGAAAAAAACGTATTTTATTGCAACTCAAAATACAAAAGTTACTTACAGTTCGTTGCAGATTGCTTTATGGAAGTTAAGGAAGTAGAAATTACATTAATTTTCGACACAATAAATTCAAGCATAATTGGACAAAAATGTCATACAAATGAATAATTACGAATTATCGTCAAATGGGCAAACTTTGAACAGTGTTTAACTTGGAACATTATCATAAGGTATTTTCGTTTTGTCACAGTAATACCAAACTGTAATAGAACCAATGTGCTGCACAACAGAGTAACAAGTGAAGATTATGTTGCCACTGTGACAAAACGAAAATACCCTATGATAATGTTCCAAGTTAAAACACTGTTCCTTTGCCCATTTGATGGTACTGTACTTCATTAAATTATCTGGCCGCCTTAAGACAAACGTTTGTCAGGCGTCATTTGTCTGCCCAACGAAACAGACTACATGCTGTAATATTACGTTTCTTTGCCGATCAATAATTGATCGTTTGCCTTTTGAATGGTAACGCAGGAGTTGTTAAGGTAGGATATTATTCTGTTAATATGATTTATCCTTTTTTTTTTGTTGAAGACAGTCTCCATCTTTCTTTCATTCTTTCGTAATTTCTTTTGTGGTCCTTTATATTATCATTATATAAGGTACAGGGTTCTCCATATAAGACGTTCTCCTCACACTGCTATCTCAGCGGCATTTTATTCATATGTTATGCGTTTCTCACGTTACACGCATTCTACTAAAATTTATACGGCAGTAGCCTAATTTTAGTTTATAAAACTGTTTAGAGGGGAAAATATTTATAAATACTTTAAATATGAATAAAAGTACTTCTTACCTGTATCACAAGAGATGTTCAAGGTGTCTTTCCCCTGCCTCAGTACATTTTTTAGCATATTTGTAAATTGTTCTGAAATACTCGTTTAATCTCTTCTTAAAAAGTGTTCCAAATGACTTGTCGGATATTTTCTTACACATTTTGCATAAATAAAAACTACGAAAACTCGATGCAATATACTATACACCAATCTCAAACAATTACAAAAAAAAAAACAATAGTTTTCACTACATCATGCACGAATGGGTAATCACTTCAGTAGCTCACAACAGACTGACGCGAACTACAAGGACGTCCTTATAACATCAGCGCGTATGACAGGCGCTCTATGGGAGGCAATGTTTCTATATGCCCCATAGCATCACATGCGGAGAACTCAGTAACATGCAGTAGCCTATGCCTCATCTATGTCTTTTCCGTTGTTGTTAGGCGTGTTTACATTCTCTTTCCTTTCTCGCATTAAAATACATTTGATATTGATTTACATTAAATTACACAAATGATATAAAGAATCATAAAAGATAAAGGGAAGTGGGGTACGATGCTAGGAACTGGATTAATCTTGCTCAGGATAGGGGATGATTGCGGGCTTATGTTAGGGCGGAAAAGAACCTTCGGGTTTCTAAAATGCTATTTGTAAGTAAGTAAGATATAAAGAATCAGGAACATCCATATAAGTAAAACTCATGTTCCGGTGTAGTTCCATCTACGGACAAGAAATACAAAAGTTATTCCACAGACATTTATTAAAACAAAGAAAAAATAAGAACACAAAAACTTTACACGTAGAATCAACTTAAATATCGCGTTTGTGAGCATATCGTAACGCAAAATTTGAAAAAAATAGTTCTGACTTAGCGAGACATTTATAGCTTCAGTTTTGTCTTTTAGTAATTTTTTTATTTAGTTTATATTTATTTGTGAATAATGTAATGTCGGAGTGCCTGGGGAAAACCCAGAAGGACATTGGATCATTAGCGTATAGAATATTTGGTTACCTCTTACATTATCTTTAAAGAAAAGTCACCATCGGATTAACAATTTAATAAACTCTAGAAACAATAACAAGAGCAGATTACGTAACAAGAAAACTAATAATTAGGATAATTAACTAATAAAATTGATGCCACAAATTGGAGAATAGTGAATGTACTAAAAACTAAGGCTTAGTGCTGAAGGCAAAGCAAATATAACATAACCTGATGAACAAGTTTGATCAGGAAAAGAGGGCCATTTATGAACCTTGTATTCCCTACCTTAGTGCCAAGTATAACATCCCTCTCTTCAATTGGTCAGTGACAGGTTTATTTTTTGGTGCTCGGAGTTCTTTACCAAAATTTACATATCATTTTTTAAAACAATTATCAATATTGAACAAATTTATAAGTATACGCTGTTAAAATTTTATCATAAAAATCGTAATAAGTTTGTATTACAGACACACAATTATGACACAAGACGAAATATTAATTCAACATTAGTAGAACCTAAATGTCTCACATCTGCTGGTCTAAAGCATAGCATAAATTTTGGCCCTCGGTTGTACAATGCTTTAACTAAATTACACCCAGAACTTCTAACATGTAACCCACTAACATATAACAAGAAAATTAGAAACGTGTTAATATCTTCAATTTGATTAAATTAATTTATAGCCTATGTGTATGAATTAATCAACCTATATTATATTTGTATTCTATAATTTTGAAATATATATTAGTCCTACTTTTCACGTGCGATATTATTCTTCTCTAGTGTTAATATTATATTATATAATTCCATTGCCGCTGTAATTATATTTTAGTTCCTATTTTATTTTACTTATTTATTTATATTATTATTTTTTATTTTAATATTATATCTGAACTGCGACCGAGCACGAGCGCTGCTCATTCGGTCTCAAATTTTGTTAATACTACTGTATCTTCTTTTTATATTGCTTGTATTATTTTATTTGTATTTCTCTTTGTTTGTTTTGTAATTATATTTCTTTATTCTGCATATTTAAATTTAAATAAAATAAATAAAATAAATATAGCGCTCACGGAAGAAAAAAAATATCATCTTTTGAAATTCAAAAAATCATCTCGCAAATTCTCAAAGATTCCCTGCAGATTATACAATTTCATTTATACCACTCAGAAGGCCTTAATTAAGGATATGCTAATTTTAAATAAAATCTTTTTTTATCAGTATAATTTAGTCATCTTCTAAGATTTTATTTTACAATTGATAATCAATGGTGCTTAATTATTACACTTTATTTTTATAGCAATATTCATATTTAATTAATTGTATTTGTTTGCTATTCATTTCCGGATCCTCGTGGTCATCCTTAATTAAGGCCGGATGAGTTTTTTTCTCTCTCTCTAGGCCTACAAATAAGGTCAATTAATTAATCACCATCTGAGACGGGCAGTACATGAATAACAGGGGGTGAAACTAATCATACAGATTACAATATATGAAACGGGGCGGTACAAACGTAAGTCGCGAAACCAAGAATCTCCATATACAAACAATCATTGAACTAGAATGCCCTTCTAGAACTAGTAATCAACGTTGCAGAAATACAATCAGATCCCTCCATAGAGTCTCGGCGCTACCTGTCAAACGAGCCACATAACCAAACGCGTCTGGTTTCTGGAATCTTCTCCCACGTTAAATAACACTGAAGAACAAGAATTTTGCTCCGACTTAAAACAATGTGTCCCTTACGGTTTGATGTGCGCTGAATCCGAAAATGCATCTCTTTTCTTCGTATCACGTAAGATTTTTAAGTTATACTATGATTTCACTTTTCGATAAGCGTTCCCCTCGGAAACATCTGGCGCGGGTTAGGGGTATAAACCATAACAGAAGATAATGCATTTTATGAGTTTGAGACTTATTTCCGATTTCTTATGGTTGTGGGCATGTTCTTTTGTACTTCTAATAAATAAACAGATATTGGTCCCTTCTATTAAGTAAATTCCATAACAGTGTAAAGTGAGGTCTATGCAATGAACAAACAAGGATGTGGTTTTCAGTATTTAAAGGAAAAGTTTACCAGTTTGAGTGAAGGCAAATTAAAAGAGGGCATTTACATCGGTCCACAAATTGACAAAGTTATAGCTGATTCTTTTTTTTTTAGGAAAAACTTTCCGTTACAGAAAGAATGGCATGGCGCGCTTTCAAAGACGTTTGCTCAAATTTCCTTCGAAATTCTAGAGCTGAGAATTACATAAATCTTGTTGTGGAAACCATGTCAAGTGCATATGACAAAATGGAGTCTTTCAAAATACACTTTTTACATTCTCATTTGAATTTCTTTCCTTCTAAATTTGGAGCAGTAAGCGACGAGCATGGGGAAAGACTTCATCAAGAAATGTCTGAAATGGAAAGGCGATATAAAGGAAGATCATCATCCAGCAAGCTTGTAGACTATTGTTGGTTCCTTGTAAAATACAGTCCCGGGTCTAGTTATAAACAGAAGTCATCCAGAAAGTTATTTCATACGTAAGTTCAAATTCCGGTATTTTCCTCATTATACGCATGAAATTTTTTATTGTTGTGTTTTAAACTATGTAACATCATTTTTGTATCCGTACATATTTTTTCAAGTATTATGAGGAATTTTGAATCCCTAGTGTGTTGTAATTTTATCAGAAGCAGTGAAAAATTAAAAAGAAATAAGTTTTATCATAAAAAATTCAATTCATTTTCCCCGAAAAATGGTATGTGATGGGGCAATTTGAATTTTAAATTCAGATTTAGGGCACACATATTAGTAATATTTTTTATTTCGGATCAAGACAAAAAGTAAAAAATTGTTGTTCAGTGTAATTAACGCGAGTGCAGTAATATGTTGAGAAAAATATAGGAACTCTTAGTTGCTCTATTGCCAAAGCAACTGACTCCCAACTAGCGGTTAGAAATTGCACCATACGCCGCCAGCAGTAGGTACGGATGACGATATCTGTGTCAGAACCCCGATGACGGAGAAACGTCTCGCCGGAACAGGCGCCGTAATGCAGTCCATTGGGTTATTACTCGCCCCAACTTACTTACAGAGCTAAATTGCTCCGTCTGATGCTCGCTACCTACGTCCGGCGATTGACTTACGGAGGTAAGCTGCTCCGTCTGACTCACTCCTTCTGCTCACAAGGTCAGCGACTGACTCGTCCCCCACGCAGCTGGGTCATGGATGAATATATAATAGGATGCGAAACTTAATGAGTTTCCCATAATACATACTAGAGGCGCTGTTGTAGAAATTGATCTTGCTGCCACCTGTTGAGGTAGTGCTGCTTATGATTAGGTTTTCTCCGGAGCGGTTGTTTGCGCGCTTTCAATCGGAGACCTCCGGTTACCTCCGATTGATGCCGGGCAGGTTGTATATGTGCTATGGCGCAGATATGCACTTTCCGCTGAGCATTCCTTTAATCGGATCAGGTAGTGATTCGAGTCCGCTGACGTCCGCGTATCTTTTAAAATAAGTTGTAATTTGTTGTTGTATATTCCCTCTTTTATGCTAATCTCTCTTTCTTCGGCTCTTTATTTGTGTTGCTTAAAGTGCTACGTTAGCTGACAGATTTTTTTTTCTAGTTTTGAAATTCATAGTATATGTGGAAAGCCATATTAGTTTCATGTCATTGATCAAATTAATAACATTCAATCTAACTGCAAAACTAACGCAGAAGTAAAGCTTTTCAGTAGGTAATGTAAACATTTATACTTTAATTCTCCTAGAAACTCTCGTTTAATCGCAAACAGGGTTTGTCAATTATTTTTCTAATCGGTTTAGTTTAACGTAAAATATATTAAGGGAGCTTCAGAATGGAACAAAAGAAAAGTGGGCTATCAATGGGATAAAGTTAACTGTCCAACATAATTTATTCAGATTCTTCACCGGACAGGATTGTGATTATTGTGTTAAAGGGTGTCAGTATTTGAACTGCCTCTTCTAAAACGCGCCACTCTTTCTCTGTAATAAAAATATAAGTGGATATCAACTTAAGAATAATTGTAATTATATTATTACCACATGTTTCTTTAGTTTCATTCAGAAGTATTTTAATCCAAACAGTAAAATATAACTCAAGTTGTCTAAACAACAAAATATAACTCAAGTCGTCTTGTAAATATTTCACATGTTTTTTATTGCCTCGAAAGTTAAGTTTTAGAGAAATTTCAAGACTTTCCTAGACTGTGAGCCTTTGGGAATAATAGCACTAAAACAATTTAAAAATAAATCGTATCAAATGTTTTGCGTAATTGTTTTCATCAAGTTCGCGATTGTGCGATCGCTTCAAATGGTCTAACAAATTCGAAGTTCCACCACCCTTAGAGTAAATTCTCCCACAAAGTTTACAGTGTGCGATTTTATTATTACCTTCAACTAAATTAAAGAATTTCCATGCGACGGATATCCGATTTGATGTCATTGTATTCCACTCACAACTATCGTCAGTCCGTACGCGCCGGTCGTCCTTGAGCTAACTATCGCTTCGCTCCGAACCACCGCATCCCTCCGTATGTCCCCTGTTCCACCTACGGTAGTATCGGAGATCACCGGTGGAGAGCTTTATTCGTAATCTCCGATTCCTCCGCAGTAGTAGTCACTTCGATGAGCAGCATTATGTTGAGGGGAGGGGCGTTATTACATCTAGCAGCGCACCAAGTAGCGAAAAGAGTAAATAATTACTCCATGCATTTAGCAGGGCACCTGGTGACCAAAATGTTAAACTGTGCAGAAAGTATTCCCTCCCACCCTCATCGATATTCAGAACTAACCCAATTTAAAATAAAACATTTAAATTTTTATTCCTCACAGCATATTCTACTGAAAATTCTTACCGGAGCCAACAGGAAGATAAAAGAGACGATCTATTTTACACTACCCAATTAAAATATAACCAGACAGAGACAGAAAATAAAGCAAAAGGTTAGATAATTGGGATTGAATTCTTTGAGTATTTATTATACAGCGCAATGGAAAAGCATGCAAGAACTACTTAGTTCAATTTATTATATTACTATTACTTTACAATACATTCAACAACACTATTTTTACAACGTCCATAAACTTCACTGTATAACATACACTGCTTATACACACACACGTAGTATCATTTTGTTCACTTATTAGCAAGTTTCTGTCTGCCATCTTGTCTCCTCGAACCACCGCCGTCTGGATTGTAATAATATATTGCAATCCAGATGGCGGTGCCTCGAACAATATCTCGAATGGATAAATAGAGAACTCTGGGTAACCCAACAAGTAGTTCTAATGTTCACCACCTACGACTTTTTTTTTTTTTAATTCGTCAACTTTTGGATACAGTATCGAAATCTTGGGTGATCTCCCGACTGTTCCTAATTACTTTTACTTATTGCTGAGAGGTAGTTCATTTATGATGCTGCACTCCCGTCATAACCAGGATGAACAGCGTGAAAACAAATTTTACAGATAACTATGAGAAGAGGAACAAAGGTGTACGATGTCTTGTGTAGTACTGAGGGTTATAAGTTCCTAGTTTTGATACATACACATTTTGGTGGGAATGTACCTGTTTATAAAATGTTTCAGCGAATCTCCTAATGATAACTGGGATACTTTCCACTTTTAGATCTTGATATATCTCTTCGTTTCTTGTGTACCACCCGCTGTTATGAATTACACCTACGACGTTGGGCGCTGATCATCTTATTTCAGCCCCCCCGCCGCCAGATGGTGCTGACCGCAGTTTCGCATCCTATTATATATTTATCCATGGCTGGGTCGGTAGCTCGCCACGGAGCACGACCAACCGTCGCTGCTTTAAAATGTTCCAATCAGAAGGCAATAGTCATATCCGCAGAGAACAAGAAAAATGTGTTTTCATAAATAACCCAAAGCAACGATATAAATTATGGTACACTGTTTAGCCACCAGAGTAACAAGAAACATATATTAAATACCGCAATAAACGGCAAAAACAATAACTAGAATATAAGAAATAAACTTAGAGGCAGAATAAGTGGAACTGTATAACCACAGAACGTAAGGAAGAACTGTGGTGAGTAGTAAAGATGATTAAAACATTCGATTCTAATGTTAACCCGACATATGAAATTCTTGTTAAGAATGGTATTTTCCATACTGTAATGTTATGCTGTTTTGCTAAGATTAAATAGTGAGAGTCACAAACTATCTTATGAATGTTCTACTGAAACATAATCATCAACATACAAAACTGTATGTAATATGACGTAGTTTTAATTTTATACTGCCGTGAGGTAATAATTTCCAGTTTTTCTTTATGAGAGAATTGAAAATATATTATAAAGAGTAGAGGAAACAAACCACATTCCTGTCGAACTCCGCTGTTAATTGGTTTCTATTTTCGTAAATTGAATTGAATTTTGACCCCGACAGAAATTGAAATATTTCCATATACAGTGTAGGTATAAATCTAAATCCATAGACCATGTATTTCACTACTCCCAGTTAAGGCATAGACCTACCAGTTGATTTCAACGCTAGTCTAACGTGATCTTACAGTATCATTTCATGATTTGGGGCTCGATCCCCGGTGTTAATTGAAATGATATATGTGACGGGAAAAATTGAAATATTAGGTCTTTTTTTCGTTGTTATCCCGTTTACCCGAACTTCATCAATTTCACTTAACACAAACTCATCTTTCCCGCCATACCTTTTTTAATTTTCTATGGTTTCATTTTATCCAAAAGTATGGCGCAAAGTGACGTACAAGCTTCAGTGGTGCAGGTAGAAACTGCCAGCCAGGTATACTGTTAAACTTCCTTATGCAATGTTTGCGCCCATGGATCAGTATTTCACATAATGTCCATTTGGCGACACCTGCCAGTACACGGGAATTTTGTTGAAACTGAATCTGCTTGAGCCATATATATGAGGCGGAAAGCGAAAAGGGACCTCTTGTCAGAGAAGTAAAATTTTCAGTACAAGCAAAATGGTTGGTTAGGGTCGAAAATGTCGAATTCGGTATTTTGTCTATTATTATAGCTTAGTTTGTCCTGTTCAAACTCATATCGATTCAAAAGTTTCTTAAATATGTTAAATTATATTGATGATGACAATGTAAAACTTTAAAGCTTCCGTAACAAATATTCAAACTGCCAAAATTCACTCAATTTATTCGTTAGAAATTTAAATTTGGTATCAAATTTTTCAGAATTTAATAATAAATTTGAAAATAATATTAACCTCAAATCTTAAATTTGCAAAAAGAGCTCCTTTTTTGCTTTCCGCGTCACACATGTGTTATCCCCAAGCTACAAGTCCACCTGTCAGGTTTAGCTTACCTCGCACTTTTTTCCTCAAGGATTTGCGTGCACAATAGATAGTTGGCAGTAAAGAAGAAATTTCATCCTATTTTTTCGGAGATGTAATATAAAAACAATATAAAGAACGTGCCTGAAACAGAGATTACAATACGAATGCATCTGAAGATAACAGGCAATAATTAAATTAAGACTTTGGAATTTACTGTTATTATTATTATTGTTATTATTATTATTATTATTATTATTATTATTATTATTATTATTATTATTATTATTATTCCGAAGTATAATATTGGATTTCCAAATACGTGCTGAGATTTATTATCTTCAACGATCCGGGATACTTGTAGGTTCCAATATCAGTGTCGTGTTATCCGAGAATTGAAGAGTCGCTTACTGAAATTGTTTGGATTAGCCATACATAAAGAACCGGACAGTACGAGATGTTTACAAATATATATGAATCTACTATGTAAATTTATGCAAGATAAATTATATACATGTACAGGGACATCATTTTATTTTTACTAACATTTTTAATATTAACTTGCCTATACCTCTGGATCAACGCCGTTTGCTACCCCCTTCCACGACTGGTGTTCGATGACACTGGCATAATATACAAACAAATCACTTTACTAGGTATAGGAAGGAAGAAAAGTAGTTCATCTATTTACGTAAACTAGGATCATTTTCATTTGGTTTTTGTTTAATCGAAATACAGTACAGTATTAACAATGAGTGTTTTTACTCACGAACTGAGCTATCCATGTGGACGTATTCATTATGCAGTGTATATTATACTGTCTACAGCACATTAGCGTACAATATAGAGAATGAAGTTAAATGAAAAATAATCATAATATGGATATTTAATTTTTTTTTTTTTAATGGTTGTTCATTTCGATACAGGCTTCAGTTCTAATGTGCATATTATCGCACTATAGACTATTGTACCTAATCCCAATTACCAGATTCGTCCTTCGTACTAGTAACTCATGTTGAAATAATTCTGTACCTACTCTATAAAAGAGTACCTTACGTACTGTAAATTCAATCTTCACTTCTGCCAGACCCGCACAGATAAAATTACTCAGACATACTATCTACTGTCCGTCCAAGTGGTTATGCCGTAGGGTCGTAGAAAGGGAGGAAATCACGTGACAGTTAATTACTTAACGAGGCCCTTTTATTCAAGTTATTTGAAACAATTGTATAATATTACGTAGACGTCCAATTCCTACCAGAAATTAATGTTTTTAGAAAAGAGCTAAGGCAGCCCAGCCACTAGCTGGCGAATAAAAGCTGGTGGGGGAAACCGAGATACGACGTAGGCAAATGGACGACAGTACCTGTGCAAAAATGATTCAATATTGAAAGCTCTTTCGTCACTGGAAAACGCGAACATATTTTTGGAACGTACTGTTTACTATGACCGTAAGGCTACTATGACTGTATATGCTGCCTTGGATGTGTGTGGAGGACGGTTGAACTTCAATAGTAGAAGGGGTGGGAGTGAATTACATTCAAAAACTCAGGTACAATAAACATTGAAGTAAAAATAAAATGATGTCCCTGTATATAAGCCAAATATACTACATTTTCGAATCTGTGTGTATTTTAAATGACAGTTTAATAACTTAAACTTTAAATATTAATATCATTCGTAACATGACGATGGAACTGGATTGTAAGGAAAGGCATAATAGTAGTAAAGTAAAAAGTATGTAATACCTACTTTCGTGACGCCCATTTTTCTTATTTGTTTTCACTACTCACAGATACACTTCAGGTAACAATATGGGGGTAAGACGCCGTCCATTCTTCTATCTGTTGAGAACTGTGGATTTCAATAAATTCGCAAACAAAAGCAGACATTATCATATAGGCCCTTTACATATTAGCCTACAATGTAATAATTAACTTCTGAAACAACGAGTCAAAGTCGGGATAGGAGAATAAATGTCTGAAGGAAGTGAAATAGGGAGAGGAATATGACAAGGATGTCCTTTATCATCTACCCTTTCAACATCTACTTGGAGAATTTGGTGAAGAACTGATTCCAGAACATGGGAGGAGTAAAAGTCGGAGGAAGAAGAATAAAGTGCATAAGATTTGCTGATGATATGGCATTCTTAGCAGAAGAGAAGACGATACTAAGGGATGTGCTACTGGAGCTAAATGACAGCTGTGAGCAGCATGGAATGAAGATAAATGCGAACAAGACGAAGACCATGGTTTTTTTTAACAATTTATTGATCGATCAGCGCATTTAGCGCTATAAGTTATAGATCATTTATAAAAAATATAAATACAATATATGACACTGAATTGAGGGCAGCCTAGATTGGGCTCTTCAATGAACAAAAATAATTGTTAATAAATAATTATTTACATGGGTTGGTGTGATGATAAATTTTGATTATAATATGAGGTCCATTGGAAGTCGGCTCTTGATTCTGGTGGGAAATGTGGACTTCCTTCCGAGAGAGTAATGGATGGCGCCTGGAACATTTTCTAGGTTGTTATAGAACTTCTTAGCTTGTGAATGAATAAACTGTTTGATTGTGTCAATACCAGTTTCTCTGTGTAGTTAGCTGTTACGGACAAACCAAGGAGAATTGAGTAGACCATGGTTATCTTGACGACAAGAATGCCATTTATCATCTACCCTGTTCAACATCTACTTGGAGGATTTGGTGAAGAACTGATTCCAGAACATGGGAGGAGTAAAAGTCGGAGGAAGAAGAATAAAGTGCATCAGATTTTCTGATGATATGGCGTTGTTGGCAGAAGAGAAGACGATAGTAAGGGATGTGTTACTGGAGCTAAGTGACAGCTGTGAGCACCATGGAATGAAGATAAATGCAAACAAGACGAAGACAAAGACCATGGTTGTCGGAAGAAAAATAAAGAAGGTAAGGTTGCGAATTCAAAATGAGGCAGTAAACCAAGTGGACAACTTCAAATAGTTGGGATGTACTATAAGCAGTAACATGAGCTGCTGCCACTAAGTCAAAAGAAGGATAGCAATTGCAAACGAAGCTTTTAATAGGAAAAGGACCTCTGGAAAAATAACTAAGGAAAAGATTAGTGGAGTGCTTTGTGTGGAGTGTGGCATTGTATGGGGCAGAAACATGGACATTACGACGAAGTGAAGGGAAGCGAATAGAAGCATTTGAAATATGGATATGGAGAAAAATGGAGCGTGTGAAATGGACAGACAGAATAAGAAACTAAGCTGGTGTTAGAAAGAATGGGTGAAGAAAGAATGATGATAAAACTAATCAGGAAGAGAAAAAGAAATTGGTTAGGTCACTGGCTGAAGAGAAACTGCCTACTGAAGGATGCACTGAAAGGAATGGTGAATGGGAGAAGAGTTCGGGGCAGAAGAAGATATCAAATGATAGACGACATTAAGATAAGTGGTTCATATGCGGAGACTAAGAGGAAGGCAGAAAATAGGAAAGATTGGAGAAAACTGGGTTTGCAAGTGAAAGACCTGTCCTTGAGCAGAACACTTATGATATGTATGTATGTATGTATGTATGTATGTATGTATGTATGTATGTATGTATGTATGTATGTATGTATGTATGTATGTATGTATGTATGTATGTATGTATGTATGTATGTAACTAAATTCTCTTAAAAATTTGTTTGTCAAAATATTACAGTCAGTTTAGTAGCTACAATTAATAATAGTTACAAAATGACTCGTCGGCACTGAATATAAATAAAATCTAACCAGCAGTAAAGGATAAATCATTGTATACACAGGCGACATGCGAACGTCATTTGTCCACTATCAGTGATGCTGAAATGTCGAAATCGATTTTATGCAGAATCACAATGCTTTCTATTTCATATTCCGTGTGAAGAGAAGGTTTAACACTTTCTCAAATGAATACGGTCATTACAGATATTGGGACGTTTGAAGTAGACAAGAACAACACTAACGTCTCTCTCTCTCTCTCTCTCTCTCTCTCTCTCTCTGAATGGAAATCCACTTCTAACTCCATTGTAGATGAAAGTTATTCTTGTAAGTGGAGTAGTCCTTAGGTCCGGCTTCTAAAAGTCCTTATCGGACAAAGAAATGCCGACAAAGACGTAGGAAAAGTCTTTCTCCTACAAAGATTCAAGGCGACGTTCGATATTAATGCTGCAGCAGACTGGCATCCCTGGAAATGAAACTACGGTACTGAGTTTTATTTCCTAGCTGTCGTAATAATAATGCCATTAGGCTACATTTTAGAAACTTTGTATATTTTTGTGCCGACTGCGCGTGTGCAGCGAAGGAACACAGTTTCAACGCGATGTCGTATCAGTCATGGTTTCGAATCCATCTCAGACATGAATGTTTGTTTGTCAATGTTTTGTATTGTCTCGAATGGAGGTACTGCATTGCGTGTGCGTGCGTGCGTGCATGCATGCATCCAATGCCTATCCATTTCACTTACGCGATTCGGGTTCCGCATATTGCGGATAGATGCCAGAACTGTGACATATTTTCAGGTGGCACACCGCTTCGGCGGGCCACGTTATGCATGATGTGTACTGTGAAGAGTTATGTCGTGTACTAGGGTGAGTGTATGTGTAAATATTCGTGTAAGTGTAGTGTAGAGAGTCGAGGGTGATAATTTCCATGAGCGAATAGAATCTGTTTACACTCGTGTGCTATACATTATTAAATTTTTCCATTACTGGTATCTAAATTTTATTATTGGTATATAAATTAAATTTTAAATTGTACGCCTTTTCTTTAGAATGTGTTGTTTGTGAAGAAGGAATGTATGGATTTTATGGTTGCTAATATGTTGGTTGTCATGGAAAAAGTATTTAATAATAAAGCCATTCTTTAGGTTGCTAAGGACGATGAAATAAAGACCAGTTTGGATACCAGTTTTGAATAAAAATTAATTATTAAATTGATTAATAACAACACACAAATAATAAATAAATGAATAAAGGAATGAATAAATGGTTAAGGAATTGAATGACTGAATAAACAAAAATGAAACAAACAGAAAGGAACCAAAGAAAGGAACAAACGAACAATTCGATTAATCGATAAAGGGAAAAATCGATTAATCAATGAAAGGACTAAACGATCAATCAAAGACGGATTAATCGACTGTGATCTATTAATCAGTTAATCGAGTAATCAGTAAACGGACAAATCCATCAATCGACTAACCGAATAATCTGTAAACGGATAAATCGATTAACCGAGCAATGGGTAAAGTGTAATATAGATGAATCTTTTAATCGGTAAATAGTTCAATCGGTCAAAGGGCAAATTGATTAATCGCTAATCGGAGAAATCGATTAATCGACTAATCGGTAAAGGGACAAATCCACTAGTCGATTAATCGGTAAACGGAAAAATAGATTAATCTGTAAATAGCCAATTCGATTAATCGTTAAACGAACAAATCAAATAATCGATTAATCGATAAACAAACAGATTAATCGACTGGCCTGTACACGAACTAATAGATTAATCGAAACTGGTAAATCGATTCTTCAAGAAACTGGTAAATTATTTAATTTATAATTGAATAGATTAGTCGACATATAAATCGATGAGCCGACAAGTAAATATATACATTTATAAACAGACAGGTAAGTTTATAAATCGATTAATAAAGAAACGGAAATAAATCGATAATTCGATTATTTGATCAACAAACCGATAAATCGATTTTTCGACGGGTACATAGATTACTCGATATGACAATAAATTAATCGATTTTTCGATAGGTAAATCGATTAATCCATCAGTCGATAAGGAGATCAATCCATCAGTCGGTAGGCTAATCGAGTAATAGAGTAGTCTGGGCTTGTAAATCGATTAACCTATTATTGGCTTGTGAATCGATTAATCGATTATTGACTTGTAAATCGATTAATTGATTAGCTGGGGATTACAACGATTAGTCTATGGGTAAGCTATTATTCGATTAGGTAATCGATTAATCTATTAGTAGCTAAGTCATTCAATCGATTATATGATAAATCGTTTGTTTATTTATTTATTTATTTATTTATTTATTTATATTTGTTTCAGTACATACCATTCTGATTTCGTTCAGGTTTGGTGATCTCTGATAAGAGTTTGCAGCATTAAAAAGCCGGACGTATCAGCCTTGTAGGAATTAACCTTACCTGAAACCTACCAATGTTTTTGTGATTATTCCTGCCTGCCGGTATTTCTCTATCTGCCATCCCGATTTACTATGTACAGAAAGTTCTCCTAATATAGTGGGCGGTTTTTTTCATTAAATTAAATTTTTCATCTCCTAAGATTAAATTAAGTTGTAGGAATGAAATTCTTTAGATTTCCGTTAGGATATATAAAAATAAATAAATCAAGAATCAGGAAGTAAGAAACAAATTAAACATAAAGGCAATACTCCAGATATAGTAGGGAGGATGGATCATATCAGAATTCCAAAAACTATGAATTTATGATGTTATACTAGCCTAGAGGTCGAATGCATCTAGGACGCCGAAGTATCTCAAGATAGAAATGGAACGAGCCCAGAAGAGGTCGCAAGGCCTAAACCATGTAAGGAAGAAGAAGTGCTACGTATAGTTGTGACCAATAGGCCTTTAACAGGCTAGCGATAGCGTCGTAGATATTTTCTATGACTATTACACTTTTATTACGTCATACCAATAAAACGGTACGAAAGGACGTGTTTCAAATAATTACGGCTGTTTATCCTACAGTTTTATCACTTCCCTAGCATTTGTTTATTTTCATCAGTTCCCTAGCATTTGTTTGTTTTTATAACTTCCCTAGCACTTATTTCTTCGTTTGCCACCATTTCAAACTGCAATTTCTTTACGGTACTATAAAACATGCTTTGCGGTCGTCTAATGTTTCCCACATAGATAGTCGACTGAAAATAGCTGCTCCGTTCAAATATTTTGATGAAGCTAACATCAGTGAAATAGAACTTTAGTAAGTCAATATCTATTTTATTGTATTAGAGTACTTTATTTCTTCTAATCTTTATATACTTTCTTTTGTTTTTATCACCTCTGTTTCTTTGTTCGCCAACATTTCAAACTGCAAATTCTTTACGTGAGCCTATAAAGCATGCTTTGCGATCATCATTTGTTCACCGCATATAGTCAACTGAAAATGGTGGCTCCGTTCAAACGTTTTGGCAGGGCCGGATTTAGGTATAGTGCCACCCCTTGGCAGTGATAAATTTCCCGGTCCCCAATTCCGACAAATAATAATTTATAAGCAGCTATTATACAAGGTCATATTTAGATTAAATTAGTTTTAAATGAAATGTTACAATTCAGAAAACAATAATTACTTGAATGAAAATACATGCATCTTACTTGTGAATTATAAAGATTTTCTCCGCACTTTCTTCACAGAAAAAGCATTGATGATGTCATCAAAGTAGATTCTGACGAGATACATCAGACTCGATGCAAAGAAACATTCGGATTTATTCACTGTTGAAATAAAATTGATTTGTGAAAGCCAGGCTGTGGTTTATTTTTAAGCATTGGTTTTGTTGGTGTTATAATTATTATGAGTATATTTCTTACTTCGATAAGAAGTATAAAGTAAATTCAAAAATAAACTCCAACTCTTTGCGGAATAAACCTTTCATATCGAATTATGTACCGTAGTGCACATGCTGGAAAGTGATTAAATAGTATTGTTGACGATATATACCGGTATTGCAAATGTAACTGAAAGTTGTGGTTACTATACATTCAATTTGATTTTCAACAGTGTATTCTTCTTTATTCAAGCAGTTCAATTTGAGCGGTTTCATAGTATAATAACGTGATACCGGTATTACAATATAATTATGCAGCTGCACACTTTCCTTCTACTCTCACCGCAACCGCGACACTGCGACTTCAAACTTCCAAAAGCTGTGTTGTTCAAGAACAAACTTCAGAAAACATTTACCAATAAGTGTTTCAAAAACAAATTTCACTGTAAAATGAAAATTGAAAAAAGAAAAGAAAGAAAAAAAGGAAGAGAGAAAGCAAGAGAGAGAGAGAGAGAGAGGGGGGATGAGGGAAAAAGAGAAAATGCCGCCTCCTGGAAATTGCCGCCCTAGGCAACTGCCTAAGTTGTCTCGGCCTAAATCCGGCACTGCGTTTTGGTGAAGCTAACATCAGTGAACTAGAATTTTAGTAAGTCAATTAATATTTTGTTGTATTAGAGTACTTTATTTCTTCTAATCTTTATATACTTTCTTCAAATCTTGTAATAGTCAATTAAATTCCAGTAGAGTTTTGATTTTCTCTGGGAAAATGGTCGTTATATTTTTGTGAAAAAGAAGTAGGCCTATTTAATACAAAATATAAAGTGGGGAGTCCTGTTAGAATGAAATTTGTAGAGAACTTCGCAGAGTACTCATCCGGTGTCGTCCGTCACAAGTGTCAATTTCATTGGGCCGGGGATCGAATCTGAGTTTGCAGTATGATAATTCCACTTCTCATAATGAGTTTCCGAAGGAGAACATGATTAGCTAATCGAATAGTGTATTAAGATTAATCGTGTTCAGTTAATGAATGTAATGGAGTAGGCCTGCACTCGTAAGATTAACTCGATAATCCCAGAATTCCATCATCACCGGTGGCTATTTAGTTTCAGCGGATCAATCATTGAGAGAGATGCTGTCCCGTCCAGTCTCGCAGCCATGTAGACAACTCCCAAGAGTCCGCTTTCATCAGTTTGATGCAATGTTACAACTTCAGGACAAACGTTTCGAATTACACTAATACTGCAGGGTGTTGTTTTCATTATACAGAGTCCCTCGGCCCAGTCTTAACTGAGCAACGGGGTGGAAACTACATCTCTATTAGACCTTCAGTATTTATGCTTTTAAAGTGATTTGTGTGAAGTTCTCCTCTCGTACTTCAGTTGGCCATAACTAGGGGGCGGATGTTGGTGACTAGGGACCGGATTTTTATGTAATATCAGAGTGTGAAATATGTACATATTTATGTAAGAAAAATAAGCTCAATATGTACTAAAATATGTAAAATCATGAAAATATTTAATATCAATATCTGGTAGGTATAGGATACGTAAGACTGCGCATAAATTAGCAGTAAGCAATATGTAGGTCTAATTACATAATAATTAGTAATTATTAATTACAATGATGCTCCAGTTCATTAATTTAAATATTTACTCACATGCTTTATACATTTTAATGTTCTGCAATTGCTGTTTCGCTTTACTGGATTAGGAGAAAATAAGAGGAGATGTGGGACACATGCATTTTAGGTGCTCCCTGTAAGAAACAAAGTACCTACTAAAACCTCAAACTATAGGCATTTACAAACTGTTGTTTCAAAAGTGACATTCCTGTCTCATTCAGAAGGGTAGGATTATTCCAGCCGACAACCCTAATTGCTCGGAAAATCCCATTTCCGTATAGGTCTACTAAATTTAAAATAAAGAGGTCAAGCAATAACCTGAAAAGCTATTTATTTTAATCTCTCAACATCTTTCCAGTTTGTTCCTTTACTCCAGCTAATTTTCAAAAGTCGGCTACTTTATTGCGGCTCATGTCAGACTTGATACGGGTTTTTCCTGGAAGGATTAGGAAGAGGATGGGTAAGGTTGCAAATTGTATGGGAACGGCTTGTTAAGACGTGTGCATAACAATTATAGTTCGAGACAAATCATGTCGTCCTCGTCCCATTCCACCACAACGCTGCTTTCTGAGTGATTTTTACAATACAAGGCAGTTGTATGAGAAAGGTTGCCTTTTGTTAACTCATATTTACAGTGGGCGGTATGGGGTGAGTGACTCTAATACTTCCTGGAACTAAGGACGTTATGTTTCGTCCCGAAATATATCCTTCCTTGGATAGGTAAATACTAAAAAGCCTTTTTAAATCTGTGTATTTCAAATTGGAAACTTCCCTAGCAGAAGTTTTTTTTTTCTTTTAGAAAAGTGAAAATGAATAAAACTCCTAAATATGTAGATTTATGTAATACCAAGCCATAATATGTAACGTGGGGTAAATATGTAAAAATATGTAGTATCAAATTTTAATATATTAATGGTAATTACAAGATTCCTAAAGATTTGTTATTTATATATAGGTTGAAAGGAATATAATATGCAATTACATAAAAATCCGGTCCCTATTGATGACCTAATAATCTACTTAAGACGATCATTAAAATGCCCTTAAAATGCCTTAAAATTAAAAGAAAATGACGTTTAAATATTATTCACCTTACTCGCACAAAAACGTCTTAAAATTAGTCATCTTGTTTTTCAATGACTGCCCTGAAAATCTCGGAGAAAGGAGGCAACTTCCTGGAATTTGGATAAGATAAAGGAAAAGTACATGCAACAAAATGAAAGTTTTAAGGGAAAACTATAGATTTTAATGAGGGTTTACACTGTGTTTCAATCAGGGGTAGTCGATATCAGTGCCTTCATTCTCCGTCTCCTCCTCCTCCTTCCGTGCTTCACTTTTGTTACCAGATCTTCCAGATGAGGGAGTGTGAATGACAAAACAAATTGTGCGCGCAGCGTGCATTCTTGCAATGTTTGTGTTAAAAATACTGTCTACTACAGTAGACATCCCTTCCGAACCATGTCCAGTCCAGGACATGGTGAAAGTTTCTCCTCTTCCAAACATAAATTCTAAAGACACCCTCGTACTGACAAAACAACAGTAGCAGTCAAAGTCCTCACTTAAACTAAGCTGCTGTCAAGCATTTTATATTATTTTCATTGTGTGAAGTGAAGCCTTCAGTGGAATTAGGGATGGACTTTAGAGTCTGTTCCAAACTATAAAACTCAAACTTCACTGTTATTCACTTATTCAGTAGGTAATTACTACTGACCTATTTGGTTAGAAAATGATTTAACATATCTATCGGTAAAGGGGAAAGTAAAATGCATTCCAAATGATCTAAGAGTTCTTCAAAGTATTAAATATGACCAAATATGCCGAAAAAATATAAAAATGACCTATTAGTTAAAAAACGTAAAAAATTCAATATAATAAATTACTTTTTTACGTTGATATGAACATAGAAAGGATTTCTATATTAATAGGCATCGTCCTAATGTGAAAAATAAGAAGACTTTTCGTCAACATCCGCCTCCTAGTCATAACATTCGCAAAATAAATGTTAGAATATCATTAGCCCATTCATCACTGACAACAGAAAAACAGACTATAAATATAATTCATCTATTACTGGAAGAAGGAATAACGTCCATATACCCGTTTTTAGTATAACTTTAAAAATACATAACCTGCAAACTACTGAACTTGTGCATTTGAAGTGTTATACGAAGTTTTAGAAATCTTTATCGTGCATATAATGGCAATAACTCACATTCAAATTTTGTAATATGTGTGCACATCTTAAAGTTCCAGTGGAGTCTCTCTAGAGTGCCCACTCACGCTCCTCCACCCCGAAAGCGTGCTTTGGTTCTTCAGGATGTCGTTTCTACACCGGTGACAATACTACAACATGCAGCTCCGTTTTGGGTGAATACTCTTGACGGGTTGGAATTTCACAAGTGACCTCAATAAGGCATCACTCATGAGGCAACTAACCCAAGGGATAATGGGTTAGGGAGTCCCCCTCAATTACCATATACTGTATCTCTGAGTAGTAAGAGAGTTCACTAATCACGCTTAAGATGCATGCAATAATAATGATATTGTTGTTCCTCTGACCTACTGTCAAGTCATATGTAATCTAACAATACAGGGATATTATTTTATTTTTACTTCAATTGTTATTGTATGTGATTTTTTAATGTACTTCACTCCCACCCCCTCTACTAGTAAACTTTCAACCGTCCTCCACACAGAACTAAGGCCGCGTATGCAGTCAAAGTCGCCTTACAGTCATAGTAAACAGTACTGAGTTAGTGAGTATAGTACGTTCCAGAAATATGTTCGCGTTTTCCAGTGACGAAAGTGCTTTCAATTTTGAATCATATTTTCGCACAGGTACTGTTGTCCGTCTGTCTACGTCGCATCGCGGTTTCCCCCACCAGCTTCTGCTCGCCCGTCTGTAAAGGCTAGTGGCTGGGCTGTCTTAGCTCTTTTCTGAAAACATTACTTTTTGTTAAAAATTGGACGTCTACGTAGGCCTAATATTATGCAACTGTTTAAAATTACTTAAATAAAAGGCCGTCGTTAAGTAACTAACTGTCACGTAATTTACCTCTTTTCCACGACCCTGCGACAAAACCACTTGTACGGACGTAGATAGCATGTCTGAGTAATTTTATCTTTTCGGATCGGGCAGAAGTGAAGATTGAATTTACAGTACGTAAGGTAGGCCTACTCTTTTATAGAGTAGGTACAGAATTATTTCTACATGAGTTAGGTACTAGTACGAAGGACGTAACTGATAATTGGAATTAGGTACAATAGTCTATAATGCGATAATATGCACAAAAGAATTTAAGCCTTATCGAAATGAATGGCCATCAGTTTCATAAATGTTTTTAAATATCCATATTATGATTATTTTTCAATGTAACTTCATTCTCCATATTGTGTGCTAATGTGTTGTAGACAGTATAATATACACTGCATAATGAATACGTCAGAAAGGATACCTCAGTTCGTGAGTAAAAACATTCATTGTTAATATTGTACTGTATTTTGATTAAACAAAAACGTAATGAAAACTATGAAACTCAAAATCGCGATATATCCTAGTTTACGTAAATGAATGAACTATTTTTCTTCCCTCCTATACCTAGTAAAGTGATTTCTTTGTATTTTACGCCGGTATAATCGAACTCTAGTCGTGGAAGGGAGTAGGAAACGGTATTTCCGGTTCTCAACTGTTAATCCAAAGGTATACCCAGGTTAATATTAGAAATGTTAATAAAAATAAAATAATGTCCCTGTAGTTGTATCAGCCAGAATTTCAATCAGAGTTGTGATAGTGGATATACAGTGCGACTCACGAAGTTCTCCTCCGGTTTATGGTGGTGACTCCTGAGGTTATTTAGAACAAAAGTGTAAATAAATTAATTAGTCTCTTTCAGACTGTTAGGGCACATGTGTTTTCCATGCTCTCCATGATCCTTCCTGCCAACATCTAGAAATGCAGATCAGATATAAATATTCTGTCTTTTACTTTCTTTACCGTACGTCATTCTCGCACAACCTTTCCATACTCATTTTATACTTCTTTTTCTTCTCCTTTGTCTATTCATTTCCGTAAGTTGCCGATTTTAAAGGCCACTACTTTCTTTTTTTACAATTGAAACCTTGCCCCTAATAGGGATCTAAGCACCACAATCGTCGAAAACGAGTTATTAGTGGAATAGGAATCTATGATAGTTTCTCTATCATATGGGGGCATCTGTCGGTAGCTATGGCAACTACATCAGGTGGAAGACGGATCTAGCTCCAGTTAGTTTTTTTTAATTCCTCAAAAGAATAGAATTATAACTTAGATCTCTATTCGGGGCAAGGCTTTAATATTATACTCACGTTTGAAATCGTATTCGACGTGACGTGAGAATTTCCTTTATTCCAGATTATTTTTTCATCTGCATTAGTTCAACACAAAGTGCAACTATTTTGATCTGATTCCCTCATTATTAAGAATAATATCGTTGATGTTAAAGCTACTAATTTTTTAAGGAAATAGTTTATTACAATTTTATATTTATCTCATCCTCCTAATATTAGCCTGCGTACCTTAGTTTCACCGCCTATCTCTTTTATATCAGGTTGAAAAGGACAAAATTTGTTGTGGTAAAACCTAACAATGGTATTAAAACCTTGCGTAAATCGATAGTTACAATTTCTATTATTTACATTCTATAAATTGCTTTTGTTTTGAAACGAGCGCTATGTTTGCAAAGCCCTGTGCCACACTACGTTATAGAAGACCTACATAGGGCCTGTGGTTTAATTTCCCTGAATGTTTTTTACACGAGTTGGTTTAACTCAGGCAATAAAACAAAGCAGTTTTAATAACAAGCGCATTCATATCGTACAATACAGCGGTAAAATATTTTGAGCAGCAAAAATGTACCAATGAATCCCGCTCTCTTTTGTAAAAGTTGTAAGACTAGCGGCCCTCATGAAGGTCTGTGCGGAATGGCTTACTCTTTCAAGTTAGCAGAATTATTTACGGGTAATATTTCCTTCAGTGTAGCAACGTAATATTTCCAGCATGTTATAGAAGCAATACTTCGAATCTAATGCAATGTGAAGGAGTTTATAGAAGACCAGCAATAATAATAATAATAATAATAATAATAATAATGATTTATTTTAGCTGGCAGAGTTATTGCCGTAAGGCCTTCTCTTCCACTCAACCAGCAAAAAGTATACATACATATGTATCAACTTATAAAGAATTCAACAATTTGATTTAGATTAGAGCTACATGTATACAAGAGTTATTTACGAATTAAACAACTAAATACTATGAACTATTAATTAAACACTGAAATACAAACTATGTAGCAGAATTAAGCTAAAATACATAGAATGTTAATATATTTCAAATAATGTTAGATAATAGAAAGAGATTATTATGAGACAATTTTGAAAATACAGCACTATCAGGATGCATGTCTAAAGAAAGGAGTAACAATGTAGACAGTGATAGTTTAAGTCAGTATGATTGGAGTGAAATGCTAAGAAGGTTATCTTTTAAGCTGTTTTTAAAAGTGTTTATTGTCTTGCAGCCCCTAATACTTTGTGACAGGGAATTCTATTGTCGTGAGGCGGATACTGTAAAAGGTGATGAATAACGAGATGTCCTATGAAGAGGTATACTTAACGCGCCACAGATAAGTGATCTGGTATTTACGTCACGGTTAGGGTATAGATAAGAGAAACGAGACGAAAGGTAATTTGGTGTTGAAGTGTGCAGAATTCGAAAGAGCAATGACAAGGAGTGTAAAGTTCTACGTTCATTAAGTCGGAGCCACGAAAGACTTGCGAAGGACAGTGATATGTGATCATATCGTCGGGTGTTGCATACGTATCTGACGCACATATTCTGAACTCTCTGTAACTTGACTGACAGTTTAGAACTTAGGTCGCTTAACAAAACTTCACAATAATCGAAATGCGGCATTACTAGGGTTTGTACTAGGGTAAGTTTTAGTTTCTGGGGCAAGAAGTTTCTTAAGCGACTCAAACAGTGAATGGAGGACCAGATTTTTTTTATCGTTTCTTTAACTTGAAAATTCCAATGGATCAATTGTAAACATTAGGTCAAAAGTTGTGTGTAAAGTGAAAATAAAAAAAAGACGTTACATTACTTAAGGCGATATGTATTCACTTAGCTTGACGAGTTATTGCCTTGGTTTGAATTGTAAAATAGCTTGTAGGAGGGTCTTAGATTACAAATGTTCAGTTTAATGTAGTTCTGTTTATAAGTATGAATGAGGGTGTAATTGTTTGCCTTATTTGAACTGTTGTATCAGTGAAGTTTGGTGAGTCAGTGAAGTTAAGGTTTACAGTGGCAGTGAATAGTTTCAATCACTAATAATTAATTTATAGTGTGTTCTATAGTGTCAGTGAAATGTGTTCTATAGTGTCACTGTAATGTGTTATATAGTGTCAGTGAAATGTGTTCTAAAGTGTCAGTGAAATGTGTCATAGTGCCAGTGCAGTGAGTGAGATATGTCATAGTGCCAGTGTAGTGAGATGAGAGTGAATTGAAAGGTTATCAGTATCAATGTGAAACTTATGTAGGGCCTATAGCCTACATATGTGGGTTGCAATAGAAAATTAGGTTCACTTATTAATTGGGTTATTTTTATGTATTATTATAAATGTAATTATTGTGTATTATTTGTATTGTGTATTTTAACTGTATTGCGTATTATTTATTTTACCACTGCTACCGGGTGTTGGCCCACTTGCAGTGTAAATAAATATATACAAAATAAACTAATACAATAGAGAAAATAAATTGAAATTTACAGGTTAAAAGATAAGGGTACTCTATAAATGAATAGCGAGTTTTTACTACCAATAGGTAATTAATATGTGTGTATCATCATGTTAAATATTACTGAACATAAATTATTAGTGTCCGAGAAACACGCAGTTTAAATTTCAGGATCTAACTTTCAATTTGCTCTCCTGAAAATGTTGCTTTGTACTATCTCGACCTTTTTTCCGTTGTAGGCTTACCTTCCAATTCAATATAATACACAACATTAAATGTCATGAGAACAAGTCGTATGAAATTATATTTGAATGGTCGATTTTCCATTCACTAGATTTCTGTTACTAATTTTTATAGATGTGAGGTAGCCTATGTCAGAACACCGCATTCTTTTGATCTGACAAATGCCGACGCGGCGGTCATATTTAGTCCAGAGGAGACTCAGTACAACGCAAGACGTGCATAGGAACACAGGTTTTATCTAGTGTGTTATTCCATTGTTATCTTGAAGAATGCCGTGTTGGTGTGCAGTTAACTGCTCTCGAAGGTCAAAAAAAAAAGTCATATTGTTTCTGCTACCTCAGGATGATATTGATATAAATTGATATAGGCTAAGTAAGTAATTTAACTGAAAATAGAAATATTGACTTGAGTGAACAAGAAGCTTTTTACTATTTGTGGAGATCAGTTATTTCAAAATAAAACAAAATAAGTTATATAGTATTTGTGGAAACTGTTTTTCATCTCTAATAACTGATAACGGGGACGGATCTATAAATTTTATTAGCACATTAGTGACTCATGTCGTACAAGAAAAAGTCACTTGTATGGCCTTGTAAATCTCCGGTATACACTGACTCAGAAAGGAGCGCTTCAACTTTATCGTCATCTCTTTTCGCATTGTCGACACTTCGAACGTTCAACGTTTGTTGCTGTTGCGCGAAGATTAAAATAAAGATGAAATCCATGAACTTAATGAGTGGCTGCTATGCTTTCCAAATACCTATTTTATTATATCGAAATGAAAGTGTGAGATAGAAGAAACTTTTGTTGAACTGTTTTTATCGGAGGACTGTTCTGTAGCAATGTATCATTTTATCAAATTAATTCGTTTACAATTAGTATTTGATCTCAAGCATTCATGACCAGACTTTATGGATATAGTAAAATGTAGCTGAACTCAGAGCCATAAATAATATAGTAACACTTGAAAATTTGGTTATTAAAATATTTACCGCAACTTTTATACGGGTAGTCAGAAATATACAGTAGTGGCAAAAAAAAAAAAAAAAAAAAACGGACCGACCCTTGTAGCTGATTTTAGAGCCTTGTTCACTCCAGAGTACGATAGACTGGTAACTAAGACTTTCGTGGTGCAAATCCTGCCTGGGAAGGAAACTTTTTTTTTTTGTTCCTTATTCAAATTTATTCCCAATACTTTTCGATTGCTGGTGAAATTCATGTTCTGGGAATAATAAGTTAATTAAGTAGTAAAATATCGCTGCGGAGAGCGGATCCATCGGTGGTCCATTACGAGTTATGTCTCTGATGGATCCGGTCTCAGTGAATATTTTAATTATTTTTCCCACACAACTGTGCGTAATTGGCACTCGTTCTGGGTGAAAAGCATTAAATTCAGGGGCAACCTTCCTGTGACTACGGCCGCCAACAATCAGAATCAGTTGAATACGTTCCTGTTTACTTAAAGACATCACTCAGTTCCGCTGTAGACAAAGAAAAAACATTTTCGGTATTTCGCCTATGTTTCCAGACTTATGGGACACTCTGTATATTAATGTTTTATGGGTTAGGATTTCATTGTGTATAGTTTTAACCAATATTATAGTCAAATAATGGCACATCGAAACATTATTCGTTAAACATAAAGTCTGATGCAAATGTCTCGGTAGTCGATTGATTTGCTACGGTTTTCATTAGATTCCATGTTCGTCAGTTTTGTAGAAACGACTTTTTAGGATTTTAAAGAGTGATAGGCCTACATGTCATTAAACTGTGTTCATCGGAGATTAAATAAAACAGACACTACGTGTTATTCATAATACATAAATTAATCAGGAGGTGCATGCAAAATTTATCGGCTCTTTTCTTCAGAGTTGAAAACCACTCTACACTATTCTCGTCTATTATATCACATAAGCAGGAGTGATTATACCTACCATACAGCTTTCCTCTCATGAAAAATGAAATTAAAATCTTCCAAGCTACCGGAATTGCTCAAAAGATTTAATATATTTTATCATAAAAGAAAATATTGGATGACATCAACATGCAAATTTATTCACGTTTTCTGCTTCTATTCAGTTTTCTTACACTTTATGCTATCTCTGATGGCTGCAATTTTACCTCGTATGCCTCTTGGATGTAAGTTATTCTATATTCGTACCCACGGCCTTATAAGATAACTCGTCTTGAGACATTAAGTATGCTTTTCTTTACAGTTCGCTGCATCATTATCTTGAAGTCATTAACAGCGAAAATTGTTGCAAAATGCTCCCTCTTCCTTACATTACTGTCTTGTTATTGCTCACAACTCGAATAATGAGACTCGTTATAAGAAAATTTCTATGAGAATACAAGAAATTTCACGTTGGATCATATATCAGCGCAGGATGAACATAATTAACTCATTTCTGTAGTAGGCTATGACTAACCTGTTAGATACTGTAATGAAAGAGATACTCAAATAATAATTTTAAAGAATTGATATTTTCTACGTATTTTTAACTTCTTATCTCTATGAACTTAGCTTCACTAAAATCTATGTAAAGATTAATTTTTGGTCATACAGAAATATCTGTTATGGTTACCATTGTTTATTAATGGAGAAAAATTCGCTCCACCGCCGGGGATCGAACCTGGGTCACTGTGGATTGAGCCTCTGCGTAGCTCAGTGGTTAGAGCGCCCAGTGCGTAGAACTAGGGACCCGGGTTCGATCTCCGGCTCCGGAGCGAATTTTTCTTGATTAATAACCAATGGTTCACTAAAGTCACCGAAATTCAAACCCTGTAAATTCTGAAGAGACATAGATTAAATAAGCCGTGAGACGCATATTCTAAAATACATTTGTTTGAATTATTAATTTCATTTTAGTCAACATATAATCTCATAGATGTTGGGAAACAACGGAATTTTAAAGTCATTTATGCAGAAGTAACTTAATAAATTAGACAATAAGAGTAAGTAGACAAAAATATTGTGACATCCACGGCGAGCTTCGATCACGCGTCCCGAAGAGGGCAGGGCGCACGGGAGACGGGACGAGCTCCACGGAGCACTGGGGGTCGGCGCGTGGCGTAGAGAGGAGAGGAGAGACGGCGACCGCGGCAGAGAGGGGGAAGTAAAGCAGCTGTTGACTGAGGGGAGAAATCCAGAAGTCTCGAGAGGCGCCATCTTCGCGGCGTCTGGAGAAATTTCGAGCATCATAATTTCCCGAAACTATGGTCTGGATATAAATTGGACACGCGAGTGAACTTGAGTTAGTTAGTTGCTAGTCGCAGTCGTTGCTAGTTTTGGACAGCAAGGCAGTCTTGTGTAGCAGTGAAGCCAGCTTAGAGACCGGAGTTCGACTTGAGTTGTGTTCGTAACTGTGGGAGCCGGAAGTCCTGAGTTTGAGTGCAGTGGACCGCAGTTGGGAGACCTGAGTTCGAAGTTGAGTGGATTATCTCTGAAGGTCTGGGGTTCGAGATACTGTGAACTCGGGTGACTGAGCTAGAAGAACTAGCCAAGGCAAACGAACTGTGAACTGAGAACTGACAGTTCTGATTTGTAAATAGTGCTTTGTGAACATTAGTTAAGATTAGCAGTGCATTGTTGTTCTCAATAATCCAAGTAAATTGTCATTGTCGTCTGTGGATTGCAATAACGAATACTGTGTTACTGTGCGAAGTAGAAATCCCATTGTTGACGGGAGTGTTTACATTCAATTATAGAAAGTGATTACATTCTTGTTTTGAAATAAAAGCTACAATATAGTTTCAAGATATAAATAATACACTCTGGTGAAACTAATGTAATATGTGTAGACACTTAAAAATATAGACAATGTTTGTATTAGTATCATACATTCATTCTTAGGAGATAAAGCAATGACTACCAGATATTGGTAGTCTGAGAAAATTAATCCCAGGTAAATTGGTCAGCAAATGGCGAAGCAATGTGCTTATAACTGCATAACTGAAGGAAAAGAGGACTTCATTGAAGCCAACATCTTTTCTTCTCACGCCGAACACATAACTAATGCTAACCATACATACAATAACATAAATACAGACGTGGACATCCTACACATACAACCCAAAAACTAAAAACTCAACACACTAGAACAATATGAAATATACACACACACACACTAAAACACACTCCGATCAAATTCTCAACACACAGATCAATTTCAGAACACACACACTATTTGACTCCACTTTTCAACATGCAAAAGCACCCCCACAACAGGCAGCGAAGTTCGAGATGACGCTGAGTCTAGTAGGCTCTGAGGATGGTGTGAAGAAGCACCGAAACAGCTATAAGCCACAGTTGCGTATGTAATTTAACATGTGTAAGTTTGCCGATCTACCAATCATTCAACATCTTTGTTTGCCTCTCTAAAGTGCAACATCGTAAGAATGTGACAATCACGTGAACATTCTCCGAGTCACGGTTAGGCATATAGTCTACTTGTGGGTCTATATTTTGTACGATGTAAATGCTCTTGAAGATGTCAAATCCGCTTCATATTCATCGCATTGCATATTGGAAAGAGAGAAAAAAAAAGTAAACCTTTTTCGTAATCAACCTTAAATGTTAGCAAATAACAAGTTAAAATGTAACATGTTTCGTTAGTTATAATTTAAGAGTTTACAATGCCTCGACATCACTGTAATATGTCGCGATTTCACATCCTTAGCAACAATGTAAAGTTGCACAGCTTGAAAGAGGACATAGAATGGGATTATGATTTATAAAATCGCTAAGCTGACATTCCGAATACAGTGATTCCGACCAGTTTTTCTGGTTTTGAAATGCTTATTTTGACACGAAAATACCGGCCTCTTGACAATACATTTTTATAAGTTCTCCATTGTTTGTAAGGCAGATCATGAGATAGTTGGGGGATAATCGAGATTCCGTAAATATGTACAGTGGAAATTGTACTCCGTTTAATAAAACCTTATCTTCCTTGAGCGAAATTGAACAAATCCAACTTCAGAGAAACGATGTGAAAGAGATCATTGCTGTATGAATCATTTTACAAATAAGGTACTATAAAACTCTAATAAAAATTGCAATAATTAGTAGCTCAACCTATCTGTAATTTATAAAATAAATTATTCCAATTATTTCTGCAGCAAATATTCAAACATTATAACATGTCACTGTGATGTACCGAAGTACGTATTATATTTCCGTGTAGGAATTCTGCAATACCATATGATGAAGGATTGGTGGAGGGGAGAAAACTCTCTCTGACACGGGAACACGAACCCGGATTTTCAGCTCTACGTGCTGACGCTTTTATCCACTAAGCCACACCGGATTCCAGTTCCGATGCCTGATTGAATCCTCTCAGTTTAAGTTCCACCTCTTAGTTTCCCTTTAGTGGCCAACCCTCATGCACTGTGTCACAGATGTGTGACAGTGGCACAAGGTCCAACACACTATGTACAGAGGTGCACTCATTACGAGTGACTAAGTGGCCGCGATCCGACGGAATGAGTGCCGTCTTATCATTATTTACGCATATCATATTATTGTGATGTACCGAAGTACATATGATATTTCTGTGCAGGAATTCTGCATTACTATAATGATGAAGGATGGGTGGAGCGGAGAAAAAAACTCTCCGGCACCGGGAGTCGTGGACATCTCTAATATTACACGTTTTCAGTTGGTGGCATCAATTGCTTATTGTGAAGCTGAAAGACGTTCTTCAAATAGAAACATTGTGTAACAGAGAGGAGGAATTTTCTGTTAGAAGCATTTAGTAGGGTAAATTAGGATCTGTTGGACAGTCGGGCATGTTGGACAATTTATACTTTAACGTGGGCACCACATTCTGCTAGAAGTCAATGACGGAAGTATCCACGAGTGGGGCTACTTCCGTCATTGACTTCTAGCAAAATGTGGTGCCCAAAAGTGGCGAGGTAACACGTTAAAGTACAAAGTGTTCAACATGCCCAACTCCCCAACAGACCCTAATTTACCCAAAGTTATTTATTGTTATGCCTTTCAAGATTATCTATAATATGTGGTTTTGCTTGTTATGAAATTTGCATTCCTATAGCGTTTTCTGTTTCCTTTAAATTTAATTTAAAGTTTTGGATTTGTTATATAATTTCCTTGAAGATTCTTAGTCTATTTGTTGTAGTATACCGTTATAAACTTCTGTATAGGCTATATTTTGTGTATATGTAAATAATTAATTTTAATGTCAAGAATTTGTTAAAACATTATTTGCAGTTATATACAATTTGATTGTGTCAACCGACTGCACCTGTGACACTCAAGTGAGACGAAAATATCTAGACGCACCGTCCACTTTCTTCCTTGGCCTAGTGATAAATGCGATTAAACACAGAACTTTTAATTATTACATCATACTCATTTGAAGATCAGCGATTTAAAGCTGTCGGCATGGTCTAGGAGTAGCGAGAAAGACTTGTCCCGTTGCTGCACTCTGGCACAAAATCGAATACCGCTTTGTTATACTATTTAACAGTACAGTTGATACAATTTCGTTAAATAGCCGATTAAAAACGGTTTACATCGTTACAGAATCTTTACAACTTGAATGGCATGCATGATTGTCACGTATACACGAACGTTCAGCATGGGTTATTTGATAACAATGTAAACAGATTTACGACGTCAGAGGTCACTGCTTTACGTGACGCTTTCCAGACATCAAACTAAACGGCATTTGGTGAATTAGATGGGAAATTGCAGTGACTTTGTTATCTTAATTACGGTAATAAACGTAGATTACAGACCAATTGTACGGAAACAGTTGGAAGACGACTAAAAGCGGTGCAGAAGGAAATTCTGTAGTTTCAAAATGTACTCTTGAGATGCACTCCCTTGCTTGATAGCTTTCTTAAAAGTAAATGCGGGAAAGGATTTCTCATTATCTTAGAAACTAAAAGAAAAGTTAAGTTCTGAACTAAGAAGATGGTTTTCGAATGATACTGAATTGCGAAGTGCTCTGTTTCTTTCAGATGTCCCCTCTTAGCAGCGTCGTCTAGGGTGTCATATCTTAAACAAGCCTCACGGGATGAAAACTGGTTCGTGTTTTCATGTAGGATAATTTTTTCTTACGAAATTTCGGTCACCTAGCATCGTGAAGAATTTGAGGAGCTACAATAAGTAACGAAATCCACCTCATTAGCCAGCCGTAACGGCTAAGGTATCGTACTAACGACACATTACCCCCGTACTGGTTGGACGATCATATACATCTGCAGAGGCTTGTAGGCGTGAGTCCATGTTTAGGTTATATTTGTCTTATTTTGATCATTAATTTAGCCTAATGAAGTGAACACTCGTAATTAGGAACATTAAATCCAGACGTACATTGAGGAAGAAAGACGAAAGCAGAATAACGGCTAATGAAATGAAATTTATGAGATATACAGCGGGATATACGAAATGGGATCACAAACGCAATGAGATGTAATGGAAGAATTACAACTAGAACCTGTAATTAATCACGTAAAACATTATCAGAACAACTAGATAAATCATCTGCATCGCATGCATAGAGATAGAATCCCAAAAGTCATGCTCCACTATCGTCCAAACGGGAAGAGATCTCTTGGTCGTCCAAAGAAGCGCTGGATTGAAAATTCAACTGTGAGATCGCAACAGGCCATTTGGCCTAATACTTGAAGGGAAGAAGAAGAAAAAGAAGAAGAAGAAATCCAGACGTTTGAGATGGGCAAGGTATGTAGCACGTATGGGCGAATGCAGAAATGCATATAGAGTGTCAGTTGGGAAGCCGGAGAGAAAAAGACCTTTCGGGAGGCGAGACGTAGATCGGAGGATAATATTAAAATGGATTTGAGAGAGGTGGGATATGATTATAGAGACTGGATTAGTCTTGCTCTGGATAGGGACCGTTGACAGGCTTATGTGAGGGCGGCAATGAACTTTCGGGTTCCTTAAAAGCCATGAGTAAATAAGAAGAGAGCACTTGAACTGAATGCAATTGAAGTACATGGAAGGTATTAATTAGCAAGCTTAGAATCTGCGACAACTTAAGAATGAAGTGAAGTTCAAGTGCAACGAAGTACAGATAGAGTGAGGTGGAGCGTTCACTTTTGTTTACCTGTGCGTTAGTGTACAATACGGTTCGTGATCAGAGGTACAGTATTCTTCCGCCTCTCCCTACGAAACGAACTCAGGCCATCACAGTGTATCTTCAGTTCACAGTGAACAGTTTTTTCGAACTAGTTTCAGTATGTACATTGTTGTTCATTGTAACGCTAACGCCTTCAACGTCGCCGAGGGACATGAAAACTTGTGAGGTATGTAATCTACTTCATTTTCCACCGTCACTAGATTGTACTATTAACAGTATAATATAACGCAGCACATTGACGTCGTTGTTTAGATTCACAGTAGGCTATGTTTGTCTATTGTTCAAGGAACTCTATACTAGTCAAGTTGTGCGTACTGTACATTGGTTGCTAAAGTGTTCCGGATCCGAAGCCTGTTAATTAGCATTAAATTAAATATAAAATTAGTCATCGTTGACATGTTATTCATCATGTTCGCTGTTTAATGCGAAATCTCCTTGACTGAAACCCTGCCGAAGGTGATAGATTTTAAGGGCCTTCACCATAGATTTCTTTGGAAGAGATATATATGTTCGGATAACTCCTATCATTGATTTATTTTTTTTTCTTTTTGTCTCTCCCGTTTTGCTTTAAAACGTCGTGGGAAGGGGGTAGCCCTCGTTCACGCGATCCAACCTTTCCTTCCTGTCGCTGCCCTTCGCATCTCTACGATAGTCTTTCCTCTTTTTCAGGCGATGTCTCCCTCTCGATCTTCTTAACTTCCATCACTTTTTTTTCGGATTTCTGTCCTCATCCATTCGAAACACATGCCCGAAGAATCTTGTTAGTTACCTCGTCTCCAATTCACGCTCAACATCTTCTAAACATGGTTCCCAAAGTGGGGGTCGTGTAAAGATCTTGGGGGGGGGGGTTGCGACATGGTTTACAAAATAAAGAAAGATACCTTATTAACATATTATATTTGTTTTGCATTTAGAAACATAAACAACGTTGAACATAAAAGTCAAAAAATCTTTCACCAGTTATAAAGTAAAAGATAATTAATGTAATATGTATGCCTGTTCTTCAGACCGTAGTTTCTCAAATATGAACTAAGTATTCTATACACACACACTGGTATCATTTTCAAGTTCGAGAAATGTCGCTTTTGTTTTGATGATAATTACAGACGAAAAAAACTTAATTTGCATTAATACGAGGTTATAAATATTATCAAAGATTTAAGAGCTCTTTTTGCAAACTCTAAGTATTCTTTTGATGGGAAACTGGTCAATGCTCTGCGAAAAAAGGTCTGATTTCAACATTAAGTACATATTTCAATGAGTTTTCCTAAATGTCATGAAGTTGAACACGGCGAATTCAGTATTCATCTGTAACTGTCGTAATTTTTTTTAGCTTCTACCGAAAAATACAAAAAAAAAAAAGCTGTTATTTAAAATCGTACTTCGTGTGGTATCCACTGGTTTTGAGTCAATTTATAGTTCACAATTTTACAAGGATTTGTATTTTTGGAATGAAGTCAAGAACAGGTGTAGTAGTGGGTGGCCACAAACTGATGTGTCGCTCAAAAGTGGGTCGCGCCTTCAAAACATTTGGGAACCCCTGTTCTAATACGAGTATATGCTTATATTCGATGTGTTCTCTTCTGGTCTTGCTATCTTTGATTCACGAAAAATATATTATCATTTCTGAATTCGAGAGTTCCTCACAAAATGTACCTACCGTTTTCACACACGTCAAAATGAAATCTGTTCAGATATCTTTATCGCTGTTATTGAATACAGTAGAGCGTCTCGTTTAGGCACAGTGAAAACTAAACAAAGTACAGGTAACATGTGGGAGGGAGGACGAGCCGTACGATAAACACGAGGGATGCACAAGATTTTAGTTACAACATTTATGGCGGAGCATTAATTGAAATTACGTTTTCCAAAAACACACAAAACAAAAGAACACAAATTTATTGCATAATGTTATCATATACGAATTTTAACAAATAATAAATTTGCAACGTTTAAATAATTCGATATATAAACTCAAAATTTTCTGCTCATATGATGCTGCTTTCAAGCAGCATTTTTACGGTCATGAATTTCATTTTCTGTATGACTAACATAATATCACCGTCTTCTGTGGCCGAATTAACAAAACTACAGTATATTGATCTGAAGCGACAACACTATTTCCTAAACATAATTATCCCTTCTTAAAGTTCAATTTATTCAGGTACAGTACAGACCAATATACTGTAGTTTTGTTAATTCGGTCACGGAAGACGGTGATATTATATCAGCCATACAGAAAATGAAATTCATGACCGTAAAAAATGCTGCTTGAAAGCAACATCATATAAGTAGCAGAATTTAATTTGTTATATTGAATTATTTCAACGTTACAATTGCTTGTTTGTGAAAATGTGTATATGATAACGTTATACAATTTGTGTTATTTGTTTTGTGTATTTTTGGGAAATATAATTTTAATTAGTGCTCCGCCATAAATGTTGTAACTAAAACCTTGTGCGTCTCTCGTGTTTATCGTACGGCTCGTTACCTACACGTTACCTACACTTTGTTTACGTTTTCACTGTGCCTAAACGAGACGATCTACTGTACCACCTTATAATTCCGCGCCTCAGAGATGGAATTTTCACGCTGCTACACTAGCAGAGGCTGTGAATGTATTAATCAACCACATCTGGTTGTGTGAATAAACGACCAGTATCATCATCTAACCGATACCATCGCTTCATTATTTTAAAGGGATATTTAAAGAATGAACCATCAACTAGCAAGTGGGATAAGAGTGTAAAAATTAATACCGGTTTTAGAAACTGTCAACTTAGAAATCACTGTACGTATATTCGTCTTCTATTATCTTCCGACATGTAGTCTCTAAGCTCTAAATGTCATTGTTCCTACAAATATTTTTCATGTATTAATTAGTTTGTATTGTTGCTTGCATAATGAAGGACGAAAAGAGATTAAATTGTCAGAGAAGAATGACATATCTGACACTGGCTTAAAGCCGGTGGAGTCTTCCCAGATGTTAATACATCTGCCACCCAGCAGCCTCAAGGCTTTATTTTGTGGTTAAAAATGGAATTTTATTGAGTGACGTAGTCGTCAGGTCTTCGGTTGCTAGGCAACAGATTTTTATTTCACTCTATACGTTCCTCTACAAAGAATCAACAAGAACATTTTATACAATCCGTACGTATAATTAATCAAGAATTGGGCTCACAAATTAATTAATTAATGAAGTACTATAATTAATAATATTCTTAATTAAACCTAATTAATATTAATGCGAGGGTAGGGTAGCTCAGTTAGTAGAGCAGGTGGCTACGAACTAGAAGACCCGGATTCGATCCCGGGCGATGATGGGGCATTCTCGTTACCAAACTTCCAGAACGGCCCCGGGTTTACTAAGCCTCCTAAGATATTGAGTTTCTGATCTTTCCCGGGTGAGCCACCGGCGTAGCTCGCTCGACTGAGGCGCTTGTCTGCCGATCCGTAGTTGCGCTGGACGTGGTTTCAATTCCCACTTGTGCTGATTTCGTGGGGTTTCCCCAACCGTGAAAATCCCGGGGTAAAATGGTGGTGGCAGTGTGATGCCTTCATGGCATGTGTAGAGGATACGTTTACCTTTTATTATTATTATTATTATTATTATTATTATTATTATTATTATTATTATAATAATAATAATAACTAAAAGAAAAAACGTTTATTTTCAGTATTATTGTTAAAAATTACAGAATATGAATTTGAAGTTTACCAACTAATAATAAAAAACACAAGAGGAAAACTTTTGGCTAAAATGGATTTTCGGAGGCGGGCAAATAGAATATAAAAAATAGAGAGCGTAAGAAATGAAAAAATGCCGAAAAAATGGAATAAATAATGGTAAAGCGGCTATGGATAAATTGTTACATTCATATTAAAAGAATCCCCACTACAAGACTTCCGAAGAAACTCTTTGAATGGAAACCTGGAAGAAAGAAATGCAAAAGACCAAGAAGAAGTGGAAGTATGGTATAAATGAAAAGAAATGGAGAATAAGAATATACCCTATAGTCTGCGGGAGAATCGAGATGGCTGGGAACGCAGTCTCACGCTCAAAACCTAATGCTATAATAATAATAATAATAATAATAATAATAATAATAATAATAATAATAATAATTTAAACGAGAATTTCAGTTTATCCGTGCTATGACATTCAGTTTTTCAGATATATCGAAACTACTTCTAGACCAGGCCTGCACAAGGTTTGCGCTCTCCGAGCCGGCTCACAGCTCATGAGCGGATTGCAGATATTAGTTGCGCTCTGTGTAAGGGTGGACTGGAAGAAGGGTTGATCTCGTACAAAATGTACACAAAAGGAAGTACTATTACGAGTGTTTATGAAATGAATTCCCGTTCAGTGTTTGCAAAACTATCTTGGACTATTATTAATTAATAAAGAAATATTTATTTTACAGAAATAATAGAAATTCTATAGCTACTTAAATGTACAATATCATTTTCTTATATATTTATTTATCAGTACATGAAAACGAGGTTTTATGCTGTTGGCAGCTGAAAGGAACAGTAGCCTACTGATCGTAATGAAACATCAGTTACAGATGTTGGATGTCTGCCTTTATTAAAGTTGATTATAGAAAACAGTTGCTCACAAATATAAATGTTGAGCCAAACATAGCAATCATTTTCACAGCCAGCCTGTGTAGTCATGGATATTATTGCTGAGGTGTAGTCTTGCAAAACTCAACCAGGCTAGTAGTATTATTCAAACGATCTTTAGCCCTTAGGTCACATTGAAGATCAATAAGTTCGAGCTGTAAATCGTTAAATGTTAAAAGTTATGTTCCGTCTTTTAAATCCTTCCATACTGTACTGTAGCAGTAGGTAAGCAACGTGAACCAATTACTGAGAATAGACCTACACACTGCACTGCACTATATAACTGTGTAGTAGTTTCCCTCTCCTCTACCTATAGCAAGTCTACGTTATTCTGACCTATCTTCCTCTCCGTTTCGGCGAGCGCTGTTTGTGCAGGTATGTTCTTTACTTTAGCGAAGGCTTTAAAACATCCTTGTACGTGACAATATCAAAGAAATGAAGAGAGAGAATAGTATCAAAATTGATCTTGTAAATGTACAGGAAAATGTGATATTTATGCAAAAAAAAAAAAACTGGGTGAACATTTGGTAGAAGAATGTGTTACATTGTTAAAATGCCCATGCATAATAACTGATTATCCTACCTCTTCGCCATTTAATTTAACGCTCGGTTGCATTAGGCCTACTATTATTATTATGATGATGATGATGATTATTATTATTATTATTATTATTATTATTAGTAGTAGTAGTAGTAGTAGTAGTATTACTAGTATTATTGTTATTGTTATGATGATGATGATGATGATGATTATTATTATTATTATTATTATTATTATTATTATTATTATTATTTAGGCCTAAAACCATCTTCAGGCTCATTTCATACGTATATGTAGGTCTATCGTACACATAAACCTTAAATTAATTGTACTTATTTATATTTAATTATTTTCTAGATTTCGGCCTTGACGACACTGTTTATAAAATTTTAGTCTGTCGTAAGGAATTAATGGCATTATGGTTACTATTCGTTCAAATTGACCAGTTGCGTTACGTGATGTGTTCTCACACAATGTTAATGTCCTTTGTTCAATTATTTTAAACTTTCTAATAATAATGGATGTATTACAGCAGGCGATTGCGTAATACAACCTTGATAATGGAAACTGTCAAATTCGGAATTATTTCCAACACGCGATCCCTCTTAATCTTCTTCTCAATCCAATCCTTTAAAGCATTATGTTACTTCCTCATCTTATTATGGTCATCATCACCATCACCACCAACAATTCCACCACTGCCTGGCTATATCAATAATAATTAATACCACTTCCACCATCATCACCGCGCTGACAGGCGTGCAACTCGTAGTGGACGAAATGGTAGAAAAGGGTTTTCTTTGTAGTTTACCTCCTTCTCTTAACAATACTAATTTCATTCCATCATTATCCACTTCACCTTACTCTTTACTTCATGTACCATATAATTTCATTAAAAAATATGGTTTCAGAGTAGGTGTACGAGCTTCGGTGATACCGATTTCTCACATAGGAAGGCTTTGAATCTACTGACGAGAATCTTCACGAAAATTTCTGGAGTGGACAAGAATGAGACCAAAGTAACTGGTGCGAAATACAATATTTCGCAATCACCCTGTAACATGAAAGTAGAGGGCGCCTGTAAAGTTTGCAACCATTAATTGTCTAACACGTTTTACCTGTGAGATAAAATCATGTAAAAGGTACGAAAGATTATGTACAACATCATAAAGTTGCAAATGCCATATGCGTACCTCATTTCACGTCATGCTAACGCGATGTGAAAAGTCAGTGTAGCAAGCAAAGTTGCACTCCGCACCACGAGGTGATAATGCGACACTGGAATCACAGTCAGGAGTCCTGCATGTGTTAGAAACAGTAAATTTTATGTTCAACACATTACGGAACATAAGAGGTGTGATATGATCTTTTTCTGCAAATTTAGATCCCTCTTGTTCAAAGCTTTGGTCGACAAACCATGAATCCAGCAATAGAAGCAGTGCTCCCGTTAGTTCCGGTTGGTGCTCCTGGTTCTTTAAATGTCAGGAGTGAATTAGATGTCCCCTGTCACGCGCATTATAGAATTTGATGTACATATGCTGGCGAATTCGAGCAGTTCTGTGTTCTATTGTACCACCTCTCTCGAGCGATTGCTATTTGCCATATTTTTCCCTTGATATCTTGAATTTTCGGGCAGTTGCTGCAACGGTTTTGTTTGCAATCTTGACACTGTCATAGACAGTTTGGATTTTTTTTTTTTTCAGAAAACTGTTCTTACATGCTTTGCCGTTTAACTTTGGGGAGTGATGATTCATAGTAACTAGAACTGGTTGCCGTGTTGTGTTCAGGCGGGCCCGGCGTGTCACTATTTTTAATTAGTGTCCGACATTTCACCACTATCACACCACAGTGTCTGTCCTTCCAGCATGACAGCTTCGCCACTGACATGTTGCTTCAATAGGCTATACAGCTCCCTTGTAATTCGTCTCTCGATGTACGTTGAAGCAATGTTGTTCCGTTTGCAATTTTGCATCATCTCATTCGCCAGTATGTGCACCACAGCATGATGGTTACAAACCATTTTGCAAAACACACAATATTCTAGCCTATATACTGTATATACAGGGTGTTTCAAAAATACGGGGCATAATTTCAGATATGTATTTCCCACATGTAGACAATCAAAATAGTTCATTACAACATGTGTCCAGAAATGCTTTATTTCCGATTTATGGCCTTCACAACATTGATATTCACCGGAACGTTTTTCTTTCCGCAGGTCGTGCCGTCAAGGGAGACATTAAGAGGGCACCCTGACAGTTCATTCCGAGGCGAAGGTTACATTCAGTGTTGTGTAGGCGTTAGACTGTGCGACATGTATTCAAATCAAGAGCTGGCAGAGATACACTTCATGTACGGTAAGGCGGACGGCAATGCTGCGCTGGCTCGTCGTTTGTACCAGGAGAGGTACCCACAGCGACAATTTCCAGATCGGAAGACATTTGTACGTCTCCATTACCATCTATGCGAGTATGGAAAATTTAACTCTCCTGGTTTGGGAAGGGGACGACCAAGATCTACAACTCCAGAAGTACAGGAGGAGATTCTGGAGGCTGTGAACATGACTCCTTCTATCAGCACACGAAGTCAATGTTCCTCATACGACTATCTGGAGACTGTTGAAAGAGTATCAATTGTATCCTTATCATTTGCAACGTGTCACCAGCAGATTACCCTGCACGAGTTAGGTTCTGTCAGTGGTTCTTGCAGCAGTGTGGTGTAAATCCGAACTTTCCTGCCTTAGTATTATTTACAGATGAAGCACAGTTCACACGAGATGGCATAACAAATTTCCACAATCAGCATGTATGGGCTTATGAAAACCCACGTGCAACTGTTCCTTCTCATCACCAGGTGCGGTTCTCCCTCAACATGTGGGCCGGTATCATTGGTGATCGATTAGTTGGACCCCATGTACTTGTAAACAGACTTACGGGGCAGGCGTACACAAACTTCCTGGAAAACATCACACCTCATGTTTTAGAAGACACTCCACTGATCAATCGTCAACACATTCACTTCTTGCATGATGGCGCTCCTGCACACTTCAGTCGTACGGCTCGCCGGTACTTGGATCGAAGGTTTCCTGATCGATGGATAGGTAGAGGTGGCCCAATTGCTTGGCCTCCACGCTCACTTGATCTGAACCCTCTCGATTTCTACTTGTGGGGCCATTTAAAATCATTGGTTTATTCGTCTCCGGTGCCTGATTTGGAATCCCTTCGGAATCGAATTGTGGCATGTTCTGAGGACATACGCAATACTCGTGGGGTTTGGGATCGTGTTCGCAGGTCAATGAGACATCGATGTGAGGTCTGTATTCAAGCAGGAGGTGGACATTTTGAACATCTTGTGTAATGACAACGACCTGCGGAAAGAAAAACGTTCCTGTGAATTTCAATGTTGTGAAGACCATAACTCGGAAATGAAACATTTCCGGACACATGTTGTAATGAACTATTTTGATTGTCTACATGTAGGAAATACGTACCTGAAATTATGCCCCGTATTTTTTAAACACTCTGTATATTCCAAATACAGTATTCATGAGCGTAGGAACAGACCTGTGCCCTGAATGAGACTACTTAGGACCGGTCATTGACGTACACGACGACACATGCCAAGCATGACAATAGAGCCCTCAGTTATAGTGTGTTAGACAATTTATAGTTACAAACATTACAGACGCGCGCTTAACTTTCGTAAACAATGTTATAGGGGTTAAGGGCGATTGCGAAATGCCGCACTTTGCACCAGTTACTTTGATCTCATGCTTGTCACCCCAGAAAGTTTCGTGACGATTCTCGTCGGGAGAACCGAAGCCTTCCCTTGTAAGTGAATATTCATGATCTAGCCCTTATCGGAATTTGTCTCCCTCAATAGGGGATGATTTTCTACATCCTTAATGTTGGACTACTTCTGTGTCCCTCATTGGTAACTGTGGAGTTTCATCAGTCGTGTTGAATGGAAGTGACTGGAAGGCAGAGTGGTGTTCGTGGAGCAGTATATGTAATCTAGTGACCGTTAGGAGGTACATCTATTGGATAAGTAGTGCCTCCAGAGCTGCAATAGCACCAGTACAGTCAATCATTCAACACATCTCTTTCTCCCGAAGTTGGTAGGTGTAATGGATCAAATTGCATTGTCTGCACACGGATGGACATCTTACGTCTCCTTCGCACATGCATCATCCTCTCATGAGTCAATTAACAGAACTGTCATCATTATCACTTGCATCATTGTCATCACCATCACTGTCATTACCACATAATAGTCATTATTACCACTACCAAATCCAGCGCCATTGTCAAAATTTCTATTTTCATGCATTCATGGTCTTAAAAACTCGTCACTCATACCTAAGATATCCTGCTCTGGAGGTACTTTTTATTAATTCTTTTAAAGTGTTCCATCAATTTGCTCGATAACATATCTTTAATGCGTCGGGAATCCATCGCTGTGGACTGTTACAATGTCTGACCGAGAAACGAGCGGGCCCGGGTTCAAATTCTGGTTGGAAAAATTTGCCTGGTTGAAGTTTTTTCTGGGGTTTTCCCTCAACTCATTAAGAGCAAATGCTGGATAGCTTTCGACGCTGGATCCTGCAGTTATTTCGCTGGTATTATCACCTTTATCTCTTTCAGGCGCTAGATAACCTTAACAGTTGAAAAAGCGTCGTAAAATAACCAATTAAAAATGCGTCAGGAATTTGAAGTTTTCCCTTCCGGTCCAGATGAGGGCATCCTAGCTTCCAATATGTCTAAAAAGTCTTATTTGACTTGCTTCATTTCGCTTGGATAGTTTGTCCGTGGAAAATTACGTTTTGCCTTGAATGTTGCTTTCAAATGTGTGTTTAAAAATTCCACACCTACACTTGTGAGTTTCTACCCGTCTGGCTGACCATTAGAATAGGCAAGTGTGGGTTGGTTTATGGAATAAGGAACAGGAGAGAAATGTACACTTCGCATTCCCAACGCACATGAAATTCGTTGTAAAAAATATATGTTCAGTCTACAGAAGCAGTTGTTGCAGATGAAAAATGTGCATATACAGTATTTTCTCTTAAATTGTATATGCCTAAACAAGGTAAAAAAAATTGTACTGAGGGTCTCTGCGCTTCCGCCAATAAACTCTAGCCTTTTTGTGACGTAACAAAAGCCCAGCTATTTTCGGCCACAAGTGTATGTACTTAAGTTTCATTGTATTTTGAGCTTAGTTGCCGTTTTTATTGCGGTGAAATTCTAACCAGAATGATACATAAGCGTACTGATAACTTCTTTTGCAACTCTATTATAATTTTTTCTAGTAAAATAATTTGGGTACAATGTTGTTTATTCCCTGTGTTCGACACTAGTATTATGTTGTATAAAGAACCTACTATGTGATGGTTTAGTAGCAGTAGTAGCAGCAGTACATTTAAGGACCCTTTTAACTCCAGACATTATTCAGCGTCGAAATTCAACGTAAGCTATAAATTGCTGATAAATTTTGCCTGCAGCCATCAGAGACAGGGTTCTTTACGTAGTCGGGATAGGGATTTAAAAGGGCGATAAAACCCTGGGAGTGGCTTCCTCTGTAAGAGAAGTAAATATATGGGTCCCGTGTCGTATATTTACGACACGTAAATGGTCCTGACCCTGAGAGAAGGCTCCAGGAAAATTTTGTCTTCCATTTCTATATTATGTTGAATTTGGACTCGAAATAAAGCCTGCAGTTGAAAACGTTAAATAAGTTATCATTAGGCTTGCTTGTCATAGTTTGATCCTATACTTACTAGGCGCATGCTCCAACAATCGAGAAATAGATCGATAATAATGGGAACGTTATAGATTAATATTTGCCATTCTGTCGATTAGAATTAAAATATCATACACACTAGTGTCCTGCAATGTTCGAACATGAGAGAGGCAAAGAAGACATTATAAACTTCGTGTAATTTCATATGAAAAATTAATCGAAACTAAAATTCTTAACCAATTAAAACATGAAGGGGTGAGAGTGAACCGAACACAGCGCTTGCAATGCACGATGCTACTTAACACACTCATACCGTTACATACTCGTATTAGATTTGCCGTAAATCTATGACACGGGACCTATTAGCTTCACTTCTCCTCTTAGGAAGCCATGCTAAACAACTTATCGCCTTTCATAGTCCATCGTACTTGACAGGATTTGAATCCGTGAACCTTAAGTCCAACGGTGGGTGAGTGGGTGGGGTGGGTAGATGGTGGTTGAATGGATGGGTGATGGAAAGGGTAACTTATTGTTTACCAATTTACCAGTTGCTGATATCTATGATGCGAAAAACCGTATATAGGATGCAAGAGTTAAATTAAGACATATGGGTAGATTCGACGTTCTCCATGTTATCAAGGTACCCTCATTAAAGTTTATCGAGTTAAGTTAAAAGCTCTGAGAGTTTTAGTACAGGTCACTGAAAGGTACACGTATCTATGTACACTATGTAAATCCGTTTAAAGACTGTGCATTTATGAAATTCTAGAGCTATTTTATAGACACTGTGTATGCTCTTTAACCTCAACTTTCAGTCTCTCAAATTGTAACTTACTCGTAAATATGATTTAGCAGAATTAATGTAGTTTAGCTAACTTCGTTTGCAGGCGGAGCTGTTAACATTAAAGACCGAAGCCAAGTTACTGATTGAGTAAGTAGTTAAAAGCGAGGAGATATAGACTGTAGTATATCAAGTTCGTCTGGCGAATTCGTCGATTGGGAACCTGTTGCTGCTCTGCGTAACAACCTCAACAATTTAGAACATCATGTAAAGTGAGAGTTCAGTGCATTTATTACAAAAATGATAGTATTAACTCTCGACAAAACACCAACTTTCCTTGCTTCATCATTAATTCTACGATGTTTTACGGTGAATAAAAAATGCTAACAGCTTTATTTTTGCTTCATAATTGTCCTACATACACTTTTAGAACTTATATATCACTGATTAACTTTTAAACTTCTTTACTGTGTTAATTTTTAGGTAATTAGCTGACTGACTAGTTTCGAGTTGTTATTCTTTATTGCCCAACGCCTAGTGAAGATCCCGCGCTATCTTCTGGTTTCCTGTTTTGGTGGAGTGTGTTCATGATTCTGTCGAAAAGGGTGTGTGTTTTGAAATTGAGTTGAGTGTTCAGGATGTGCTGGAGGTGTGTTTCTGTATGTTTGTAAATGTCATATTGTTTTAGAATGTCAAGTTTCTGTTTTTTTTTTAAAGCTGGATGTGTAGTATTTTCATGTCAATGTCTATGTTGGTGTAGTTGTGATTGGATGTATATTCTTATCAAACAAAACTATTTCCATTAAAGATTCCTTTACATTTGATGTAAACTCAAAATGATATTATTACAAATACACATTATGTAATTCAATCTTCATTTAAATTTTTATCTTTGAAGAAATTTAAAAAAATTAATTTAGAAAAGAAATTAAGTTTACAGTAATGTTAAGCAATGTGTTAAGTGTTACTTATGTACAGTAATTAGATCGAAATGTATCTGATGAGACTTTCTGTTTACAATCTCCGCTCGCAAGTCTTGCGGAATAGATGATTTGCAGTTAAGGTACGGTCACACGTCGCTACTTTTGCAGCGATGCAGTACAAAAAACTGCGCAACTCTTGTACTGCGACGTGTGAACAACGGTGCAACCCGAAAAGTAGCGGCTGCCGAACCTGCTGCCCGCTACTTTTCCATACTGCGCGCAGCTTAGAAGTAGCGACATGTGAACAGGGTTCTCAGGGTTGCAGCCGCAGCATTTTTGATATCGGTTTTGTTGAAACTTTTGCTGCGGTTGCAACCAGTGTTACCACCCAAATGTGCCAATGATACTTTTATTGTTTGGATATATTTTAATGTTAAATGTGATGAAAATAAATTATTTGTAACAGTTATTAAATACACAACACAGTCTGAGCATAATTGCTGACGATATAATTAATTTTTTTAATTTTCCGTAGCGTAGTTCCAAACAGGAGGATTGCCAACATTGATGACGTGAATATACTGTTGGTTATCATTTAAGTATATAGGCCTTTTTTTAAAAAGATTTATAGTAAAAATAATGCCAATTTCTGAATACTAGATACGACAGAAAAGCAAATAATAGATAAGGAAGCTTTTGCATGAGTTTCTTAATAATGCGAACATAACCACAAAATGTATATTGAGAAGTCAACACGGAGATGGAAACCTGCAGCATGACTGCGGCTGCAAAAGTAGCGTCTTGCGTGTGAACAGACTCGCAACCTCCAGTTGCAACTTTTGCGGCACTCGGGTTGCGCAGCACGAAAAGTACCGTGCAGTGCGCTACTTTTGGCTTACGTGTGAACACGACACGCAACTTTTGCAGCTGCAGTACAAAAGTTGCGCTGCAAAAGTAGCGATGTGTGACCGTACCTTTACCCACCAGCACTGCAGAGCAGTGACCTCAAGGAGCGTTGCAGTGTTACCATACGTTACATTTCTTATTCTCAAAACTACTGGACGTGTCAAAACACTTATTTGACAAAACTTGTTCGCATTGACTTTATCTATTACCTCTGAGAATTAATGTAATAGGTTTTCTTTCATTCTGTATATGTATGTGAAGATGACGTTCAACACGGTGCATGGATCTTAATTGAATGTGTATTTTCAACTTGATTCTTTCAATATTCTCCCCAGATTCCATCCGCACGCGCATGAAAAATTGAACCCTGTAAATGCAGGTTAAGTTCAGACCACACTACCCTTTCCTCTACTGTCCATGTTTTAACCTTCATCAAATAATTTCAGCTCGAGTATAAACTAGTTGCCCAGACGGATGTTACATGCGTGTTACCGTGAAAGTACGAGGGAGAGTCGAAAAGTAAGCTTAATAATTGTTTTATTAGTTGAATATGTACAATAAGACTAGAAACACTTTATCACTTTTCAACACAGTCCCCACTACGTTCAATACAATTGTTCCTGTTATTCTATGTTAAAAGTGATGAAGTGTTTGTAGTCTTATTGTACAGTAGTGGCAAAAAAAACCAGACCGACCCTTGTAGCTGATTTCAGAGCCTTGTTCACTCCAGAGCACGATAGACTGGTAACTAAGACTTTCGTGGTTCGAATCCTGCCTGGGAAGGAAACTTTTTTTGTTCCTTATTCAAATTTATTCCCAATACTTTTCGATTGCTGGTAAAATTCATGCCCAATTTAACATGGGAAAAACATATCGAATATATATGCACAAAATTATCGTTATATATTTATAAAAGAAATTAGTGACTTGCGTTTCTCAAAATTATTTAAGATGTGCCTCATTTTCGCTCTTTCAGTCGATAATTAGGTATGCCTTAATTTTCTGGGGAAATGGTAGCAAAATTATAATAATAATAATAATAATAATAATAATAATAATAATAATAATAATAATAATAATAATAATAATAATAATAATAATAATAATAATAATAATGATTTATTTTAGCTGGCAGAGTTAAGGCCGTAAGGCCGTCTCTTCTACTCACCCAGCAAAAAGTGTATATACATATGCATGAACTTACAAAGAATCCAACAATTTGATTTAGATGAGAGTTACATGTATACAAAAGTTATTTACAAATTAAAAAACAAAATACTACAAAATTGGGAGTGTCTTGACTTTGCAAAAGAAAGCCATTAGAATTCTATGTCAATCAAACTATCTTGAACATTGTCGACCTCTTTTCAAACAATCACAGATATTAACTCTCATAAATTTATATATATATATATATATATATATATATATATATATATATATATATATATATATATATAGACAATTTACTCATTAATAGCCAATATACATGATCATGAAATTAGAATAGTGAACAAATTAATATTCCATACTGTAGATTACATAAAACTAGTACAATTTTTTCTGTCATGGGGATGAAATTATATAATCAGCTGCCCAGTCAATATTATAAGTTACCAACCAATAGTTTCAAAGGTATATTTTATAATTGGCTTTTAATTAATCTTTTCTACTCTGTAGATGAGTTTCTTAACATAAATTCATACGAAATTGTTTTTAATAAATAAAGTTATTTACATTTAGTTACAATTATTACATTAAGAGTGAAGTGTTTTCATTAATTTTATAGTTTCAAAATGTTTTGTGTTTTCATTCTAATTAAACTTTACTGTTTTCAATTATATGTGTATTTTCAAATGTGTGTTTTTTTTTCTTCCCTTCTGTATTGTGACGAAGCCTATCACTGTATGTTTAGTGGCTTAATAAATTGAATTGAATTGAATTGAATAAGTTAATTAAGTAGTAAAATATCGCTGTAATCGAAAAGTATTGGGAATAAATTTGAATAAGGAACAAAAAAAAGTTTCCTTTCCAGGCAGGATTCGAACCACGTAAGTCTTAGTTACCAGTCTATCGTGCTCTGGAGTGAACAAGGTTCTGAAATCAGTTACAAGGGTCGGTCCGGTTCTTTTGCCACTACTGTACATTTTCAATTAATAAAACAATTATTAAGGTTACTTTTTTACTCTCCCTCGTACATGCACAAGGCTTTTATCATTCTCCTCCTTTTACATACACAGTATCAAAACTTCACTGCTCTTGAATTTTGTATTTCAAAATGCACCCTTGGACCTCGTGTCTGTATAATGACTTTCTACTGAATATTTCGTTCCCATACGAATCCCATTTAATTTCATGAATGTTAATAAAAGTACAGCTCTTTTGTTAGGTGCTGAAGCATTCCAATCTGTACATTATAGAAGTCGTTCACGCGTCGATTCTATATCTGCAACAGAATGCTCACAACAGAGCGAAATTGATTGCTACCAACGCAACGCTCGAGAACAATCGCCACTAGAATCTCACGAGACGCTCGAATGATTAACTCTGTACCCAAACAACGAATGTGATTCCAGCCCGAACGAGCTTTTCCGAGCGTATTCATTCATTCATTCATGCTGAGCTTCCTCTATGCTTTTCACTGTAAAATGATGCTCATTTACAAATGTTGCCTCTTAGATCAGCAGCAGGAAAGGAACAAAGACCTGTTCCTCCTATTGTACAGATGGGGATGCTGGTTTGTAGAAAGTGGATTATTGCTGAAGACGAGAGTAAATAGAACTACATTTGGCGTTGTATTTCTTTGTACATAAGATTTTAATTAAATTCATCAAAGATTATACGGTACTTATTTTCAGATGTAATTTCGTAAGCAATATTTCCAGCACAACGGTAAACGAATCAACTATTGACAGTAAAGGCCCATTCACAATGAAAACGCTAATATTAACGCGAGAACGTAAATGTTCTAGCCACCCTACCCGCTATCTCATGACTTAGTTGCCTTATGAGTGATGCCTTATTGTTTTCACCTATGAGGTTCAAACCTGTCTCCGGACAGTTGACTAAACAACAACAATAATAATAATAATAATAATAATAATAATAATAATAATAATAATAATAATAATAATAATCCGGCGCGATAGTCCAACGTCAATGCCGAACAGCCGACTGCTGGATTTATGTCCACACGTCTCAGCAGAGGAGAACGTTCATCCAACTGGTACGCTGTGAAGTACTGTTACCACGATGATTCTTTCAGCCGTTATAGCTGGCTTTCTGAACCGGATTTCGCAAGTTACTGTAGCTCCCCAATTTCATTGCAAAGCAGAATGGACTCCAATCCTATACACTGGCTGGAATTTCATGAGAAAATAAATTTCTTCTCTCATGAGAACTGTAACCAGTAAGGGCTCCATATCCATGGATTTTTTCCCGCGGCTTTTCTAGTTGTAAAGCGAATGTTAGATATTCCAATTTCGAATTCTCGGCCTCATCTCGCCAAATATTATTTATCACCAATTCCACCGATGCTATATAACGTAGTATGTGATATAGTGTCGTTAAAGAGAATCATCATCACCATCATCATCATCAGCGCTACAGCCCTAAGTAGGCCTTGGCTTCTTCAATAATCTTCCTCCATTCATTTCTCTTCTGTACTTTTCTTCTCCAATTTCTTACACCCATTCTTGCCAAATCATGTCACCCCATTCAACCATCTCAATTTGGGTCGTCCAGGTCGTCTATGTCCCTACGTTTCACTGAATAGTACCTTTTTTGGGATGTTATTCTCCGTATTCCTCATTACATGCCCCAACCATTTTATTCTCGAGGATTTTATGGCGGCGATTATGTTATGTTCACCATACATTCTGTCTATTTCGCTGTTGTATCTCTTTCGCCACAAACCTATGTCATTTATTGGACCGAATATTCTTCGTAGTATATTTCTCTGTACACGGCACAAATGTTTCGAGTCGCCTCCGCTGCCTTTGCTCTTCTGTTAAACTCAAACAGAAAAATTTGTCGGAAGTGTTCTTTCTTTTTTTTTTTTCTTTTCCACTTGACACAAACTTTTTTCAGAGCCGCAAAATTCAAGGCGTAGGTATTTATAAGCACAGCACTACAAATAATAACAAATGGCAAATGAGAAACAATAAACAGTATCCTAGTAACGCAGTGTTCTGATGTCGGACAAAAATGCTACGAACTTATGTATCAACTACAAATAATCCTACACGATTCCCTAGATTTGGCACCTACTATTATTCTAATTACTATTTTTTTTGTAGTAGCAATATACTGTTATATTATTCCAAAACTCTTTACCGAGTGGAAATACGTATGCAAAGTATATTGTTTTTTTTTTAAGTATTCATATTTACTATCTTTTGCATAGATTTAATAATAATAAAACATGCTGAATTTAGTTTGAGAGAGTCCACACCTGTGGAGTAACGGAAGCGCGTCTGGCCGCGAAACCAGGTGGCCCGGGTTCGATTCCCGGTCGGGACAAGTTACCTGGTTGAGGTTTTTTCCGGGGTTTTCCCTCAACTCAATATGAGCAAATGCTGGGTAACTTTCGGTGCTGGACCCCGGATTCATTTCACCGGTATTATCACCTTCATCTCATTCAGACGCTAAATAACCGAAGATGTTGATAAAGCGTCGTAAAATAACCTACTAAAAAAAGTTTGAGAGTGATTCTTATCAGTATATTTTTTCATTAATAATCTTCCTCGTATATAATCGTAAAAATTTTGTAACTAATTCAACGGTTCATATAGGATTGTTTCCGATCTCTGATAACGAATTTGATTTACATCATGTGCGTCAGTAGTCACACGACAGCTGAAATGTGGCGCGAGGTGACAGACCAGTAGTGAGTTATCTCATAGTCAGAGTGCAAGGCGAGTCACAGCAGAAATTTCCTAGAAAATCGAGCCTTTTTGGGAGGGGTACATTACGACCCTTTCCAATGCCAAGTACAGTTAAGTGAAACTAAAAGAAGCCTGCAATAAACGCGGTTTCGTTATTTCCAAGAAATACATCTTCTGTGTACGTAATAAGATTGGTAAAGCTCTAGTGGAATTAATTTGTATCATCGCGGCGACGTGTGACGGGGGATGGATTTGCTTCCTTTTTCCACTCTGGAATTAATCTCATCCGAGCTTTGCCAGTCTTATTAAAGTCTGTGTGATGTATTTTGTCTCACTGTGAAAAGAGAGAGAAAGAAGATATGTTTTACCTCGTCTGTGTTGTTATTGCGATGGGGAGAGTGAAGCGATGCCAGTGGCGGAAGGGACTAGTTGATTCAATTCTGTAGCGCAAAATAAAGTAACAAAATATCTCTCTTCGTACTGTATAGTTCCGTCACTGAGCTTGTCTTTCAAGAAACTGAGTTCCGGTAGCCTGTACAATAACAAGATTTTGAAAGGAATCCTGAAAATTTACAACCCTCCTGTAATCGTCACCCTCATTTGAAGGGACTTGGTTTTATTGCTACTGAGACAAGTTAAACCTTACCAGGTATAGGTACACACAAGATGCCTTTCTTGGAGATAACGAAACCACGTTTTTTGCAGGCTCCTATGATTTTCTCGTAACTGTACTTGGCATCGGAAAGGGTTGTTATGTACCCCTCCCAAAAAGGTTCGATTTTCTTGGGCATTGCTACTGTGATACACCGTGCATTCTGATTATGAAATCACTCACTACTGGTCTGTCACCTCTCGCCGCAATTCAGCTATCGGTGTGATTCCTGACGCACATGTCATTCAAATTCGTTATCAGAGATCGTAAACAACCCTGTAGTCCCGATATAGTTATCAAAGCGAATATTTAACTAATAAATAAATATTCCACAATAAGTGAAATTAATTATACTTTATGTCCTACAATCTCGTCAATGAATTACTGTAATAACTCGTATCTTTAATAAAGGAAATTGAAAACCTGATAATATTAGAGTTGGTAGTTAGCACTTTGTTTTGTACACCCTCGTTGCAGTACAATGTGGGAGTAAATTGTGCTTTGTATTTTGAGATTACAACAAGATGTAACAACATTACTTCTCAGTCGTTGGCTCATTTTACGCTACACATTAAGCAGACTGGAAAATATATTGCGTGTAATTAGAAGCCCGAACCAAATACGTATCACGAATGGGTTTAAGTTAGTCCCAGCAGAAAGCGGGAGGTTTGCTGCGATTGTAGCTGTGCAAATGAACAGACTGTCTTCTAGCTCGTAATTAAAAACATTTTTATTGGCCTTAATAGCACCGCATTTTGGTGAAATGTTTTATCGTGGTTTCGCGAAGGATGAATTGTTAAACTCTGTAGCAGACAAAAAGAAAAATTCCATTTCCATGAAAGGTTTCCCTTGTGTGTTAGATAATTTTTCTTGTTTCTATAAAATGTTAAGCTTTAGATTTCCAGTAGCTTTCATGTTATCGTACGAATGATTTTTTCCATTATTAATTTATTCTTATTTGTACAAAAAATAGCATGGATTTTCAGAAGTCGACCTGGTTGGCGAGTTGGTATAGCGCTGGCCTTCTATGCCCAAGGTTGCGGGTTCGATCCCGGGCCAGGTCGATGGCATTTAAGTGTGCTTAAATGCGACAGGCTCATGTCAGTAGATTTACTGGCATGTAAAAGAACTCCTGCGGGACAAAATTCCGGCACATCCGGCGACGCTGATATAACCTCTGCAGTTGCGAGCGACGTTAAATAACACATAACGTAACATTTTCAGAATGTTGCTTAGTCTTCATTTTTCATTGACATTGTATAATATGGCAAGATATCAAAGTCGAACTGTTGTATAAAATGAAATTAAGTAGCACATTTTTATCTGTTGAACTTCTCCATTTAATTTTGAGCCCAGATGTTTGAAGTAGTCAAGCATAACGAGCTCAATAAAATAGGTAACACTTTAGGTTGAACTAATTTGCCCTGATTATGGAATTTGTATGTAGTTCCAGGACAAGGTGAGATACCCAAATTGTACTTCTGAACACATTCACCGTGAAAGCCTAGTAATTTACAAAATAATCATTTAAGTGAAGACTTCTCATACTGTCCATGATCACATTCTGAACAAAGGAACAATATTTCCACTGCCCGATTATTATACTGTTCTAGCCTCTACTTCAGTATCTGCAATAAATAATATATTAAAGATGAAATCCTAAGGATACGAAATGATTTCAACCTCGCCGCAAGCCTTATTCATGAGCTAATGAGATGAGGTATTGCAGATACTTGATTAATTTATCCACTAAGAAGTATCAAACTACAATTATTAATTACTACACCTTTTCGACATGTATTTCAGAACTGATCAATTTAATTTCAGAAAGCGTCATTTGTGTTTCAGATTAATCAATTCTATTTCAGAAAGCATCATTTGTATTTCAGATTCGTCAATTGTATTTCAGAAAGCATAATTTGTATTTCAGATTCGTCAGTTGTATTTCAGAAACCATAATTTGTATTTCAGAAAGCATAATTTGTATTTCAGATTCGAAAGTTGTATTTCAGAAACATAATTTGTATTTCAGATTCGTCAGTTGTATTTCAGAAAGCATAATTTGTATTTCAGATTCGTGGAATATTCTGGTCCCGAGACATATAATAATAATAATAATAATAATAATAATAATAATAATAATAATAATAATCAGTGGCGTGGCAACCCATGAAAGGCCAAGGCCGACCAGCATGTTGCTGGCCTCATGTCCACATGTCTCAGGAGATGTGAACGATCATCCAACCAGAATAGAGTTATTGCTTGTATTGAAACTGGATTTTGCTACCTATCGTAGATTCTCAAATTCATCACGATGCTGGGTTGACACCGGTACCATATACTGGTCAAATTTTTATAAGGAAATTCCTTCCCCATGAGGATTTGAAACAGCGCTCATTCCGTAACGCTAATACTTTAAAGTTTAGACCAAAATAATAGTAATAATAATAATAATAATAATAATAATAATGATAATTATTATTATTATTATTAGTAGTAGTAGTAGTAGTAGTAGTTCTTGTTGTTGTTGTTGTTGTAGTTTTAGTTGTAGTTGTAGTAGTACACAGCATTTCTGGAATCTGTAAAATAAGTAGACGCATTTGGGTGAAGCCGATGACAAGCGAATGGGCAAGAGCCTATAAGCGCTGGAGTGTGCTGCGGGCTGTATCGACTCCCGGTCGCTAAGGGGTGAGATGTGCGTGGAAGAAAGGCTATAGGTAAGGTGGCATTTTAGACGCTCATCTTGAAGCAATGCTTTCCCCCAGAACGGTCGTTACCTCATTGGACTGGCCCCCTCCACTCATCACTTGCGCAAAGACTTGTTCCGTCTCCTGTACTCTACAGATTTCAGAAACGGAGTATATTAGTCCTAGTAGTTCTAGTAGAAGCAGGTGTTCAGCACAATTGCTACTACTCTAGGCTGACCTAATATGGACTAGTGCACTTAACCCTATATCGTCGGTTTCTTTGCAAACGTGACCAAGTCACATTCCAAGGCTTCCAAGCATTATGCAAATTTAACACATAATTTTATATTAAAAACTAATAATATAGCACATTTACCTTCAAAATAACTTATTACATCTAAAGAAGTACAGTTATCTTTGGATTGATCATTAAACCTTTAAATGCCTTTTCCCAACAATTTTGCATTTTGGACTTGGTCACTTTTACCAAGAAACCGAATATGTTATTTGAACTATTTTACACCCCGCGCACAAGGATTGAACTAGTAACTCAGAGTCAACTTGCGTAAGTTGAGAATGTTAATCAGTTTTAAAATAATCAGGGTCCAAAGTGCAGTGCCTGATTCATACCAATTTCAGATATTGAAGATAATACCGTATATGAGAAATCTTCCTCCATTTAACATCTATTATACGTAGAGTAATGATAATAAATTCTCCTCACTTGTCTATATCTCTTCAGAGAACAATACTTGCAAGGATCCGTTAATTTGTGTTCTTTTTCAGCTAGTTTCCAAATATTGACTGTGATGAGCATGTACATTAGGCATATTACAATTATTCGCAGTAGATTTCTGCAAACGAATCCATAAAATTTAAAAATTATATATGAAGGAGAACACACTTGTAGGTACTCGACATGATGACTTTATTCTTGAATAGTGTCGAGCAAAATTAGATTCAGCGTTCAGTATTTTTCTTCATATTTCGAAGAAAAACTCGAAGAGATTTTAAGACTGAAATACACAAACATTCTGCCTGGTTATTTGAGTGCTTCGCTCACTTTTTCTACTTCATCGTATATGAGAGAAGCTTACAATTCACGAGGCCTTTCTTCACTTGCACATCATTACAGAAAGAACTCGTATGCTTTCTGGAAGGTCCTCTATCAATCACTGGAGCTGACAGTACCAGAAGGTTTCTGTATTGCAGACAGATGTTCCTGTCGTCGCCCTGATCTTGCAGATAAACATTTCAAATATCGTGAAATGTTATATGCCCACACACATTCCGGAATAGTACAATATGTTCGGAGTCCATTACCTGAATCATATATCGCTGTCATCATCATCATCCGTCCTCAAAGCTCTCGTATTTTTTTTTTTTTTTTAATATTCCAGTATCTCGTCTTCCACAATATACACGAAAAAAAAACACAAAATAACACGTCAATATATCACAAATCAAACAATAAACTAACAAAACAATGATACAGTGTAATCCAAAACAACACAAATACAAAATCACCACGAACACCACTCATAACACAAACACAGAAACATAACACAAATAAAGACTTTATAACACACTAAATCACTCTTAGCACTAAACTGAAAAGTAATATACGCTTTGCGACACCAATAACATACAAATATTAACCAATTTCAACACTTACGAAACACCTTAAACATTTCCAACACTTACACAATGTTTATTTATTTTCAAAACCTTTCGCAGGGATATGGTAAAGTCTAATGCAATAATTACATAATAATTATTTAGTTAATAATAGTACATACAGTAATTTGCTGTTCCTAGTATTCTTATTATAATAGTCTAAGTTAATTTTAATCTTTTAATTGATAGAGGAGAAACCTCAGAAGCCGCTACAGGTAGCTCGTTCCAGTCTTTTATGGTTCAATTTAAAAACGAAAATTTTCCGATTTCAGTTTTCTGTTTCCTATTTTTAATTTTGTTGTTATCATCTATTTTGAGTAATACGTATGTTTTTTTTTAATTCGGTCCCGTATATTCCTCCATACTCTGTGTCCTGTATACGCCTTATAGCTACAAGGCAGAGCCTCGATTGTTTCTGCCTAGTCGCTAGGATACCCCGGATTGTTTCACACCCATGGTCCTTACCACCTTTTATCAATTTTGACGCCCTTTTTGCACCGTTGCAATACAATATATTTGTTTTATCTTTTGTGGATCTCTGTATACCGCTGTATGAATGCCTTAATCCAGTAAAACTTCTTATTTTATATTCCAGGTTACAAAATGTCTCTAGGTTCTGATGTCAGAAGCAACTCAATCTTTCATGCGTTTTTCCTTTTGGGTTATATGTTGCAATAATTCCAGTAAAACTGTTGTAATTGTTTCATTGTTTTCTTACAGTGTATGGAGTATAGCCTACTTAAAACGAAACTAAGACAATAGAAAGTCGTCGCTAGCCGGGCTGAAGCTCGATCATATCAGCTAATATTAGAGGAGAAAAATTCGCTCCGCCGCCGAGGATCGAACCCGGGTCCTTGGTTCTACTTCCAAGCGCTCTCACCATTGAGCTACGCCGAAGTCCAATCCACAGCACCGGATCGAACTCCCCTCCTCCAGTGTTTTTCCCTTTGTGGCCTGACTCCAAGTTGGGCATGTATGTTGACATTTTATATTAAGTCAACTGCCATTATACAAGGAGCGCACTCAGTTGAGTGACTTGGTGGCCGGGATTCCACAGTAATATGCCCAGTAATCTGTACAGAAATATGCACTGTTGCTAGAACAATGTACGTAAAGATTTTTTTTGTCGTATAGAATAATATATCTGTTATGGTAACAATTAATATTAGAGGAGAAAAATTCGCTCCGACGCCTGGAATCGAACCCGGGTCCTTGGTTCTACGTACCAAGTGAGTTCGAACCAGAATGGCTTTGCTTGCAATTTTTATCTTATAATATGAGCTTACTTCTTTATACTCTGGCGTATTTGCCATATTTTTAATACTACGACGAATAACACCTGAGCTCCATTTTCGTAATTTCCGGAGTCTTAGAAGTTAATTTCATGTCATTTATTTCTTTATAACAAGATTAATCGTCCGTGCAGGCAGTTTATTGGAAGATGTTCCTCCTCTACACCCACTTTTAGAAGTGAAGCAGTGGCATTAATTTGCATGAAGGGCAGGCAATCTAAGGCTGAGTTTTCCGATGATGCGTGAACGTAGAAAATTACGGAAGTCATTTGCTTTGGAATACCTGAGTGACCAGAAATTCTGAGCGCGTCTTATTTTATTAAGTTAGCTACAGTTCAAATGCACAGTAATTTAGGAAATAGCCTAAGGAAAGTAAATTGAAACTAGAAGGTGCAGAGGAAAGGATAATGTTATTCTACGTACAAATACAGAGCGATTTATCTTTGGTAGTTAGTATAAACTCGGAATTGAATATTATGATTCTTGGCTTCTGGAAGAATTTATATCGATACCCCTAGCACGATTGTCGTCCATTGTTAATAATGATAGACTATTGGCTATTATTGCATAAGGTACGTAATGATTAGTTCGCCGTAATATCGAAAACCATTGTGGCCCATTTTTTCCAATCCATTTTTCGCAACATATTTAATTTTGAACATTTTATTTTTGCAATCAATTTTTTCCCTTAGCTATAGTTTTGTAGGTATAAAAGGAACAGAGAAACAAATTGATGATACGAATATGTATCACAAATAAGCTGTTTGATTCATTTTATAGTTTACAGAGATGTGTCAATGTGTTTGATTCATTTTATATTTTACATAGATGTGTCAAATTATTAGATTAATTTTATATTTCACAGAGCCAAGTGTTTGTAGGTAATCTAGAATGCACCCATCATCTTTGTAAGTGTTGTATTGAAGCGCAGTGGATTTTATCCGAACTTGTAAGATTAGTCACTGTTTATTTGGCTTATATTTTACAACTTTCCCAAGAGATATCTGAGATAGAGCCTGTTCTCTAATAAATTCTCATAAAGCTGCGTAGAGAGATGAATGATGTTTTCCAATTACAAGTTGGAATCTCTTATGATGACCTTCACTTATATTGTTGGTAGGATGATGGCTTGCCAATGCCTCTTCATAAGCATTCCATAATTCTGGTGGTATCGTGCTGACACAGCAACATTTTGTTATCTTCGCCCCCTATGTGGCATACTGTACATTTAATACTGTATATGCCTGTAGAAAGTAATTTGTTTCAGGAGAAAGGCATCTGGAACGATATGTGAGTTCATATCAAGTATATCGTCAATATCTCTAGTAGGGATGAAAGCAGGAATATATGAATGCCATCTTTGAGACTTTTGTCACTGGATTGTTATACTGAGATTCTATTCCCTCAGCCTGTATTTTCCTGTATGTCGTTTCATTGAGGTGAAAAAACAACAAGAAGGTTTTGTCTGTGGAAATACATTTCTTGCAGCATAATTCCAAGCTCAAAATTTGACATAATTTTTCATGGGTGATGGAACCGTAAGTCTTTTGACATACATTGCTGTCTTACTGCCTCAAATATTTCTTGGTATACCGCATCAGTTTCAGAAGCGAGAAGAGAAAACACAAATTGGAAGGGTACTTCCATTTCTTGACCTAATTGTTCATAAGATCTTTTTACGACTCTAATAATTGAAGAGTACACTGCAAGAATGATGGATTTCATTTGGAATACATTTTGCAGGAGAAGCGATTGAAAGTTTGAAATGCTTAGCGCTCAAAACTTAACTGTGATTTTCCGATCATTACTGAACAATGACTATATCAGTGTTAATGCCATGTAACTCTGTACGTACATTCTATAATTATATCTTAAGCTATGCATTGACAGTCTTGGCTCATTTTCGACAAGAAAGTGACCTCCATCATTCTTGCAGTGGACTCTTCAATTGTAAAAATTTGAACAAACAAATGAGACGATGTTTCGAAGGTCCTGTCGACGAATCATGTATATGAATTAATCAGAAGTTCTAAATTACGTCTTGTTGAAAAGACAATAATTATTTCTCCCTCATTTGCTTCTTGTTGGAAGGAATCGTATGCCAAGGAACTATCACCATTTGCTGTTTTTTCTGTATCTGCTCGGTATCTGCATTAAATCTCTTACCGGTTTAGGCATGTCTCTCTTGCTTTCACAACGCAATGATTTCTTTATATTCTCCCTTTCTGGCAGTTGGTTCAATATTCCTGACGAAGTTCTCGCTAATTCATTTCAAAGTATCTGGATAGGCGGGACTTCTGGATGTACATTTGCTATTCTCTTCAATCGTTTCATAACATTTTCTGCTTCTACATTCTCTTGATTTGGTACGTGACTGTACTGTCCTTCTTTCTGATATGAATTCTATTCCCAGCACCTTGAGTTATGGTTGCACCTTTACATTCGCCTTTTATAACACGAGACCGTCTTTTGAATCTGTCTATAGTATTTATTTATTCCAATGGCAAGTTACGAGGAACAAGTTTCATAAACTTTGAAGTAAACCCCGTGTTTCCCAATATCTTGTTGTTTTTGTAGATTTGGTGAGTGCTGCACATGTGTTGAAATGGTATCTGTCCATTTACTTCCTTCTGTTACATAGCTTGCAGTATGGGTCCTGTACGATTCCAATGCGATAAAGATGTTTACCCATTAATAATGGCCTGTAATTAGGCGGAAGACGGTGACTGCTTCACTTCTTGGACTATCGGATGTAGTCAGAACTTTGTCTCTCTACTGTCTGTCGCGAAGTTCTTGATTACGTTCTTGAATGTAGTGTTCTTTACAGACTGTTTTCATTCTATGCTTGGCTGTTGTCCAGAATTCCTCTAACAAGCAAACGTTCTCATGGGGGCAGATGAAAAAGTTATTTTTTTTTTCTTCCACCATGTTAATAATGTCAAAACAAGTATTTGTACAAATTTTGGCCACTCGAGCGCAATTGTAACTGCCGTAAAAATAAGTTTCCCTGATGCCGTTTACAGAAAAAAAACACATTTAATTGGAAAAATTTATTGAAACAGATACAGAAACTGTTGAGATATTTTTCAACATATTCCCAACTGAAATTGAGAGATTTTTCATAACATGGGATCGACAGAGAGGTGAAGATTGCTGCCACACTGGTTCCGATCCTAGGCGGCAGACTTCTACTACACAGGAATACAACAGTTGATCCCACTGTATGACAAATGTCTCAATTCCGGTGAGGAATATGTTGAAAAATAGGTCAACAATTTATCTGTTCCAATAAATCTTTTCATGAAATTATGTTTTCTTTCTGTAAACTGTCCCAGGAAAGCTTATCTTTTACATCCCTCATAATAGCGCTCGAGTGGCCAAAATTAACATACTGGAAGAAAAAAAATCAACTTTTTTATGTGCCCTCTTGAGAACGTTTCCTTGTAAGTCAGAGTTCTCGTATATCTGTGCCTTTCTTCGCAAATACAGTATATTGCAATATTTACTTCGGCAGTGTGTTTTTGTGTTCAGAACTTACTGGATGACAAATTCCCTGTTTAAAACGCTACGGACATTTCGAACAAAATTCAGTGTGCGGAATGTTCCAACCAAACCAACAATTTTGTCGATAGTTAGAAAATTGGAGTCAACTGGCTCGCTTCTCAGCGAGAGTGGAAAATATAGATCTGCAATGCCTCAAGCATGTGTGGATGATGTTCGAGAACGTTTACGGAACTCATCAAAGAAATCGTTGCGCCGATTCAGCCAGGAGACAGGTTACTCATATGGTACATGTCAGAGAGCAGCAAAGAAGTCGCGTTTACGAGTATACAAAGTGAATATAGTGAAGGAATTCAGGGGACCAGACTTGTAAGAGCGAGTGCGTCATCGCCAGAACAGTACTGCAGAAATGAGTGCTGCATTTTTCCGATATTACGGCGAACTAATCACTATATACGTTCTGCAATGATAGTCAATATCAATATCAAAAATGGACGGCAATCGTGCCAAGGATACTTATAAAAATTCTTCCAGAACCTCAGATATCATAATATTGAATTTACAGTTCGTGCTAACTCCAAAAGAAAAATTATAATTCATAAAATTTATAAACATATATATGGTTCGATTCTCGGGCTCGGCAATCGGTGAATTTTTCTTGAAGAATAAAAATTCCCTGGGTGTCTAGAGTCTGGAAATTTGTATGAATGTGAGTGATCGTGACTGTGCCGGGTTAATATTAATTAACCAATCATCAAAAATATAAAAATACATCAGGACTGTCGCTGGGCAGTAATCTGAACACACGTTTCAACGTCACATTGTTGACAAGTAACTACATCTATTAGCACAACCATAAAGCATCTAATAGATGCTATAGAGTTACCAACAACGAAAAAAAAAAAGTATATATGGATCCTTGTAGTAGTATTCTATCTAATTAACGACTCTTGCAGGAGAGGTTCATTCATTCTTTCATAGTGTTCTGTCCAACGATGTGGCCTCCGCGATTTCCAGATTTCAATCCGGCCGACTTTTGGTTGTGGGGTTATCTTAAAGAACGAGTTTTCCTAACACATCCAACAACCATACGGCAACTTAAAGATGCCATCTCGCAAGAAATTGCCGATATTTCAAGACATTATCTACAAATGCTGTGCATGGTGTCGCAGACAGAATGCTATACGTTGAACAAGAGAACAGCGGACATCTTCCCAAAGTTTTGTAAACCCCGTTGTTTGCCCAACACTGTGATGTTTTTGTTTTTTCCCTATCTCAAATATTATAAGTAATATTTATAGCGGTTTAATGTTTGAACTGACTTTTGAAATACCCTATAGAATGAAATTATAAAAAGTATGTCACTTTGGCGATATTTATATCTTCAATAAAGGATATGGATCATAATGCGTAACAGACAGAGCTCATTCTACGAGTAACATATTCTTATGTTTTCCAGTTCAAGTGAATATCCAATTCCAAACCAAGAAGCTTTATACTTATTGTCCCATATATTTCCTAGAGCTTAATCAATTCTATTCTACAGCCTACAGTCAGAGCATGTAATTGTGTTCAATACAAAAGAGAAAAACTGAGAAGACGCGTGACCTCCGCTGTCCAACCGTCCCATTTTCCAATACTTGCAACACTTGCCAGGAGCATGAGAGATAATGCTACGAGCTAAATCTCTTCTAATGAAATCCTGTGGACGTTCCTGCACTTGTTTTTTGCTTCTATTGTGGCGTTCTGGAAATGCTTGACAATAAGTGGACAGAACTGCAACGTTCTAGTCCTTGCCACAGTCGCAATCCATCAACATCCTATCAACTCAGTTTGTCGTTCACTTGTAACTTTGTTCCCAGTTCTGAACAGCATTACAACACAGTTGTCTGTACGGGCTTGCAATTTCCACAAATCGTAGTCGACTAGAGCACAGGATGAAGAACATTTATCCCTTTTTTTCAGCTCTTGTGAATAGTACTGTGGAAATTAACTGACAAAATGTTTGATTTATTTTATTCACTACGTGTTCCTTTATTTTAACTATTAAACCTAACTCCGAAATTAAATAATAGACGTCGAGTCTGTTTAGCGCAAAGTTCTCCCACATTTTCTATGGTGTCCCAAGCTTGTAGGATCTCTTGGTGATCCATTTCATGCCACTTCATTGAACTTTGTCACTCCCATATCCTAAAAATTTATTGTCATATTTACGCTTTCATTTATGGACCGATAATTATTATACTATTCTAATTATTTCTATCTTGACTTCATATTTGTCTACTGCTCCTTTATCTATCATTAGGTTTCTTATGAGTTCATCTTTCATAACATCACGGTAACACTCTTCTTAAAAATCTGTACGTGAATAAATATTTTAAGAAAGCAAATAATCCACAAAAACGTAGCTGCGAATTGAAACTCTAAGACAGACAAGATAGGTTTGATAGGTAGGCCTATGTAGCGTAAAATGTTCGATTGTACTGGTACTTTACCAAATTTTACACTCGTCACTACAGAAAACAAGACAGATGATTGCACTCGCACTATAGTAGGATCGATTATTAGCTTGGCATTAGTATTGGAAATTATTGGGTGGAAGAAAGATCATTCTTAACCCGGCGCTGGTCGTTATATCATAATAATTTGGTAAGTATCGAATTCAAATGAATCTATAAGTGTTTGCTGTTATCTGCTAGAAGAATTTTCTTCAGTGATACCCGGTACTCTGTAAAAAAATATTTGTCAGACCAGTAGCGCAGTTAGTGATGGTATAATTACTGCCATGCCTTGATAAAGTCAGTCGATTTCTAATCTTATTCGGGTTTCTTTTTTCCTTTTGAAATTACCTAATTACATATGTCAGGGATTGCCGGACGTTTAATCAGTTTATATTAAGAATTACATACTTTTTATACGGAACTGATTGGTGATTGTTAGCCGATTTTATAGGTTATTCTGTGAGTTTGTATAAATTGTCATTTAGGCCTATTATAAAGTAAAATTAGCTTATAAATTGTAAATTACTTAATTATGTATCATGTTTAGTCAATATTTCATTATATGTAAACTCCTTAATGTGCATGATAAATATTACTACGTTTTATTGTTTCAATGTATATTTCACTTCTGGTAGTGTGGAAGAGAAGGTCTCGCGTCCTTAAGTCTATCAGAATAAATAAATAGATAAATAAATAAATAAATAAATAAAATAAGTAAATAAAATAAAATTCACTTGAATGCAGATATTTCGCCAGGCAACTTGTGTTATGCGTGCAAAAGCCAGTTGAACATAAATAAGGCCTGGAAGTGTTGAAGCAGGTATGAACATTTTTTTTTTTTTCAAGAAATTATATATTGTGATACAGCAAAAGAAAGCTCCGAGTCTTAAGAAGACGTGTTCTCACTTCAGCTCGATATTTCATCCATCTCAAAAGTTGTAACAGGAAAAATCAAATGCTGCTAGTCTCGGCAAAATGCCGTGTAGACGACCATCCGAAAGATACTGTATAGGTCTATAACGACCTTTGTGCATCCGTAGCGTAATAAGTTCCATGCCGATTGCGCTCCGTCGCACTACGCATTGCTCTTCAGCCAGCAGCTAACAATTCCGAATATCATTGGTGGTCTGCCATGTCGGAGACGTCAAGATTCCACTCTCTGGGTTCGGGTCTTCTGTTCCTCTGTAGATCTCTTGCTTGTCTTGAACCTATCACTATTGCCATCTACCAATCTTAGGACAAACCACCTGCTATGGCAAAAGGTCGATGCGACACAGGCCAAACAGAAGTAGGAGCTCTGTTTTTAGAAACGGAGATGTTATTGAAAGAGGAATTATGGAGAGTGTTATTGGAGTGAAGAGAGAGAAACGGGATAACCCCGAAAAGAACCCTCATAAACTTCGCTTTGTCAACTTCAAAAACAATTCCTCCATTCTCGGGGTTTAAACCTTTGTTTTAATACGTCAGCGCACTACCAAGGCGACGGCTTAGATTGGTAACTTAAAAGTCACAATTTAATGCATCAGTGTCCTCCATGAATTCTGCTGCACTACAGTTTGAATACATGCGAAAATTCGAAAAAAGAAGACCGAATGCAGTTTTTAAATTTTATTTACTATAGAGACTTAGCTGAAGTGTGAAAGTGAAGGTCACAGAGAGCAGCGTCAAGCTTCTGCTCTCCAATAACTTGACAAATAGACTACTAAAGTTACAGTTTAAGGTATTTTTGTCTTTCGTATTTGCAAGATTTTGTAATTAAATTTAATTCTTCTTTTGCAGTTTCTTTCCGCTTTACCTCATATTTCAAGATTCTCTTTTTATCGCCTGTTTCTCGAAAGACGAGATAATTACCCATTAGTTACCAATCCATAAAATTACTGGTTCCCTAATTTTATTACTCGTTTCCCCAAAAGTTTGGTTAGTTTACTAATGAATTTATTGTTAACTGACAAGGGATTTAACGAACGAGATCGTAGTTCTACTAGATTCAGATAGATGGAACGAATGATGCATGCCATCAGTTCGGGAATCTAGACATTAAGGGCCGTATTCATAGACATTCTTAGCGCGGGCTTCCGTTGGATGACCAGCGAACTAACGTTTTTCGTATTCATAAACCAGTGTTAGCGATATGATATGATATGAATCCTGCACAAGTAACCATTCGATAGCCGGAGCTAGTTTAGCACCCTCGTATAGCGGGCTAACGAAATGTCTATGAATAGCACCCTTAGACACTCTTATTCACAAAATCAAAGAATAACTCTTTTACGTAATGCATGATAAGCTATCTCGTATCTGTGTTACCAAATCCGTGATTGAAACTTTAGTCAGACGAAACCGTTCCTTGAACTCTTCTTCGCTATAATTTGCAAAGAAATCAGCCCGATTTATATACAGTCTTGATCTATTAATATACTGGGTGTTCATTTCAAAGTGTGTCATGACGTCACTGTTGTTGGGTCACCGATTTGAAGCGAGTTTCAGCTTATATGTCAGAGAAGTTGCCTATTATTTAAGGCGTTCTTCAATCTGAACTTGAGAACGTGTACGGTATAACTTGAACGTCGTAGCAACAGATGGCGGTCTGTACCGTCTGTGTGCTACCATAACCTCTTTCGAACTGTGTTTTGCGCCGGCAAGTCGTACGCAGGGTATTTGTTATCATCGGTTGCGTACGGTAACATTCCACAACACAAATCAAATGCTCCGTGTCCATGTTGACCGTCGAAGTTAATGTCAACAAATACGTAAGTAATCGTCTTAACCCTCTCCCCATATCCCGACAGTACGTATTTGCAAACAGTTCACATTCCTGCCACTACCGGCGTTACCGTACGTATCGGTACGTACTCTTCAGAATGAACGCCGTACTTGCTAGGCAGCTTTTCTGCCTCTTAGCTTATACACCTCTGCGGAAGTGTAGGAAGATTGAATTCTCTAGGCTCATCGGCTAGCCACATGACGGCATACAGCGAGCCATGACACATTTTGAACTGAACACCCAGTATAGACCTACAATATCGAATACTGCAGACGATAAACTTGTTTTGAATACTTATAATATTGTATTCTGCAATAATAACCATTATTCTGGGAAACCGGGCATCAGTGCTTCATTTTTTAACTGTTTCCATTATTTCTCAAGTTTTACTACTAGCTTATGAAGTCTGATTTCAGCTGCGTGTTTCAGAATATAATGAAAATCTAGTATATATTATATTTTTGGTTTCAGTTCTTAATAATTACTTCTTATTTCTTACATTGTTTACGGACAGTTGTAATAGTAGTAAGCAGTAAACAAACTTCCCCTAAAATAGAGGTTGCCCTCAAGGACAAAGTATACCAAATATAGAAGTAGATGAATGCGTACAATTTTATGAAAATGTTTTCGTGAGAATATAGTAATTATTATTATTATTATTATTATTATTATTATTATTATTATTATTATTATTATTATTATTATTATTATTATTATGTTATTAATTTACTTTATATGTGTGATTTCTCAGAAGATAGATTGAATATTTTAGAGCTATCAAAGAAACAATCTTGGCCAAAGGAGATTCAAGATTGAACTCTTTACAGAAATTAATAATTTTTTTTGTAATCGTGCCTCTAACACCCACTAATAACCCAATAATTTCAATTGTTTGTAACTTATACATATGTAAAATAATAAGAAACAGTTGGACCATAAATTTGATTCTTCTCATTGTTGACATCTTCCAGTTGAGTTGCATTGAATTCGAAGCGGATAGTAGGATCTATTATGTAGCCTGTTGTGTTGTTTATTATTGTCTTATTGTCTTAATTATGTAATATATTATTTTAATGTACCGAAGTACATATGATATTTCCATGCAGGTATTCTGCGTCATCATACGATGAAAGAGTAATGGAACGGAGAAAAATTTTCTCCGGGGCCGGGATTTGAACCCCGGGTTTTCAGCTCTACGTGCTGATGCTTTATTCACTAAGCCACACCGGATACCCACCCCGGCGTCGGACAGAATCGTCTCAATTTAAGTTCCAACTCTTGGGTTCCCTCTAGTGGCCACCCTCTGCACTACGTCATAGATGTCTATGAACGTAGGACTGAAGTCCACACATGCGCTGAGGTGCACTCGTTATGAGTGACTAGTTGGCCGGGATCCGACGGAATAAGCGCCGTCTTAAAACACGAAGTGATTTACGCATATCATATATATTATTTTAATGTACCGAAGCATCAGCACGTAGAGCTGAAAACCCGGGTTTCAAATCTCGACGCCGGAGAGAATTTTTCTCCGTTCCATTAATCTTTCATCGTTAATTATGTAAATCTATTTATTTTTATAGACATTCGTCAGCGATTAATACTATCCCTTTCATTCAGGGACCTTGTTCTTTTATGTTTAGCAACATACCGGTAGTTTATGTAACCCCCGGATTTTCTTTCCGAAGAAAGCAGATACGCTAGTGAAAAGCCGCTAACTGATTGAGCGAGTTACTGCTGTTGTTAATTAAAATATAACATGCGTAACATCTGCTATCTCCATTAGGGAGAGCAGCGAATATACTTTTTATATCAGAGTAATTTGTCAACGTAATAAAACAAAAAACAGCGTTGCGCAGCACGCAAATTGCGGCTTGCCCTACTGCAGGCGCCGGAGTCCGCATGAGCTAATTATTATAGCGCAGTGCTGCAATCAGCTCCGGGCTTAAATATTGCATCCTAGCCTACGTTGACTAATGCAGAACTTCAAGTAATTTACGATGAATAGATGGCCTGATCAGGAGACTGCTTAATCTATAGCTAGTGACTTACTTTTTTCGTTTAATTTGTTCATGAATTTTTATTTTAAGATTTTCGGTACTCTTATGACGTTATATGGTAGGCCTATAATTATATGCCTGTTTACGCGAAAAATTTTAATGCCACTTATCACTGATGTTCATCTATTATCAGGCAGTACATCGCACTTGACGATATGTGTCAGAGCAAGAAGAACAATTGTATTGTTTGTATGCATCTAAAGTCTGACTAGTTTAATATGTAGCTAGTCGGCGATATATGCAATAGAGGAGGAAAGGAACTGGCCACCCTATCCCATTATCTCCTGGCCTAGTTGCCTCATAAGTGGTGCCTTCTTGGTATCACCTGTGAAGTTCAGACCTGTCTTCGGACAGTTGACTAAACAACAACTACTTATCATTGAATTCATAATATAGGCCGAATAAATAGGCCTTCAAAATACTCAAATAATTAAGTATATGTAGACTAAGTGTAGCAAACTTGATAAAGATATGCATGATGAATGTACAGGATGTATCAAAACATCAGGTCAATCCTTGAAAAGGTTATTCAGGACTTTATTTGCAACAAAAAATCCTAATATACTTTTTCAATATTCATCCCCGTTTCCGAGTTACACTAATATCACGTACCGTATCTATCCCCATTTAATGCCACGCCTAATGGACCTGTCTGCTTGAGAGAAGGTAGGCCAATTGTCAGTTGTCCAGAGCAGATGCATAAAATGTCCCCTTCTCGCACGAACACACGCTTCAGCATGCCGTCTGTCCTCTCGCTGCACATTATCCAATCCGTGCTGGTGTATCTCCATTGCAGCCGTGTTAATCTTTGCAACGAGCTCTTCCCTGCTTGCTATCTCCATCTGGTATGCTTTCTCCTTTATGCAGCCCCAGAGAAAGAAGTCCAATGGTGTTAGGTCTGGGGACTGGGCTGGCCAGGCAACGGGACCACCCCTTCCAATCCATCTACCTGGAAAATGGTGATCTAACCATTGGCGTACTGGAAGTCTGAAATGTGCTGGAGCACCGTCTAGTTGATACCATAGATGTCGTCGTGACTGTAAAGGCATATCATCCAATATCGGCGTAACCATACCTTCTACGAAATTCAGGTAATCTTCACCTCTCATTCTGTCCTCAATGATAAATGGGCTAATCACTGTATCTCCAAGAATCCTGCCCAAACATTTACCCGGAACCTACGATGGAATGAGGCGGATCGAGTTACAAACCTAACACGATTGGACTTCTTTCTCTGGGGCTGCATGAAGGAGAAAGTGTACCAAACGGAGATAGCAAGCAGGGAAGAACTCGTTGCAAAGGTTGACACGGTTGCAATGGAGATACACCAGCACGGACTGGATAATGTGCAGCGAGAGGTCAGACGGCGTGCTGGAGCCTGAGTTCGTGCGAGAGGGGGACATTTTGAGCACCTCCTCTAGACAACTGACAATTAGTCTACATTCTCTCAAGCAGACAGGTTCATTAGGTGTGAAATCAAATGGGGATAGATACGGTACATGATACTCGTATAACTCGGAAACGGAGATGAATATTGAAAAAGTATTTACTTACTTACAAATGGCTTTTAAGGAACCCGTAGGTTCATTGCCGCCCGTGTATTAGGATAATTTGTTGCAAATAAGGTCCTGAATCACCTCCTTAAGGATTTACCTAATATTTTGATACACCCTATATAACTTGTTATCAATGCCATTGTAATAGATATACATCATGATACTACGTTTGCCTTCTCTATGTGTTATGTTACTGCAAATCCTTTCTCTAATGTGACACATTCAAAGTCAGTAATAAGTAACTTTTCTGTTCTGTTATAACATTGTTTCTGAGTTTGTTTAAAATTTGTGTGAAGCTACTGAACTTGATGTTGATGATGTGGTATTTATAAGAGAATATTAGTAAGCGCTGCCAGAGTGTATTTCAAAACACGAATAGCATATAAGTGGCGAGTATCCATTTCATAATTTGATATTGAACTGTGCAATAATACCTTGCTTGTCGAAATTCACAAAAGACACGTAATATAGGTACTTCAGGGTCCTATTCAATCTCCAGTGTTACTATTACAGAATATTATGTAGTTAGAACATGATATGCCATGGGCGCCCAAACAATGTCAGAAGAGGGGAAGGTGGACTCACCTCCTCCTACCCACTGTGTTCATGCATGTTTTATGTTTAAAAACGTCTTTCTTTCAGTGGCGGATCTGCGGGTTGCAATCTCATTCTTAATTTATTAAGCAATAATACAATTCTGCTTCTGTTTTTAATCTAGCTTAACTTTCATGGGTTGACTTTTAGGCATTATTTACGTTTAACCAGTTCATCAACATCTGAGAAGCCAACTTTCAGAACTTGAGATGTCCATTTTCAGAAAACACACCTCGGATGCCAAAAACTTACATCTCTGCAATGAACAAAATATTTTCCGTGTTAAAATATTAAAGATTATTATATTCTTTTTTTTCCCTCTAGATTCATGTAAAATTTAACCATATAAGTATTTTCGTTTATTACAGAGGCACGAATTTGTAGCGTTTTCTGAAAATAGACATGTCAGGTTTTGAAAGTTTGCTCCTCATTTGATTCAAAAGAAGAAGCGTAGAGTCTCAGAAGATAAACTGGTTGTCACTTAACATGCTGCGATATTAATTCTTAATGTAATTCAGTTTTGAAAACGACTAATTAAATTATTAACTAACTTTGCGCAGTCGATTTTGTTCCATACAGTAGAAATTCTATTTCAATATTAACCTTATTTTTATTGTATTATCTAGGTAATACATTCTCCTTCTAATATGTATTACTCTCTCACCGATTTATCGGATAGGCTGATAACTCATATGCTCTGTCGCGAAGCTAGAAAGACTCCTCAAATGCCATTTTACTTATATTTAAAACTTTTTTTATCTTACAGTTTATATTAACAACTAATATTTTATGACTCAGTTTTTGTTAGAACATTTTATGGGGTGTTTCGATATAATGACTTGGAACGTTCCCTTGTTAGCTCACAAATTCCTAAATCAATAAAATAAAACACATTTTCGACAAAATTAATACATAAAAGAATAATTTACTGAAACTTGTTACAAGAATGAATGAACAAACATTATGTGAACAAACTATAAGCCATGAAGTCTAGAAAGACTTCTAAAGCATAATTTAGCAGACGACATGTATTCGCCGAAACAGAGCACTTGGTCTTACAAATATTAAGTAAAGATGATGATGATGATGATGATGATGATGATGATGATGATAATGATGATAATGATGATGGTGATAACAGTAACGATGATGGTGGTTTCGGAATATTACGGTGGCAGAAACGTCGGAAATGACAATGATTTCAATAGAATTGTAATTGTCTATCCAATCCACTGTTGTGCAATGCCTGACCATGAAACGAGTGGGCCCGGGTTTAAATCATGGTAGGGACAAGTTACCTGGTTGAGTTTTTCCGGGGTTTTTCCTCAACCCATTAAGAGTAAATGCTGGGTAACTTTCGGCACTGGACCCTGAACTCGTTTCGCCGTTATTATCACCATCTCATACAGAAGCTAAATAGCCATAACTGTTGATAAGGCGTCGTAAAATAACCAGTTAAAAAATAACCTACCATACGTCACATTAAAGGAACAGAAGTTTCTTAAATTTACATAGGCTAAACATTAAGTAGTACAGATCGAGAGGCGAGACCTGGCATGTGAGCTACGCGAGAAGAAAAAGGATGGAAAATCAGAAATAAAGATTGATTCGGTTTGGTTAATATTAGACGAATCTACCGACACGGAAATACAAGTCAGTCTAAAACCTATCTTCTCCCTCCATACCCACTGGTGATATAGTCAGTGCATGTGATAATGCCACATGACTGGTCTTGTCTCCTCTGCTATAGAATCATCTAAGTTTATTTTTCAGTAATCACTAGTACATCAAAGAAAATATCGCTTTCTTAATAAGTATGAAATTTAAAATTGGAGACATAAATAATAATGTGTAAGTTATTCGTTTCTTGTAGACAAAGAGTATTAAACTTTCAAATATTTCCATTTAAATTGACTATGTATTTATATTTAATTAATATGCTACTCTTTGTAAATCTGTACATAATTTATGAATGGAAGATGTATTCAGAAACATAAATTACAAATGCCAGCACAAAGTTTTAAGACAACTTCTCATTTCTACATAAGCTTATGACTTTCTTTTGCTTAAGAAACCACTGCGGAAACGAGCATGATCTATCATTGGGAAGTGAATAGCCCAATCTTCCAGCCGAGGGAGCACTGAATTATTCTGTACAACTTCTTTATTGAGTTACTAGCAATCGTTTTACCGAAGTGTAAGTATATTAGTACCCAAGATGGAGTTAGATAAATTTGTAATATGGTGGCTGCAAGGGGAAAGGACTGTTTGTCAGTGAAGAAATTATGAACGAGAGGGAGCTAGGAGGAAACTGCTCTAATTAATTTTCACAACTTTGATTCGATGGTGAAAGTTCTTTCAAGTTGCTCGGGGACTCCCGTGCACACTTTGCGTTAATTGCGACACTTTCTGTCTCGCTCTCTCTCTCGCAGTCAGATTAGCAGTATCTCGCCGTCGCTGTAAATTAGTTCATGAACAAAACAATCAACTTCAACTGTTTGCAGCAGTCCAGATGTACTTCATTCAGCTGACGGATTCTCTATCAAAGGATCGGTGCAGGCTTGTCTTGTGACATTCATGGTGGAAAAAAGTTACTGTCTTATCAATTACACACCGCTGAATTATTGCGCTGCTCTTAGATCTTCTTGCTTTGTTTGTCGGGGAATTCTGTGTTCTCACTCTTTCCTGCCCAGTAAAGATATCTGTAGTACGTATTCCTCAAGTTCTTCGTGGTAGTGAATTGGATCATTGGACCCAGGAGACTAAAGTTTATGTAGATTTCAAAAGTTAAAGATAGATTTATTCTGGATACAAGTCAAAATAGAGGCTTCAACCGGGTTACAAACGTCCTATTACAAGTGATCAGAAGACAGCTTATAGAATCGCAATGAAAAAAGGAAAAATTGTAGGAGAATCAATCGCGCGTTCTTGAAATGGAATTAGGGAGGGCTTTGAGGAAAAATCTATGTGAGCTCCAAGTCTGTTTGCTACTTGTCTAATTACGTATTTAACATTTTCATTGTACGAAGTTAAATAATTTTTAAGGAAAATAACCGAAAATGAGCGTAAAAGTAGACCATATTATTGGGAATATTGGCGTAAAGAGCGATCTGCAATACGGTTGAGTAGCATCAGGTCGAAGTCGCGGAAGATGTAAAAATCCTGAGCAGGGTAAGTAGTAAGACGGGGTGTCGCTATCCTCGCTAGACTGGTGATTACAGTTCTTGCGCTAGCTGAGTGACGATCAGTAAGCTCGCCCATTAATAGTCATTGTGACATGCGAAGACTATGGGTCAGATTCGTGAAGGCTTTAGAAAATTCCGAAATTTATGACGAGGAATACGAGTATGTAAGTCCTTGGCCCATTTCTTCCTGAATTCATCCCGACATTTGCATTAAAATGTTAGTAAAGCTACGAAAAACCACGGAAAATCACAGGGAGGATAAGTTGTCTCAATTTAGAAGACTACACAATTATCTATAATGTGACTCTAATAAAATATAGTCCGATTGAACCTGAGGACATAATATGGAGACAGTTGGGGATTTTAACTATACGAAGGAAAGGCAGGGAATTTTAAAGGGATTAGCCGAAACTGTACCTAACTTTCTGGCTACCACATGAGGGAGGGGACCCTGTGGAAAACCTCGAGACACGTTAAATAGAAAATACGAGACATAGTGTGGTAAACCACAAGTCACCTAGTTCTCCTTATACGTCTGTCTCCATGATACCAGGAGTGATTTCAGAATAAATGTTTCATGTCAAAAGTTACAATTTTTCTGTCTTTGTCAAAATTTGAAGAGACCAGTTTCGTGGGAGATAAAACAAATAGACTTTAGTCAGTCTGTAGAAAACTCTGTGATTCATGTTTATACCTGAGTAAAATACTGTTGTTGTTTTTTGGTTAAGTTTATTTATACACGCTTTAACATCTGTGTTCATATCGCGTGTATAGGAAGTTTTGGGCGCATATTGACTAGGTATTGCTAAGTTTCTGTTTTCATTGCTGCGTGTGAGAAATAGCTTGTGCTCATGTAACTGGTTTAGATTTTAGTTTTAATATTTAAGATATTGGTGATTAAGGCGGTGATGAATAATGGTATGTAAATTTACAATCCGGCATTTGTCTTTGTAACTGACGGAAACCATGAAAAACTCAGATTGGCTGGCCAAACCACGGGGTTTGAACTTGGGACTCCTGAATGCGAGTTTCAAACTTTACCGTCTGAGCCACCTGGCTCGGTCATTCTTTTCTATTATTAACAAAGCTGTAGTTATTATTATTATTATTATTATTATTATTATTATTATTATTATTATTATTATTATTATTATTTTCTATAAACTTACTTCTTAACAAAGAGGGCTTACAAATCTTTAGTAACTTTTGAGGGAAAGAAGGCAGAGGACGGACACTGGAAAGTTTTCTTTTTTCAATCGTACTATCAGGGACTGGAATGCTTTACCTGCAGACTTACTAAAGGCTTTACCAACAACCAAAAATGTATTTAAAAATAGGCTTAAGGACTTTACTAATAGACGGTAATTATATACAGTATTTAAAAGGTGTAAACGATATGTTGTTATTGAAGTGTTGTATCAGTGAAGAATTATGTTGTGTAAGTGAAGTGTGTTGTGTCAGTGAAGTGTGTAGTGTAAGTGAAACGTGTTCCTGTCAGTGAAGCTTTATAGTTTATAGTGGCAGTCCAAAGTATTTGAACAGTGAAATGTTTTTGAAGTGTTAGTGAAATCAGGATAGAATCAGTGAAATGTGTCGTAGTTCCAGTGCAGCGAGTGAGTTGACAGCGAAATGAGTATAATGTTGAAAGGTACTTGTGCAGATATGAACATATCATACTCGTGGGTTTTAGTTCGATCTTAGGTTTAAGATACAAATTAGATTTATTTCAAATGTTATTTTAAGTGATCGTTTCATTTAATTTAGGATATTCCCTGTTATTATTATTATTATTATTATTATTATTATTATTATTATTATAAATTATTGTTAGTATTAATTATTAGTATTATTATTAATTGTATTTTTAATTAATAAGTTTATTATTGTCATTATTGAGTGTAATTAGTTACCACTGCCACCGATATATACCAACTGCAGTGTGAATAAATACATACATACAATCTCCACCTACCTATAGCTATATAGAATAATTTATAAATTTAGTTTCAAATTTGTCAAAATACATACTGTAGGGAGCTGTGGAGTTGATCCGTGATGTGGTGGTGACGTGCAGAGGGAAAACAGTGTTTTGTTTTTGCTGCAGGTGGAGGGAAGTGTTGCTATTGGCTACAGATATGCGCAGCGTTAGCTCCTAGTAACTCTAAGGTTGGAACAGTATGATTTATGCCTGTAATTAAATAATACTGTATTATTCTATACAACATAACGTATAAGTATTATTTCTTCTAATTCGAGTGCCTGGAGAGAAAGTCAGGTCTTCATCCTTTGTGACAAGTAGTGTTTTCAGGTCGAACAGCAGCAAATCTTACGCGACTGTACTTCACCGCTCAAGGACACGGCTCCACAGTCTGGCCATGGATCATCTCGTAACAGTAGGACTCACCAGTTATTCCGTATGAGGGGTATTGAAAATGTTTGTACATATATTTTTCGGGTATACAGAGTGATACAGGACCTCAGCAACAAACTTTAGGGATCGATAGATCTCGCAATGAGGATCATTTTTCATAAAATGCCTCGTGTAGGAACTACGCCATATCGAAAAAAGACAGGTTTTAGTGACATTTACAGTTAATTATGAAATGAATTATTCATTTATTTCTTCAAGTATCCTTGCAGAACACGCTTCCGCTGCTCATAGAGGATGTACCCTTGACGATGTGAGGGGACATGTGATTCAACATTACGTTCCAACGCACTGCAACCTGGTTCTACGAGCACATCTGAACATCTACGGTGAGCAATGGATAGGGAGAATCGGACCTGTTACGTGGCCAGCATGATCACCAGACGTCACGCTCTTAATACTTTTTTTTTGGGACATGTGAAGTAATACACCACTCGAATTGACACCAGAGAAAAACCGACTATGCGAGTATTAGCTGCTTTAATCAAATTTGACACAGGCCGATAACTACTACTACGACGGTGTAATGAATATAATCAGGTTCGAGCTAGACACTTTGAACACCTATAACTTGTCAGCATACATACTTGAAAAATAACTAATTTCATAATTGTTAACGTCACTAAAACCTGTCTTTGTGTCGATGTCGCTTAGCCCCAAAACGAGGTATCGGAGAACATGGGTTGTTTTACGAGAAATGATCCTCATTGCGAGATCTATCGATCCCATACTTTGTTGCAGAGGTCCTGAACCACCTTATACATTCAGGTATAGCTACCTTCCCCTCTCCCTCTGCATATACATATTACGTCTTCCTCTACCATGCATGTATCACTTTCGTTTCTCCATTGGCTCCCTCTTACATCATTTTTTTTTTAATTCCTTCTAACCATGCCTTCCTAGGTATTCCTCTTCTTTACTTTCTCCTTTGTAAATGATCAAAGAATGTTCTCGACAGTCTTAAATATCTTCTGTCATTCTTTTCACCTGATCATACCATTAAAATATTTTTTTCGTTTCATAAAATGTATTACTGAAGTATCATAATTCATCCTTTGTCCTCGTTCTTAATTTCTAATTTAATCTAATTTAGAATTTCTTTGCTGGTTTTTTTTTAGAAAATCTACTCAATAGATTTTAATTTTGCTTTTATTTTTGCCTCCATCTGCCAAATTTCAATATGAAATCTCAGTCAGTACACATCTGACTAATAAGTTTGAAATATAATATGTTATAACATGTGTATAGGAAACCTGTGTTTCTGTGAAAATCTCAAAAATCCTTTTCTTTTTTGCAGTATCGGAATATTTTCTCTTTCCGTCGTGTCATAAATACTAAGTGAAAATATACATACTTATGCGTTGTCAATGTCTGAACTCAAAGCCGAAAGATGGAGAAGAAAACGCTGTAAAATAAGCACAAAGAGTTAAAAAAAAAAAAAGAAAAAAAAAGTATGATGTCGTTTATTTTTATGCCGACATTTTCAGGTTACATTCATTGGCAACAATTTTGGATTTACCACTTTATACGACCTGGCAAATCGTATTCCCTTGGTTGTTTTGCATGCTGCAGCGACATGGAATAAGCATTAGGAGGTAGCTACGGGTAGCGGCTCGAGACAGTCGCGAAAGGGCAGGCGGTGATGACGAAATGATATTAAATTTTTACGACGTCCTCCTCACTCTCCTTGCAGCTTACGGTATGCCGTGCTACCACCGGCTTCTCGTCGGGCGTCGGAGTTCAAAGCAATTACCAGGCCGTAAACCGAGTTCAGAGGGGGGCGGAGGCGTCGGAACGCGAACACAGAAGCGAGAAAAGTGAATTCCAGCCGGTAAACTGAACCCGAGTGGAATTCCACAGACGGCGAAGCCGCGTGTCCTTTTCTCGTGTAGGCTTTCATGACGGAGGTAGAGTCTTTCAATGGCTGCACCATGCATCGACATCCCCTTTTTGAGTAACAAGTCATCATATCTTCTTCATCACCATGATCACTACAATCACACCACTTTCTCTGTCATGTCTCCCTTATCATTATTAAGTTACATAATCGTCACTATCTTGTTTCTTACCACAATTATCATATCATGGCCATCGTCGTCACTATTATTACACCACATTTACCATTATAATCGTATATCATATCGTCAATTTCACAACCGTTGTTACCGCAACCACTATCGTCGTCACTGCCATTGTCACCATTACCACCACTATCATCTCCATCTCTACCACCACTTTTTATTATCACAATTACCATCTTCACCACCACCGTCAACGTCATTACCACCACTATTGCCACCACAATCATTACCACCAACACCACCGCCATCATCACCATCATCATTATCAAATTCAACGACCTCAATCACCATCATTGCCAATACAATGACCATTACCACCATCATTACCAGCTTCAACACCACCATAATTATCTTCACCACAATCACTAGGATCGTTACTACGATCGCTGTCGTCATCACTACTATCACAGTCAACACAACTACATCAGTCATCGCCCCCACCATCGTTATCATCGCCACTACCATAACATTACTATTATCGCCATTACCATAACTTTCATCGCCACTACCATAACCATCATCGCCACTACGGTAACTATAATTGGCACTACCATCACTATCATTGACACTACCATAACTATCATTGACACTACCATTATTATCATCGCCACTACCATAACTACATTGACACTACCATCACTATCATTGACACTACCATCACTATCATCGCCACTACCATAACTACATTGACACTACCATCACTATCATTGACACTACCATAACTATCATCGCCATTACTATAAGTATCATTGACATTACCATAACTATCATCGTCACTACCATAACTACATTGACACTACCATCACTATCATTGACACTACCATAACTAACATTGACACTACCATCACTGTCATCGCCACTACCATAACTACATTGACACTACCATCACTATCATTGACACTACCATCACTATCATCGCCATTACTATAATTATCATTGACACTACCATCACTCATTGACTCTAACAAAACTATCATTGACATTACCATAACTATCATTGACACTACTTTAACTATCATTGACACTACCATAACTATTATTGACACTACCATCACTATCATTGACACTACCATAACTATCATCGCCATTACTATAAGTATCATTGACACTACCATCACTCATTGACACTAACAAAACTATCATTGACATTACCATAACTATCATTGACACTACCATAACTATTATTGACACTACCATCACTATCATTGACACTACCATAACTATCATCGCCATTACTATAAGTATCATTGACACTACCATCACTCATTAACACTAACAAAACTATCATTGACATTACCATAACTATCATTGACACTACCATAACTATTATTGACACTACCATCACTATCATTGACACTACCATAACTATCATCGCCATTACTATAAGTATCATTGACACTACCATCACTCATTAACACTAACAAAACTATCATTGACATTACCATAACTATCATTGACACTACCATAACTATTATTGACACTACCATAACTATCATTGACACTACCATCACTGTCATTGACACTACCATCACTATCATTGACACTACCATAAATATCATCGCCACTACCATAACTATCATTGACATTATCATAACTATCATTGACACTAACATCACTATCATGACACTACCATCACTATCAATGGCACTACATTACTATCATCGCCACTACCATCACTAGCATCGCTACTACTATCACTGTCATCGCCACAACCATCAATATCATCGCCTCTACTATCACTGTCATCGCCCTTACCATATTTCCATCACTAACATCGCTACTGCGATCATACTCACCACTACCATCACTGTCATCGCTACTACGATCACTATCATCATTGCAACCTGTTATCATCATCATTATCATCGCTACACCGCAATTATCTTTACTATATCAGCGCCACTGTTTCCATCGTCATCACCGCCACCACTACCGTCATCATGATCATTGACACCATCCCCATTAACACCGCCACCATCATTGCTACCACCACCATCACTTCACAATCACATCATCACCATTATTGTTCGTACTATCACTATCACAATAACACCATCAGCACCACCACTATTATTTCTATGATTATTTAGAAAAATATATAGGCCTATTCATTCGAAACGTGGAGAGAATTATTTCAATGGGGGGGGGGGGGGGGTTAAAAGGTGTTTTAAAATCTTAAAGCATCATTTTATTCACAAATTACTTAATCTGTTACGCGATGAGTATGATGCAACATTACTAGTTCACATAAAATAGTGAACTTTCAAGAGAAATGACCGACGCACCGTGGAGATTTAATATCCCATTTGCTCATTACGAACGGAATCCGGAACCCTTTGTAGTAGTCACATCGTAATATGTGAACCACTGTCGAAAGCTCCCAGTTCCACTCACAGAAGAAAATAAGTGTGAAGTGCACTATGATGTCGACTATTACATTAAAATCTTTGCACCCTTCACAAAACGATTATGAGCTATGGGTTAATGGATTCTCTTTAATAACCGAATTCAGTTCGCTCATATTTCATTCATAATGTAAATACGTAATGTCTGCTTGAATAATACATCAGTGAGGCAAACTGTAATTCAATGCAAATGCGGCCTGCCCTAACAGAATGTTAATATGTAATACTTGAAAAGAGAAATGAAATTCAAATTTTTAACGTAACAACTTCTTCGTTTTTCAACATCCATTAAAACAATCTCCCCCGGTGGTGTAGAGGGTACAATGCGTGACATTAGGTCGGGGGTTCACGGTTTCAGAAAGGCGTTTAAGAGTCATAAGAATTTTTAGATTAGTTTCCTTCTGAAGAGAGGTAAATACGAGAGTCCGCGTCGTCGGTTTACAAAGTACCAAGAGCCCTTTCCCTGAAAGAGATTATCCAAGTAAATTTCATTTCTCTTTTCCTACCATGTCAAAATTCATCTCTGGTAATCGCCAGTAATGAAATTATTCACTGCCAGACTAGCAGAGTCCAAAAATCGTACTTGTCAATTTCTGGAATAGTTGGAACTAGCCCGACCAAAGTAACTTAAATATAAGACGCTGCAGATGTTACTGTCAAGCTGATAACAATGAGAAAGAAGAGTATCTGATGTGTGTTATCTGTAAGTTTGAAGATAATAATCTCATTTTTAAGATATTTATCCCTAGTGATTTTAATTTGTAGAATTTTATCTGGAGTGCTCTAAAATGTTTAGCACATACGAACAAAGATGCTTTATAAAATTAAGATTGCAAGAGCAAGAATACTCGACAGTGCCTTACAGCATTACTGGAAGTTTGTGGTAGAGAGACTTCATCATATGAAGAGTCCACTGCAAGAAATGATGGATGTCACTTTTTTGTCGAAAATGAACCGAGACTGTCAAAGCATAGCTTAAGACATACAGAATGTACATAGAGAGTTATATGGCATTAATACTGATAGTCATTGTCCAGTAATGATCAGAAAGTCACAGTTAAGCTTTGAGCGCTAAACATTTCAAACTTTCAATTGCTTCTCCTGAGAAATGTATTCCAAATGACATCCATCATTCTTGCAATGGACTCTTCATATCGTACCGTGGCTAGTTGGGCACATGCATTTCCCAACGGGAGGGAAGTTGTTCATCAAACACGTTGAGCTGTAGACCGCAATCAGCAAGTGAAGATGGGCATGTGAACGCTGGAAGAACACCGTTGTTGGACTTGTATTGAACTAGCAAGGGAAGTTGGAATTGCTCCTGGTATGATTTTTCACATATTTAAGAAGAAGTTAAAGATGAGGAAAATCTGCGTTGGGTGGATTCCACACAATCTTAAAGAGGAAAACATGTGGTAGAGAATGGAAACAACAAGAATGCGCTTAGAACGCTATGGACGTGAAGGCGAGCGTTTCCTTCGTCGTATCATAACTTTAGATAAAACCTGGGTTTTATGCTACCAACCAAAATTGAAGAGACAATCAAAATGAGTGGCGGTAAAATGACTCCCCGCGGCCAAAAATGTATCGGCAAGAATTGGATCCACTTAAAATTATGTTCATTGTTGCTTATGATTTTGACGGTGTTCTTGTCACTCATTCAATTCCTACGGGAAATCATGTGATGGTGCATATTACAGATATTTTCTGAAACATCGTATACGACCAACTGTGCGCCGTAAACGTCCAAATCTCCTGAATTCTCATCCTATTGTGCTACATGATGGTGCTCGCTCTCACATAGCTGCCCCTGTGGTTAATTTACTTCGAAGATGGAACTGGGAAATTCTGGATCATCCTCCATACTCCCCAGATATAAGCTCATGTGATTTTGACCTTTTCGCAAAAATGAAATTACCACTTAGAGGAGTTCGCTTTAGAACCAGACAGGCAATTATAGCAGCAGTAGAGCAGTCTGTTTGAAGATTAGTACAACAAGACGCTGTGAATGGCAACCGTCGTCTCCCTGAGGTGAGGAAGCGGGTTCTTCATGTTGAAGGAAATTACTTCTGAGCACTGCAACAATGTGACTTTTCAAAAAATGTTTTCCTATATTGTTAATTTAAATGTTGCCACTAATTATTATTGAATGACCCATGTGTATATAATTCTTAAAGAGATTGCTTGTACAGAATTGTTATTGGTTTACCGATCTACGGCATGTGGACTGACGGGCGCTAGTCTACCACCTGCCTCCTACTCTGTTCCCCGATTACCCTTCACGTTGGACTCACTCTTGCTTGTTGTGCAATTCTGCTATTGTGAGTGTAGTTTCGTGTGCCGTCTCGCTATTCCAATATATAAGAAAGAGTAGGCCTATTATTGTGTGCATGATATACTCCTATTATAAGTATGAATCGGCTCGCCGGATCTGTACGAAGTTTATTGCGAAATTTTCGAATACTCGACCGCCGACGAGGCAAACACTACATAAGTTAATTTGAGAACACGGGATCGATGTTAAACAAAAGACGCTCTACAAAAAGACCAGCTTTAAAAGGTGCTATACTAGATGACATTGGCGCTATCTACGAATGTGATTTTTATCTGTAGGTTACTGTGAAAGGAAGGATATATCAGTGTAAATTAAATACATTTCAGGAAATGAAAGGTAACATTGAGTTGGAAATTATAACGATTTCAGTCTAAAAAATGGAGATAGTGAAAGAGAACATATTTATGCGATTTTATACTTGTGTGGAACAAATGGGGTCAGCATTTTAAGCTTCTATTACAAGGCAAGTATGTTGTAGTTTAATTGCTCTGTTAGGGTACTAATTGTGTCGACAGCAACCGCAATCCTCACCGAGGACCCGCTCTCCGGTACAACGGTAAACCAAACCGATAACAACTCTGTATTTGGTTTAGTATACAAGGTGGATGGTAACCTCTGCACCAAAATGAAATTGGTAATAGATCATGAGGAGAGATTAGAAAAATCTAAATAAGTTTTTTATTTAATATTCACCGTTTTGGAGGAATCGTTATGTTTCTATGAAGCATTTGTCAGCATGACGACTACTGCAATAGCTCTACCAAGCTCGGCTTGCACTTCTTACCTTCTCCCCCCCTCTGCTCTACTTAGTCGGTGACGCGCGACAGTGCACGTCGTTGCAAGATATATTTTAAGGATTTTCGCAATTGTTCAATTAAATTCATGGCTAAACGGTTTGATAAACAAAAAAAAAAAAGATTCAAGATATTAACTGTTCAGATTATTTGCTTCTATAGCAATCAGCCATTTCTCTCGGACAGTTACCGCAATAGAGCGCTGCATACATTGGGCAGCGATTATTTTTTTCCTGCTTAACGGTGCTTCATCGAAGGAAAAGTGTAATAAAAGCTCTGTTACATTTAACATTTAGAATCACCTCTTAAATTTTGGTGCATCGGTCCCCTTCCACCCTGTATATTTGTCGTTTACTTCTCTTAAGCCGTGGTCTTGAGCCATAATTGCCACATGACGTCACTACTGGTAAAGTGTTAAAAATATTACTGGAAGTGTTCATAATGTTGATGATGATGGCCAAGTATTGACTTTGTGAGACTGAAGTTAGATCACTTAGTAAAAATTTCTGACTTTCTCCGTTACTTTAGGATACAAATATAATATGAATTTGTGTCCTGGATTATTTTATCACCTTAAGCATAAAAATTTGCTTTAAGTATTGATTTTACGTTGAAGGGAAAGCTGTAATTTCCTCAATGCTTTCGTATTTTAACAAATTCCCTTTAAAAGTGGCGACACTTCAATACGCATGTAACACGTCTCTCCATTCCGGTAGTGATTTTTCAAATGCCGCTCTCTATAGCTCTCCACGCTTCCGTTCTGTGCTTGCTAGTTAAACACTTGTAAATAATTCTGGAAAGTTCCCACACTGCGATTGCCCGTATAATATGCATGAGGTACACCAGTCCTCGTATGTTTGATCGAGGTTGTTCGAAAACTGAAACTTAACTCAAATTATTAGGCACATTTCGAACAATTAATACACGACTGAAACCAACAATTCTTACCTTGAAAATCACCTTAGCTTTCCGGTATTACCAAAAAAAAACATCGAACGTTTCGAATATATATATGAGGTAAAAGGTAAAGGTGTCCCCGTAACATGCCATGAAGGCACTTGGGGGGCATGGAAGTAGAGCCCCATGCTTTCCATGACCTCGGCACTAGATATATATATATATATATATAGAATTGGAATATAGGCAGTCCCCTAACTGCCCATTGTGCAACTCAAACCAAGAAATGGATTCGGAACACCTCAAAATCTGCGCTTCAGTGGCCAACCATGATAATATCTTTGAAAAATATTGGAGAGCAAGAGGTCAAATGACTTTATTGTCAAACGCCTGGCATTAGACAACAACAACAAATACATATATATATATATATATATATATTGCAGGAACTCGCATTCAATGCACGTGAGTTCAGGTGAAAGTAAATTAAATTAGAATATATTTATCGATGTATTTACTTTGCGTCCCGTCCCTTAGCTACTTGGTCGAAGCCTCTAAGGTCTGAGGCGTCATATCTTGGACTGCGTTACAGAAAGAGCTCTGGTTCGAGTCTTCATAAGATATGAGATTATCTCGCGAAATGTCGACCATTGAATGAAAGAGATGTCCTAACAGCATCGTTATGAGTTTGGGGAGCTATAGTGAGTAGCAAACCGGTTTCGTAAGTCAGCTATGACGGTTGTGAAGATCATCGTGCTAACCACACGTTACCCTCTACTGGTTGGATGATTGTGCACCTCTGCTGAGGTATGTGGACTCTTTTTATTACCATTTCATGTTCGTTTCACAGTCAAAAGTTGAGACCAGCTTGTAATGTTCCTATTTTTTACATCGTCATTCATATTCCTATCCACCAGCTCAGGCCTACACGCAAACATTCTCATGGGTAGGCCTACAGATAAAAAAAAATGTCAAAACAAGTGCTTATACAAATTTTGGCCAATCTAGCGCAATTACGAGGGGCCGTCCAGAAATTGTTTGCCTGGAGCTGTTTACAGAAAGAAAACACAATTTCAAAGAAAGATTTACTAACGTAGAAGTACTACAACAGCGAATTGAACATGCGTGTGGAATTGTTCATAATGAGTTGAACGGGCTATGTAACGTTCAGAGATCACTAAGGCGGCGAGCACAGGTATGTCTTCAAGTTGAGGGACAGCACTTTGAACATACATTACACTAAGAATTGTGCAAATGTGTAAAGTCTAGAAGAAATTGCTTTACATTCTTTACTGTGTTTGGTTTCAGTTCACAAAACGTGCATAAGTGGACTGCCGAGGATATGGGTTTGGTGACTTTGGTTGTTTTTGTATTGAAGTCCAAATGCACTGTACGAAAGTGATAATTAGTTTACATTTGATGTGTTATCTTTCTTTGTTTGGGAGCGCAAGTTCCAAGCAAAATGGCGTTAACTCTGGAATTTAAAGGTTTTGAGAAGAAGTTGTATAGAAGGTTTTAGTCTTAGTTGCACCTCTACATTACACACACAAGTATTTACACGTAATAATGAATCACCCTGTATAAAACTCAATTGTTCTGTGAATGAAATCACATTTTTCTATATTCATAAAACTTTCATTTTTAATAGCATTTCACTCATTTCAAGAGCGTCCTCACTTTCGAATAACATCATAGAGTTCCAGTTTACACTTGGTTGTGTCTCGAATTTATATTTCTTATTTACGAGACCAGCAGAAAGTACAGAGGTGAGAACATAATTTGATTTCCAAGTTTTGACGGATATGGAAATCTACGATGCCTTGTGTTCAAAGAAATGGTTCTTGGCACGTTGGCTGTTCCCATCGGAGCGCGAACTACTGCAAGAACTTCAATAACCAGAGCACTGAACTGCATGTCTGGTCTGCTACTTCCCTCTCTAGCCGTTAAACTCATAAAAGAGGCTTCGTTGTTATAATACGTGCCTTTCTTATGATGTGGGAATAATGCAGTAAGATGCCTCCCTCTTCTGCGCTCAGTTGCATGGTAATAATGCAATTAAGGATAATTGATAGAATTATGACAAGGAAAATAAGCGTAACCGGGTAAAATTTCTTTCCACTATCTTTTCACGTATCATTTATAGCACCGACAACCAACTCACAAGCACGCAGTGTTACTTCTGTGCGCACGGTGCTCACGGTGCAGGATCTGTGTCGGAGGGAGCGTAGCGCAGTGGCGGCCTGCTTGTGTCTGTAATCTGTAGTTGCGTTTACCATTACACTATAGATCAGGCGTCTCAAGGCCAACGCATAAAAGTTGTTACACAGAGCAGATGTAGATAGCGTAGTCAGCTGAAGAGATAAGCTCAATACCCGAAGATAGCCGATCGCTGATTCATATTAGCAGCATGAGCGAGTTAAGTTGTAACTGTCGCGGGAGAAATTCCACAAAGCTGCACTTTTGAGTTGTACTGTCACAATAGACGGTTGTTTTCGGAAGGAATAAAATTTCGTAAGTCGTTTGCAGTAATAATAATAATAATAATAATAATAATAATAATAAATGTATTTTCTAATTATATATTATGAGTAAAAAGAAGACATCTGAAGCATGAAGAACCATACATGTTACGTAATTATTCCAGTATAAGGAACTGGCTGCCCTATCCCATTACCTCCTGGCCTAGTTGCCTCATAAGCGGTGCCTGTTGATATCACATGTGAGGTTCAGGCCTGTCTTCGGACAGTGACTAACAACAAAATATTTAATTTCTAGAAAATGGTTTTTGGTATCTCTCTTTTTTTAAGTTCATACTATGTTGAATAAAATAAAATTCAATATAATAATAATAATAATAATAATAATAATAATAATAATAATAATAATAATAAAATTAGAATTAAACTTGTTGATTGTTAAGGTACGTATTCTTATGATATGTCCTCTCAAATTCTTTTCTCAAGTCCTTCAGTACTTCACTATATTTGTTACACTGGTCTTGATTCAAATTAGGTAACAATTTTAGATTAATAAAATGGTAACAGTTATCCACTGAAACTTGCAACTCCCACAATTTCGCTTTCCCTGTAAAAGCTTTTATTTGTTCATACATTTGCGGTAATAAGGACATTCTTTCTTCGGAGATGGAGACAAAATCGTAGCGGTTACAGATGTCTATTCAAACGTCGCAGTCAATGACGTCATCCGGAGACACACGAACTGCTCCCGCATCTTGTTCCACTCTTACATAAAAAAAAGAGAGAGAGGAGGAAGTGCTCCGAGGAGGCCCTATTGAGACGTCTGCTATAGATGATCGGACCGTAAAGAAGAATACATCATTCGCTTTCATATACACTGTTCATTATTCCGCTTGTGCCAACACTAAATTATAGCCCAAACTACTAAATGCAAATAGCCCACACTGTACCAATGTAACTAAATATAACGTATATGTAGCATATGCTTGCAACATGTTTAAGTATACTTGTATAAGAACGAAACAATGCATTAACAATGCAGTTAGAAATTGACAAATAAAACTCCTACATATTTTATACATTGGATATGTTAAAAAATGTAAGCAAAAACATATTGATAAATACAAGGATGATACTGGAAACATGGTTTCAAATTAAAATAATATTAATGTGTTTCTCAGACCTATACCAGGATACACGAGACTGGATAAAAAACCAAACAAAGAAATAAGACAAGAGTTAAAAATAGAAGAATTAAATAAAACAATAACAGAATATAGAACCAATTGGAACAACACTTGGAAAGAATGTCAGTAAACAGGATACCCCAAGCATCATACAACTACAGACCCCAAGGACATAGAAACTCGGACGACCAAAGATATTATTCTCAATGTCTCCTTAGTGATAAAATTTCGAAGTATTATGAATTTATAAATTGTCTTTCTTATACTACTTGTATACATAAAATCAATTTGTTTATCCTAACGTTAATGCTGATCTATAATAATTCCTAAATATTTGACTTGTATGGAAGGTGTTAAATATCTTCAAGGTGTATTTTCTTCCCGTTATTTTGGCTTATAAGTTACACGTTCTTTAATTATTACAAACTATGATGGAATTTAATTGTGTTTGGAAGGACAAACCTATTAACACAGACGTGCAAGTTATGAAGTTTACTCTACTTGTACAGCACAATACATTACGAAGTTTGAAGTGTTTTCAGTCCACTTGACCCGGTGATCGGTAACATCAGGTAATACTGCAGGTACTCACCTGAAACAGAGATAAACACAATAAATTACGATACCTGTATACGAGATTGGCAATTACCTACAATCAATCTAATAGCAATATTTATTCAGTAACTATGAGCTATTCTTAAGTTAACGTGATAACACTGTTTTCTAATAAAATCTGTTGATTCGTTGTAGCTCAGTCATTGTGTCGATGAGTCCTTATTAAAGGGATCAGAATTGATCCCGGAAATTTCCGTGAGGTTTATCGTAGACGAAACGGCTCTATTTGAGTTGGAATGGAATGAAATTTACGGAAAGGGGCACTATGATCCAGCACTGCGACCTGTTATGATCTATTGCGCTAACCCTCAAGCTAGGCGCATTCCCAAACCCACACCGGCTGACTACACTAAGGTTCGCTGCATACCCAGGTTTCGAGCAGGTAACCTCCCTTGTCCATTGGTCAGCCCCCTCCGTGCGTCGTCAGCCGGCGATCGGGGAGTGCCATAGAACGTTGACGAAATGGAGAAATGGATTGATATAGACGCTTAATAGGGGGAAAACGGGAGAAATCCGAGAAAACCCCCAAATGAACGTTGTACACCACAAGCATCACTATGGATTTTTCAACAGTAATCTCACCAGGAGGTTTTGATTTATCTACAGAAAATCAAAACTCGAGTGGGATTTAATTGACTATTACACGATTAGAAGAAAGTAGACTGAAGGTTGATAATATTATGATACGAGTAATATTGTTATCAGAGTGCTGCATTGGAGTTAAATCGCTCGCTTGAACTCGGTCGAGTGTCGCACCCTCGAGTGAGATACGATCGGTCGTGATACGCTCGTAATAAATAGAAGCAAAGTACAAGGTCATCTCACCGACATGTTTTATCTTGTTTGGAAGGCGACAGATAAGATACACATATGTTTTGCTCACACGGTAAAAATGAGGCTTTATTTTCTGCGTTTATGACAAAAGTTTAATGGAACAGTCAATGGAACGTATCAAAACAGGAACATGAACTTATAAATAAAATAGTATGAAAAACTTCGATATACAGTTATTATTGTTATTTAATAATTATTCAATATTTGATTTATCACATATATAATATGAACATAGTGTTCCGCCTATATACTGCGACAATGTAGAAACGTTTTACAAAATATTATTGATATAACAGTAGATTAATAACAATATTAGTACAGAGATAACGTCACAGAAAATATCATAAAACGAATAATCATGCTGCACAACTGTTACAGACGCAAAGATTGATACACTAATAATAATAATAATTATTATTATTATTATTATTATTATTATTACTAGAAAACTTGATACAGTTGTTGCATTATCGTGATTGTGTTCTCCGTTTATAATAATTACATTTACATCCAATAACATCTATCAAATGTGGCAAAAACAAAATCACTCCTGGGTGGGGGGGGGGGGAAAGCATTTACCTACAACATTTATATTACATTTTAAAGCAAGTTTTGTAGTTGTACTATGGAGAGGTTAGTTAAACACTGCAAAGTTTTGAAATGATAAACATCTATGATGTTACTACACAGTTCATCACTGTAACAAGAACGAATGTCTAACGCTCGGCTTATACCGTTCGAGGATTTATCGCTCGTGACAATTTTACCCATCATGCATGTGCGCTACTATCGGATTATGCTATGAACTACCTGGCGCTCGAGCGAAAACGTCCGATGCAGACCTCTGATTGTTATAATTCATTTTGAGAATTTATTACAGTTTTACTGAGCGAGAGAAAGATCGGTTTTGTGCAGGAACTTGTTCACGAACATTCCCTTAATTATTTGAAGCAAAAAAACTATATTTTTCTCTTACTTACTTACAAATGGCTTTTAAGGAACCCGCAGGTTCATTGCCGCCCTTACATAAGCCCGCCATTGGTCCCTATCCTGTGCAAGATTAATCCAGTCTCTATCATCATATCCCACCTCTCTCAAATCCATTTTAATATTATCCTCCTATCTACGTCTCGGCCTCCCAAAATGTCTTTTTCCCTCTGATCTCCCAACTAACACTCTATATGCATTTCTGTATTCGCCCATACGTGCTACATGTCCTGCCCATCTCAAACGTCTGGACTTAATGTTCGCTCAGTAAAATTGTAATAAATTCTCAAAAAGAACTAGCACAATATTACTCGTATGAAAATATTACCAACCTTTACCCTACATGAAGATTAGAAGAAATAAAGTTGTCTAATACAATAAAATATTAATTGACTTACTGAAATTCTATTTCACTAATGTTAGCTTCACCAAAACATTTGAAAGGAGCCGGAATTTTCAGTTTACTGTCTATGCTGTAAACAAAATGACGATCGCAAAGCATGTCTTATAGTACCTAAAGAATTTGCAGTTTGAAATGTTGACAAAGAAAGAAACAAATGGTAGGAAGGTGATAAAAACAGAATAAAGTATATAAAGACTAGAAGAAATAAAGTAGACCTACTCTAATATAATAAAATAGATATTAATTGACTTACTAATATTCTATTTCACTAATGTTACTCGTACCTTCACCAAAATGTTTGAACTGAGCCGCCATTTTCAGTCGACTTTCTATGCGGGAAACGAATTACTATCGCAAATCATGTTTTATAGTACCGTAAAGAATTTGCAACTTGAAATGTTGGCAAACAAAGAAACAAATGCTAGGGTAGCGATAAAATTGTGCGATAAGCAGCCATTATTGGTTGAAAGACATCCTTTCGTACCATTTTATTGGACAAAAATAGTATGACGTAGTAAAAGTGTAATAGTCAATTAAAAATCTCAGACCTGGCCGGGACCTGAACTCGAATCGCCTACGTGACAGGCCACCGCAGGAGTTCTAATTGAGTTCCTCCGAATACTTGAGATTTCCTTGACATTCTAATTTTAATTTTCTATCATTTTTGCTTGTTCATTACTTGTATATAACTTACGCAATTGGAATGACATAAAGACTTAGAGTGAACTCGTATGAAACGAATTTTATTATTTAGAAGTTGAGACACAGTTGCCCGCTATATTCTACAATTTCTAATTGTTTATACTGAAGCAGTGAAATAGATTTGAAAGACGAATGTGAACATGCATTTAAAATATAATAAATAGAATTAATTCTAACAATATCACCTAATTATAAATATCTAGGTTGTTAAATGGCGTTGTGAATGCATAAGAAATTCTGAAGACATATCACTTATGTACAGTATTTCCATAGTGCAATTAGATCAGTAGACAAACGAGTTCGTGGAAAAAGGAAGTAACTGGTATGTCTTCTGTGTTATAAGGAAGTGGAACATGGGCTGCAAAGAAAAGATACAAAGAGAAGATTAGGAACGAATGAAATGAGATTTCTGCGATGGGCTGAGAATACATGCCATTCGAAGAGAAAAGAAATAAAGATACCGTACATGGAATGACGTCTATAACTGCGACATCAACGAGACTGTTTAAACATACAGATATAACTGTGAAGACCGTATTTTGAGAAAGCCGGACGAATAATATGTATGGAGACTGGAGACTGTTTGGAAACACAATCTAAGACAATACTAAGAAAACGGATGAAAATAAGAAAAGAACAGTTTGTAGGATTCAAGACGGAAATGGCAAGACCTCCGTCATGAGACTGGTGGTGGTGGTGGTGGTGGTGGTGGTGGTGGTGGTGGTGGTGGTGGTGGTGGTGGTGGTGGTGGTGGTTATGGGACGAGACATGAAGTATTCCTAAGTATTTCAATGCAAGTGTGATTTTTGTGTATCAGTTATGAAATGAATTGCTTGCGGACTTTGCTGTTCGCTTAAGTCGGACCCACCATTTATCACCCCGCGCATTCCTCTCCAGCTATCAAATCTGAATATTATACCAGATCTACTTGGATGTGTCATGTTCCCGTCGTTAGGAGGAAGGAAGGAAGAATCTGGAGTTGGACTTGGGCGTCTGTTTCGCGTCTATAACCCACGATCTGCCAATTTTTGTACAAACTTGGAGGATTCACCATGGCTGACGATCGATACGGCGCGGTACAAACACAAGTATTACACTATTTTTCAAAACTGAGATCATAGTGCCATTCTGAAGAGTGCTAGCGAAATAAAGGACGAAAAACAGGCAAACCCCGAGAAAGATCGCAACGACCTCGGCTTTGTCCACCACAACTGTCATTGTCAGAATTTGGAATTTATCCCTGGTCGTCGTAAGTTAGTGCTCTGCCAACTGAGCTGCCAATAAGGATTTCTGATTGCATTGATGTTGGTGGTGATCATCTGTTGTCTGTCTGTTTTTTGTCATTCTGAAGAGTTTCATGCATGACTTTAATGTGTAAGCATTTCTGACATCTAATACAGAAATTTATTATTTCGCCATTTTAAAATGGGCAGAAATAAGTTTATAGACCTAGAGTCGAAAACTTTTATGGGCCTTTCATACACAACGCAATATCAATATCAATATATGTAACATCCATAAATTTCATTCAGAATCCATTAATAAAAATGCAATATTTTATTAAATACTCAACATGCTTGATCTGTTTTAAAAAAACATAGATTTTATAAATCATGGCTTGTGAAACTGCGAGAGATAAATTTCGTTAAAGACTCACCGAGTTGAAGCAACATCCGTTGTGCAACATAAAATGATTTTCGCTTAGAAACTACTGCAACTGAAAACTAACTAAAATATAGTTTCACTATCACTTCTGTGTTGCCTTTATAACGATAAAATAACGGCTCTGACAATTCCCATGACAGTTGGATAAAAGCTGTTACAGAATTTGCAGTATCTAGGTATCCCATTTCAAGTGAGTTTATGTTACAGTAGAAACTTCACGGCATTGTGTACTTGTACGGAATACAAACATGTTTAAGACAGTACTTTGAATGTACATAAAGCATGCCTGTGTTGTGTTATTACATTTCTACTATAAGTACTTGTGGGTAACTTAAGTGCAAATAACCTTCTCGGGTCCATACATTATTAAATGAGTTTGTACAGTAGTGGCAAAATACCGGACCGACCCTTGTAGCTGATTTCAGAGCCTTGTTCACTCCAAAGCGTGATAGACTGGTAACTAAGACTTTCGTGGTTCGAATCCTGCCTGGAAAGGAAACTTTTTTTGTTCCTTATTCAAATTAATTCCCAATACTTTTGGATTGCAGCGATATTTTACCATAACATGAATTTTACCAGCTTATTTTCTAATGGCTTTCGAAATGGGCTACGTCAGCAGTCGAAACTACAACAATTTCAATAGATTAATCGCTATCTTATGAATGTGGGCGTGGCATGCGCAATGGCTCATTTCGGTGACTTTGATTATTCCGTCGGTCCGGATTTTATATATATATACTTCTTAACATTGCAGTCCAGTATGGAAGTGAGAAAAATGGGTTCATGCAATTGAGAGATGAAATTAGCTAGATGTGCCTTTCATCATCATCATCATCATCATCATCATCATCCTTCACGAATTAGGCCTCTGTAGACCTGTTTCGGCCCCATCTAGCAGTCTTCTTAAAGGTCTTCCTGGTCGACAATGTCCTCTAGGTTTATATTGCATCATAATTTTTGGGATTCTTGAATTTTCCATTCTTCTTACATGATCTAGCCAATTGAATTTGCATCTGCTGATTTTTTCTTCTACTGACTCTACTTCTAATTGTTCTAAAATTTTTTCATTCCTTTTTCGGTCTAAAAGAGTATATCCTGCTGTCCTCCTCAAAAATTTCATTATACATATTCAAAAAGACATATGACTCGGTTAAGAGAGAAGTTTTATATGATATTCTTATTAAATTTGGTATTCCCAAGAAACTAGTTCGATTAATTAAAATGTGTCTCAGTGAAACGTACAGTAGAGTCCGTATAGGTCAGTTTCTGTCAGATGCGTTTCCAATTCACTGTGGGCTAAAGCAAGGAGATGCACTATCACATTTACTTTTTAACTTTGCTCTAGAGTATGCCATTAGGAAAGTCCAGGATAACAGAGAGGGTTTGGAATTAAACGGGTTACATCAGCTTCTTTTCTATGCGGATGACGTGAGTATGTTAGGAGAAAATCCACAAACGATTAGGGAATCACGGGAATTTTACTTGAAGCAAGTAAAGATATAGGTTTGGAAGTAAATCCCGAAAAGACAAAGTATATGATTATGTCTCGTGAACAGAATATTGTACGAAATGGAAATATAAAAATTGGAAATTTATCCTTTGAAGAAGTGGAAAAATTCAAATACCTGGGAGCAACAGTAACAAATATAAAAAAAATTCGAGAGAAAATTAAACACAGAATAAATATGGGAAGTGTCTGTTATTATTCGGTTGAGAAGCTTTTATCATCCAGTCTGCTGTCAAAAAATCTGAAAGTTAGTATTTATAAAACAGTTATATTACCGGTTGTTCTTTATGGCTGTGAAACTTGGACTCTCACTTTGAGAGAGGAACATAGGTTAAGGGTGTTTGAGAATAAAGTGCTTAGGAAAATATTTGGGGCTAAGGGGGATGAAGTTACAGGAGAATGGAGAAAGATACACAACGGAGAGCTGCATGCATTGTATTCTTCACCTGACATAATTAGGAACATTAAATCCAGACGTTTGAGATGGGCAGGGCATGTAGCTCATATGGGCGCATCCAGAAATTCATATAAGCTTAGAGTGTTAGTTGGAAGGCTGGAGGGAAAAGGACCTTTGGGGAGGCCGAGACGTAGATGGGAAGATAATATTAAAATGGATCTGAGGGAGGTGGGATATGATGATAGAGACTGGATTAATCTTGCTCGGGATAGGGACCAATGGCGGGCTTATGTAAGGGCGGTAGTGAATCTCCGGGTTCCTTTAAAGCCAGTAAGTAAGTATATATTGCACCAAAAATAACAAATACTAGTGCTTCGGGCAGTTCCAGTTACATAACAGTACAAGTTAAATGATCTAATTAAAATTTGAAGTAAAAATTGAGAAAAGAGAGTTAAGAAAGATATATATATATATATATATATATATATATGTATACATATATATAGCCTATATATACATATACATATACATATATATATATATATATATATATATATATATATATATATATAGTGAACCGTAAGTAATGTCAATAATTCTGGTGGGTGATTCCTTGAGTAAAGAGTAACAAACCAGTCAAATACCATTTTTTATATTTTGAATAGTTTTCCAGAAAAACGTGCATTTTCAAATACATGAATTATGAGAACTTGCAACTCTGCGCCCTACAACCAGCTGGTAGTTACGTTGCCATGAACAAACCCCTCCACCTGGGTTGTTGAACCTCAATGCCATCATGCCATGTATATTGCATTTAAACTGTAAGAGAAAATACAAATGATATACCGTTTAATTCTTGTGTTTAAACTTTGTTAGATAACGGAGAATGAACACTGCTTGTTTCAAGTTAAACAAAATCTTGTACAATTTAAAATAAACTCTGTAACCTAATTTTAATTAAATGTTGAGAGAACACAGGCAATAAGACACACTTATTTCAAAGTAAATAGATAAGATTAAGAAATATTTCTACACTCCTATTTCAATTGAATATTCTAGAGATTGTGAACAGTAATGATGCATATTTCACGTTATAAACACAGAATTTAGAACATTTAAAACTCTAAAGAAAAAAATAAAAATACGATATGCTTTTTTACGTTGAAGTAACGAACAAAATTAAAATAGTAATATTATGAAACAAGTATATAATGTTATAGTTTATTATATGAGTAACTATTATAAAACGACGTAGTAAGTTTCATATTTATATGAGTGTAATAATTGTATAACATTATAAATGAGTTTTATACTCTATTTTCTGTACGACAGTACTACAAAATAATATTAATAAAGAAATAACATCAGATTTATAATGATGTGTAGTTTGATATCATGGTCTATGAAAAAAGAGGTTGCTATGACAAATTTGATGTATTAAATTATAGTAGTGGCAAATCGTTTCATAATGTTAACTGTATTATACAAGTATTGCCTTCTTAATAGAATTCATGACGTTCTAGTTGTCGTGGTAATATTTATGGCACGCATATTAAGCTTGATTTTCACTAACTTTTCGACCTAATTTTAATTACATATTCGCTGAACACAGCCAATAAGAAAGGCTTATTTTACATTATACAAATTTAATTATTTTAAAAATCTCCTTTTGTCGTACTACGAGCATTTCCTTCAGCCAGTTAGAAATAGTTACCTCCCGCTTTAATTGTTAAATTAGTAATCGGTCTCGTTGTGTCAACCCATTCCTGGCATACGCGAGCTGCATCTGTCCAGGCAGCTTTACAGTGTTGTCACATCGCAGCGCAGCAGGGTTTTAAGTTCCTTTGCGGAACGAAAACTTACATTGGTTTGGATCAAACTTCTGCACATTTAAAGGACAAAATACAATTCTTTCAATCATTATTGTGTTATGTCTAGTAACGGCAAACGGCTAACGAAATGTAACTTCAAAGCGTAAAATTTCTATAAAAAAGAGTTGCTGAATAACTTTATGATATCTTTACTGTGTTAACTTTGTAATTTTCCTGCCTGACTAGTTTCGAAGTAGTATCCTTCATTGTCCGAAGCCTAGTAAGATCCCGCGCTGTCTTCTGATTTCCTTTTATGGTCAGGTGTATTCATGATTGTATCAAATAGGGTATGTGTTTTGAAATTCAGTTGAGTGTTCAGACTGTGATGTGGATGTGTTTTTGTATGTTTATAAACTTCATATTATTTTATAGTGTTAAGTTCCTGTTTTTTTTTTTCATGTTTAGCATTTTCATGTCAGTGTCTAAGTAGCTGTAGTTGTGATTGGAGTTTATGACTGTGATATGTTCCTTGTAACGTGTTTGAAATGATCTTCCAGTCTGTCCGAAGAGAGTTGTACATTACGCTGAATTATTATTAATCGAATTGTTTTATCGGTAGGTAGGCCCTAATGTTTCATTTATAGGTATAAATGTGGATTTTATGAACACAAAGATACTGTGTTGTAAATAGTAAGGAAAAAACCGCTGTTGGCATATTATGCTACCTAGTATTTTAATTTTGAATCAACTACAAAACAGAAGAATAATTATTATTCTGCCCGTTACACATGCCGAGTCTGTTGGTAAGTGCGCTGGTTTTCCATCCGTGGGGTTCATCCACGAAATAGCAATTATTAAATTTACGGATGACACAATAGACATTGCAGAGGATTTTCTCGGGGACTCCCGCTCCTCTCTATCATACCATCAACACACTCCACATTTTCCTCATTTCATCTATCATCTGCAATAGTTAAAAATAGGCTAGAATAACGTCTTGGTGCTAATATAGGTTTCCGATGCTGATATAAGATATAAGGGCTAGGTACTTCGGGCCCTGGGACTTATCAGGTACTCGTTTGAGGATGGGACCTGTCAGGGCTGAGGGGAGGCAACTGGCCAAGGGAATAAGGATTAATATGAATGGACACTGGGCGAATTTTTTTTTTTTTTTTTGGTCCTATACGTGCTCTAGATTAGCATATGATTTCACCTTTAAGTTAAAATACTAGAGATCAGTGTAATCGAGCATACGGGAAAGGTGGAAAAACAATTTCTATTCGCTGGAAAGTATGCTAAAAATATTTCTGCTTATCGATTGCTGGTGCGAGTTCAGCGCCAACTCTAGGGAAAAACAGAACATCAGGCTGATGTAGGTACAGTTGGTTTTGAAGGTCATTGAAATAAATCACTGCTACATCAAAGGTAACGACGAGCAGTGACCTTATTTGCTCGTATAATTTCCTATACATTGGGCCGCCTATCAGCTTCGGATTCATAAATGCCACTCAGGCCGCCTGAAGAACTTGGGCAGTAATAGCATATATAGGACACAAAATGGACCAATGAAATGGTCTGTTCCGATCCCGGCCCTCGTAAAGCCAAGCCTATTACACTTCTAAAATTATGGAGCTGTGCTGCACACAGTAAATGTCATTCACAAATTCTATGCTCGAGTTTAAAATATTTAACACATCGCACAACGTGAGAAAAACTGAACGGCGGGAAATTTTATTCTGTATAAAAAAGGAGAGTAGGCCTATAGTTCATGTTTTGAGTGGAGAACTGACGTGTTCTAGCCCTTCAGCTAACAGTGCGCCCAAACGTTGGATTCTTTGCCATACTACACGGTACTGACTTGAATTATTTTGTGTCTCTACACAGTGGACCCATTCATAAAGCTTTTTTTTTTTAATATTTGTATTTGTTTCGCACAAATCGTTTCATGGCTTAATGGAATTGAAACACAAAACTCTCGTTATCTTGCAGAAGTCGAGAGACTCTTCGTCTTTTCCAATCTCCTCCAGAGTTACCACTTTGCATAATCTGAATGGAGGTGCACTCTGCGTGATAGCTATCTCATCCCTCTCCTCGCGGTCTCTTGGGGCGCAGTCTAGAATTTCACTCGCCTTTCATTACAGAGGCTACTGGGACTTTCTTGTTGCCTATTAGGGCTACAATCAATAGCATCACTTAAGTGGCCATAAAAGTTTTTTGCTTCTTCGTAATTGTATTATTCTGTCATTATTGTTGTAGAAGTTTATCATATTTAGAATTTGTAATGTATAAAGTTGGTATAATATGATCAAGATTCCCACTCTTTACATTTCATATTATCACCATCATCATAATCATTATACATAAAACAAATGAAAATTAGGCTATGTATCAATTAGGAAAAAATTCAAATTTCACCATCTTCTCCGTTCAAAACCAAGCATTTCTGAGTTCAGTCCTAATTGCTGTTTTCAATAATGCCATAAACCTAGTTTTGTAAGTTCTGAATTCACTCTTGAGAAGAAGATTGTATTGTTTGGCTTGATTGGAAAATACAGTGCTTTCGTAGCTCGTCCGGACTGTAGCATAAATGCAAAACAATTTTACTCACAACACGCGCACAGACGTCTTTCCCTCACGACAGATCCAACTCGACTGACTTGCGCGTCAGCGGTAGCTACAGCGCTACTCTGGCGGCAGGCACGCAAATCTTCACCCAGTCCAAGGCCGCCGCGGAACGGTCCGGCCGACCTACGAACGCACTGTACAAAGAAAGGGCGTAGAAATCCTATTAAATGCGGAAGTCGAAGAGTGGGCACGAGGAATGTAGTTTTCGAAATGTTTGCATTTATTTTTTTTTTAATTTGCAACATTGTTTTTTTCATTTATTACTTGTAGGCTAATTGATTAAGTTTATGTTGCTAAGAGTGTAAAAGTGTAAAGATAATAGGACACAAAAACTAAAATGGTAAAGGAGTGTAAACAAACAATAATGTGCTTCACCTGGAATGACTCACCAGGCGAGAAACAATGAGCCATCCCTGTTTTAGGAAACCTTGCCCTTTCATTCATTCATTCATTCATTCATTCATTCATTCATTCATTCATTCAATACCTATAATTGTGATGTGTATGAAGAAATATATTGAACACTTAAATGTATATTTATGCTGTAATAATATTATTAAAATACTTTTTTGTACTCTTGGAATGCCGGCGTCATAGGGATCGATGTTATCCGGGCTAAAGGGCCGTGGTCTGTTGGAAATGTTGTTAAATACAGAAAGGCAACCAGTCACAGTCCCAATCGTTCCCAGCACGCTAAGGAGATCTTTGCGCTCCCGTGTGTCACACCATTGATGATGTCTGCCGGAGTAGCACACGAAACGTATGGTAGCAACAGCTCCAATAGACCACGGCCCTTTAGCCCGGATAACATCAATCCCTAAATTTTTGTACATCAGTATGTTGACTGACAATAATGTTCTAAAATTTATGAAGTTCCTTTTGAAGTTTTTGCCTTTCAAGTTAAAAATATCTGAGTTTTACTTCAAATATTTTTATCCCAAGCGTGTTGAAAAGGAATAGGCCTAATAATGGCGGCCGACTCGGTGATTTCGCTATTCTACCAAATCCACGGACTCTATAGTAACGTGATTTATACGGGTGCATAAAATTTGATACGAGTTATTAGAAACAAATTCCAAATAGAGCCCAAAGTAATGCACAACATTAACAATGTATTATACTATATTAGCGAAAAGCTCAATTTAGTAAATTAAAAATAAGGGAATTAAGACAAGAATGAAGGTAATCAGACTAGTAATTTTCGATTCCAGGAACAAATTATGAATGTCAAACCCTGATTATACAACGAGTATTAATTAAGCCGCAACAAGTTGAGAAGAGCAAGTGATTTAGTGTTCAAGTGCACGGTATTGTGACTACCGATAATAATGATTATGGTAGCAATGATGATATAGAACGAGAGTATTATCGGCCCTTTACGAGATCCGAAGCTACGTTCAAATGGTCATGTTTGTTTGATGCGATTCGTTTGAAAGTTACGAGGTTTATTCAGTGCGTTCAGTTGAAATAACAGGAAAAAAACACACAAAGCTGTCAATTAAGTGGCTCTGTGAGCCGTGGAGAGATTCAATTTGCTGGCCGTCGTAACACGAGCTTTATTACGCGGCGAGCGCAATGATCACAATGCTCAATATAATTATCAGCTCTGTCAGGGATGCTGGACTCCGACCTTGGTTTTATGTGTAACGAAACTTTTTATTACACACACCCGGTGAGATTAAAAATACACCATCGATCATCGTACTTTAAAAATCTACTTTCACGTTATTCGAAATATGGAGAAAGTATTCTGATACTTCTTATCTATAGGGTATGAGGACAATTTGTTTTCAATTGGAGTCAGTAATGAATTAGGAATCTACTGATAGAGGTATTCGGCAGGGATGTGGTCTTTCTTGCCTTCTTTCTGTTATTTATGTGAATTCTCTTATCAAGAAATGGAAAAGGCTAAGGGTACGTATAAGACGAAGCCTGGTTGGTAGCCTGACTGGTTATCTTGCTGAAAAGAATGCCTAAACGTTAGTCAGTGGAGAAGTGCAAGACAAAGCCTGTTCGGTCGATTGCTACCTAGCCTGTTAACCCGCTGGTAGCTCGTAGAATGAATTCCCTCACTTTATCACGCTACCAACGACCTAAATGCCTTTACTGTGCATGCGTCCTGAGAGTCCGTACACACTTCCCCACGTACTAAACGTCTACTGCTATTCATTTCAACGCGTATAATGTATTGTGAAAGATTCATTTCAAATGTTTACAAATTTTTGGAATCAGGCTTATCCTGACCACCAAAACCTATATCTTACTCTAAAATTGTGAGGTGAAGTAGGAATTGAAATGGATCCCAATAAAGATAAAGTTAGCCCCTTCACATGTCATAAAGGTTCTTGGGAGGGGAATAGAAATAGACAGAAGTGATGTGAAATGGATACCAATAATAAGTAAATTTCCAAATGAAAAATTGATGTTTTACAGAAAGTGACGATTGTAGTAAATTGAGATAATTATTATCGGTACTGACCTTTCGGCAATTATTACGTATTATTTTATCAATGCCTTATTTGCGTTAAAATTAACTATATGGGATTTAATTAAAGGATTTTTTTATAACAGAAGACAATTTCTAGAACAGTGGAATTATTTACGTGGTTATTTCCGCACTGAAAGTGCCAACATATCTAAGGTACGTTTAGGAGATCCTGAAGACCAAAACGGTTCATTCTGGCACTTTTACAAATTGTTATTGTGTTTAAAGACACGTTTGAAAAGCAGAGTGAGTTCAGCTACACTGACTGATATAAACAAGCTTCGTCTTAATCACTCTGATTTTCCACCCAGCGGCCAGCCAGGTTACGAGATCGGCAACCAGCCAGGCTTCGTCTTGTACGTACCGAACACATGGTAGCATATGGTCGTATAATACACATCTAGACTAAATTCTCCAGGTTTATGTTCAGATTCTACTATTCGGTTTTGAGGATGATCTGCAGACATCGCTGCACTGTCTTAACAAAGTAGGTAATAAAAGTTTATGATATGGAAATATCACAGGACAGCTAAAGTTCTGTTTTTCAGAAGGAAAGACCGAATTCCAGATAAGGTATGCCTTAATAATAAATAACTAGAAAGAGTTAAAAAGTTTAATGATCTCGATGACATGGGCATTCTACGCAAAATTATAAAATTTATAAAATCTTTAGGTACAATAAATTCAAAATGCAGTTATAACAACATCTTTAATATAGAAACATAGTGCAATAATAACTTATAAAACTCAAGCCCAACCCAGCTTAGCTTATGGGAGCGAAGTGTGGACTAGCAGAAAATGCGACGTCTCTAGAAATACAGCCGCGGAGATGAGGTTTATGAGACGTATTGAGATCTCAAGAGGAATGAGGATTTCTTGAAAGAATTAGAGATTGAACCGGCGTTAGAGTGTACAGCTGTATCGTCCTAGAGGGAAGAGGCCTGTTGGATGTCGGGTTAAGAAATGACATGAGACTGTAACACTTGGTCTCATACTTGGCTGGATGATGATGATGATGATGATGATGATGATGATGATGATGATGATGATGATGATGATGATGATGATGATAATGATGATAATGATAAATGAAGGGTTCAGAGTCATAGTGGGCCAAAAGCCATTTATTAAAAACGGAGAAAGCACGGGTTAAAGTTAAGTGAATACCGTAGTTTAATGAAGATTGTCATATTATTTAGTTTTAATATACATACTTTACATTACTTGCTATATATTTCATTATAAGCGTGAAAAACCGGGTAAATCCACTTTTTGTGAAATATGAGTTATTAGCATGTATCGATTCCCAGTGCCGAGTTTTATAACGTGAAAAACCGGGGAAGTCTAATACCAATTAGTATAGATGCTACAGCATGGTGAAATAACGGGTAGAACAGAAATTGATGTAAAATTGTTGGTAAGTCGACTAAGCTTGTTATTCACCTGCCAAGTACGAACGAGCAAAAGCATGTAAGTCTAATTACATCATTATTCGTTTGTCAAGTCTACATTTTGGTTGCGTGAAAAACCGGGTAAGTCGAATTACTTAGTTATTATAGACCTTACAGTTTCGTATCAAGAAAGAAGCAGTGCGGTAAGTTGATTTGTTCTCTTCTTCACGTCCGCATAATTTCTTCCGTGTCGAGTTACCAAACATTTTGCTTCTCAGTTTTCACTAAGGAAAAGGGAATCAATAATAGAAACAATTAGAACAACCATATTCGGGAAGAGAACGTCAACAATATGGATCGGAATTAAATTTCAGGTATTACTTTTTTCTTGTTTTAGCAGCAGACAGGCGCGAACTAAGATATTTCTGTACCCACAACAATCACAAGCCCGCCAAATCATAACTGCCTTGTGAATGAGCTGTGAGTTGAACATTTATCGTACAGTATGGTTTAATGTCACACAGTAGCAAAGTGAACTGTGGTTCGACTTAAACAATGTCACATCGTGCACGTCTTCTTGTTAATCTAAGTTTAAAAAATACTCAGTGATAACAGTTGTTTTGAAGATGCTAAGAGAAGGAAGATAACTTATCCTCAGGAAATTGCTGATCACAGTGGTAATGGTAAGTGATATTCTTTCTAACAATGTTGACAGCTTGACACAGTATTTATCACATATGCTACTTTCTTGGTACTTTAATTCAGCGGTCCCCAACCTGTGTCTTACGGACCCCAGGGAGTCCGTGATAGATTCAAAAGCGGTTCCCAAGCCAAGATGTATTTGTCAAAATTATTTTAATTATTAAGCCTAACTTTAACTTTTTCTATTGTTTTTCTCAGCTTCTTCGAATGTTTATTTGTAATGCCCCACTCTGTTACAGAGTTCACCAAAAATGCTTCCGGCAATAAGTTAAGCATTTTAAAATGAACCGAATTCGAGTATGAATGTTAAGGGGTCCGTGACACTAAAAAAGTTGGAAACTCCGCTTTAATCGACTGTTGTTCAATATGCGGCTCATGGGGAACTTGTAAGCATAAAGAAATTTAAAAGACAAAACATAACTTAAAATCCGATTAAAGCAAATTATCAGGTATATGTTCGACAGTCATTCTATCATTGCTATAAAAAACATTGAAATCATGAGCTGATATGAAAGTAAACATATGGAGGACTGTGTTACAACTTTAGGACCCTTATTTTTAGGTACATTTCCACTGGCTTCTGCACAAAAATCATGCAATGAACATCTACTAAATATATTTGGACCAGTTGTAAATGAGTGTACTGAGCCTGTAGATTTCGATTCCGATGATAGTGTAAAAGATCCAGACTACCACCCTGATGAAGACATAGCAAACAATCAACTTTACACCGCAATGGATGAGAGTGAGGAGGAAGAAAATTCTGAAGACACCAATGTATTCAACAACGATCAGGAACAGCAGTCCGAAAATTCTGAGCCAGATGCTGCTGTTCAGAAGAAAAGAATTAGGAAGGACAGACAAATTAACAAAGAATTGAGGAATAAAGGAAAATCCTATGTATCAGAAAATGGGAAGGAAATGAAAGCAAGGGAAATGCTTCCCCTTAAACCATGCCGAATGAAGTGTCTGGAAAAGTTTATGGAAGAAGATCGCCAAAAGTGTTTTGAGGAATATTGGGCTATTGGTAATCATGATAACAGGGTCAGATATATTTCCTCATTGATAACAATTAGTAAACCAAAGACTCATCGTGTGGTTGAAGACAACGCCAAGTTAAGGGAAATTGTTTGTAAATATGAAATTATAATTCAAGGCAATAATCAGCCCATCTTCAGGGAATGCTTTCGAAGAACATTTGGGGAAACAACCGGTTTCATTGAACGTTTAGCTTGTAAGAAGAAGGAAACGTTTTCTAGAATTATTGCACCTGATGGCAGAGGAAAGTTTGCTCCTGCAAACAAAACAAAAATGGAAGATTTACAGTCTGCAGAAAGTCATATTCTCTCCTTCCCTAGCTATGAGAGTCATTATTGCCGAAATAGAAATTCTAAGCGGTTTCTGTCCTCTGATTTTAATATATCAAAGATGTATAATTTGTACAAAGACTGTACTAAAAATCCTGTTTCACTGAAAATTTATTCTAGATGCTTCCATGAACTTGATCTGGAATTAAAAAAACCTAAACAAGACACTTATCACAAATGTGATGTACTGAAAATGAAGATGAACACTTTGGCAGGAGAAGCTAGGGACTCTGCAATACAAGAACGAGATACCCACCACAAGGCTGCGGAGGAATCATATGAAGCCAAGAGACATGATAAGGAAGTGGCTCAGAAAGATGACAGAAAAGCTGTGTTAGTCTTTGATTTGCAGCAGTGCCTACCGACACCTTACCTTATAACATCAGTTTCCTTTTATAAAAGGCAATTATGGACATCCAATCTGACAGTCCATAATCTAGTCACCAACGAAGCTACATGTTTTATAGTAATGAAACCATGTCTGGAAGAGGGGCTAATCAAATAGGTTCCTGTCTCTTTCAGTTTATTTTGCAGTTGCCAGATCATTTAGAAGAGATCACATTTTATTCTGACTCTTGCGGGGGACAGAACAGAAACAGTATTGTGGCAGCTGTTTTCTTTTGTTATTGACAAGAACCCTAACATCCGTGAAATTCACCACAAGTTTTTGGTGAGTGGGCATACTCATATGGAGTGCGATGCAGACCATACAGCTATCGAGAGAGAAAAGAAGAGGACAGGGATGAAAATAAACCACCCAAATGACTGGTACCAGCTCGTGAGGTCTTGCAAACGTAAGAAGCCATTCAAAGTATTTGTGATGGAGGGACAACATTTTCTAGATTTCAATTCCTTGACGAAAACAAGTGGGCCCTACCTAATGAAGAAATTTGATACAGAAGGTAATAAATTTCTGTGGACCGGCACTCACTGGCTGAAATACACTCGAGAGACAGCGAAAATATTTTTCAAGAGTTCTCTCTCCGAGGGAGAATCTTTCCGAGAACTATCTATCCGTAGACGTGGCAAAAGTACATTACCCACAGCACGCCTATGATTCATGAGGGTCCTGTTTCTGTCAGTGCTGAAAAGAAGAAGGACATCTTGGAACTTTTACCACTGATCGACAATGTCTTTCATGACTTCTACAAGAACTTGAAGTTGACAACATACCCATTATTGACCCGGATTTGGAGGAACTGGATGCAGATGCAGAAAATACCAAATAACATGTGTAATAACAAAAGGTTTTGTAAATGTCTTATAAGACATTATATATTATGCCAAAGTTCTTATACTGTATTATTCAATATTTTGAAAAGTAGTGAAATAATAATTAAAATGGGTGTTTATGTATATACGTAAATAATGTTTTTTTTTTAATTTGTACATAAATATGTAAGTCCCTGTAAGAATTTAACAGTAGACGAGAAAAACCGGGTAAGTCACTTTAAGCCAAGAACCTTTAGTGATAGATAACTGTAAACATTTCCTTTTGAAAGCCCGTATGTGAATACATATTTATGCAAGATTTCAATTCCCCAAATTAATTACACGATTTAGGAGAGTCAAGTGAACTTTGTTTTCTTCCTCCTTTAAAATTTACTTTTGGATACTTACCCGGTTTTTCACGCTTCCTGTAGATATTATGGTAATCACTTAATTTTAACCCTTGTTGTCTCCGTTTTTAATATATGTCGCTTGGCTCATTATGGCCCTGAATCCTTCAAATAGGCCTATATATTTTGAGATTTTCATATAATTTAACGGTGGAAAAAAAAACGTGTTACAATACATTAATTCACATAAGTTAAAGAGCAGGTCATTACGACCAAATTTTTTCAAGTAACGTTTCTGACACGACCAATAATAATAAATTTAGAATTCAACATGTAGCGGCGCTACCGGGCATAAATAGCAGTACGTATTCCTTCACTTAGAGAACTGCAGAAGAGTCGGTGTAATTCTACCCGAGATATTCTGACTGCAGAGTTGAAAGTAAGAAAAATTGTGAAGGATTAATATGAAAACCATGATATAGATCGAGTTATACACGACGGATGCGATAATCGACCGAGAATGGACACGCGGGGGCTTCGGGCTGAGACATACAGTCACCAGATTCGCCATACATGGTTTTCACCATAAATGTGCAGAACTGTAGTTTTCCATGAACCAAGTGCCGAGTGCGTGCGTGCGTGCGTGCGCGCACGATGTTACCAAAAGTGTGAAAGATATGAATCAGGGATTGCAGAAACGGCACATGTCATGAAAACTAAATTTTTCAGTAGACACAAAAAGGTATTACTGGTGGTAGACCACATCATTGGTTATAGTACTGGCTTCTTCAGACAGAATCCTGATAGATGTGTAGTTTTATACCAAATTTTTTTGGAATCTAATGAATTCTTAATGAAATCAATAAATAAATCAATATATGAAGAGTTCGCGGGAAAAACAATGAATGTCACATTTCTGTTAAGGATTAGATAATGATCTAATTGAGTCTATAACTGCAAGATGTAGTGCTGTTTCTATAGAAAATAAAGGAAAGGATTACTGTATTCGTGGTGATAATTCTCCTTTTTACCATTTTTCATAAGAACAACATTAAATTTCGTAGTGATCCATTGAATTAGATAATGACATCAACCTAAACAAAACTGTGACATTCATCGTTTTTCCCGCGAACTCTTCATATATTAGCTTGACATGTACTGTTTCTGCAAGGAATCAAAATTGTAGTATAATAATTTCAATTCAACTAAAGTTTATTTATCAAATTAGAGATATAATATCTGCATAGGCCTACTGTGTAGACTACTTATTATATAAGTTCAACATATAATAGTAATATACGTTACAAGAGAGGTATGTTGACGTTTTCATGTTCGAGGAAAAGATTGAAAAAGCGAAACGTAGTTGAGCTTTTTTAATTTCCGAGAACATGAAAACAAACATACCGCTCGTGTATCGTACATTATTTTGTGCGAGGATCGTTTATTACATACCTGAAAGACGAATTTCTAATTAGTTGCAATGAAATCTCCATGTTGGTTTCTGTTTAATGACGGCAACTTCGGAAAACCAAAATATCTTTCTTCAACATTGTTGCTATAAAATGTTTTCTGTGTTTACTATACTCCAGCAGGCCGTGATATACGTCTGTCTTTTTTTTCCCCCAGTCTATAAATGCGAACTTAAAACAAACGGTAAGGTTATGTAATGATTTATTTTTCATTTTAATATTTTAACAATATTTTATATATATATAAGACTTATTTTGTCCGATATCGTGCGTATTTGCTTGTTTTCCGCACAAACCCAATACGCGGTAAGTGTGAAATGCCACATTCAGTATTCCCAACGTAACACGCATAACAATTTCCCTCGTCTTACCGCTTAAGCGCGACATTCATTTTACTGCTTTAGGCTTTTAACATATTATTTTTAGAGACGTTTAACATAGTAATAATTATAAATTGGAAACTTACCACTGCAATTTCATCTAAATTCCAATGTTAATTATTGTTTTTAAATATTTGCAAAAATTAAGTAAAGTCTACTACTCCACGAAACTTATTGCATTCCTGATACAAGTAACATTAAGGAAGCCGTGAAAAAATCAACAAGATTCCAGATGCCGATGTTATTACTGCAATATGTTATATAAATAATATTGTTAAAATATTAAAATGAAAAATAAATCATTACATAACCTTACCGTTTGTTTTAAGTTCGCATTTATAGACTGGGGGAAAAAAAACACAGACGTATATCACGGCCTGCTGGAGTATAGTAAACACAGAAAACATTTTATAGCAACAATGTTGAAGAAAGATATTTTGGTTTTCCGAAGTTGCCGTCATTAAACAGAAACCAACATGGAGATTTCATTGCAACTAATTAGAAATTCGTCTTTCAGGTATGTAATAAACGATCCTCGCACAAAATAATGTACGATACACGAGCGGTATGTTTGTTTTCATGTTCTCGGAAATTAAAAAAGCTCAACTACGTTTCGCTTTTTCAATCTTTTCCTCGAACATGAAAACGTCAACATACCGCTCTTGTAACGTATATTACTATTTCCACAATAGGGTACTGAAGAATATTACTGTAAAATTCTTGATATTCATTTGGTATGTTACGCATTAGTTTGCGTATATCCTCAAGCTTCTCTCTTTGAATTGGCACGATTTTGTCTGGATATTCCAATGAAAAAGATAAATATGGTATTCTCCTTTGTACTTAAAAGCAAACATTCTCACGGGGGCAGATAAAATAATTAATCTTTTTTTCTTCCATCATTTTAATAATGTCAAAAGAAGTGCTTACACAAATTTTTGCCACTCGAGCGCAATGACGATGGTCGTAAAAAAAAATTTCCCTGGGCTGTTTACAGAAAGAGAACAAAATTTCATGTAAAGTTTTATTGGAACAGATAAAGCAATTGTTGAGTTATTTTTCAACGTATTCACTACCAGAATTGTGACATTTGTTATTCAGTGGGATCAAATGTTGTATCCTTGTGTCGTAGATGTCTGCCGTCTGGAATCGGAACCAATGTGTCGGCACATGTCTTTGACATGAGTTGTTTCTGCGAGCTTCCAGGATTTCATAGGTCTCCAAATGTGAGACGGCTGTACTGACATATGTGGTTTCTCATGAAATGATAGCCCTATATCAACAGTCCATGAAAGTCGAATAAACTCATTTTGCCACAAATAGTGAGTGACATGTGCTGTTTCTGCAATCCCTGATTCATATCATGCCATTGCATGACACATAGACAAGAAACACTGACACAGATGTGTCAATAAGTATAGGCCTAGCAAACAAACACATTATGCGCAATTTATATTATTATTTAACATGAAAATTAAGAAAAATAAGACTATTAAGATGAAAATGAAGGAAAACGTGAAGATTAATGTAGGCCTAAATATTAATATGAAAATTATTAACATTAGGAATATTAAGCTGAAAATTAAGAACAAGAACGAGATGAGACCGAGGATTCTCCATAGGCTACCTGATATTCGCCTTACGGTTGGGAAAAACCTCGAAAAAGAGCCAATCAGGTAATCAGCCCAAGCGAGAATCGAACTCATTCCCGAACGCAACTGCGTATCAACAGGCAAACGCGCTACCGCCTGAGCTACGCCGGAGGCTAATATTAAAATTATAATGCAGGTAAAGAAGCACGTAGAAGTTAAGATAAAAATAAACAGTGTAAGTATCAACATGAAAATGAAGATGAATGTGAAGATTAAGTTAGAAAATTAATTATAAGAAGATTATGATAAAAGTTAAAAAGGAGTGTAAGTTTATATGAGGATTAAAAATGAAGAATAATATGAAAATTAAAATCAAGATAAAGGAGAAGCTCAAGATAAACACTAAAATTTACAGTCGCATACGTTACACTATTTATACAATAACATTCTTTCTCCATTTGTATGCATCACAGGAAACCATAAAATATTCCTCTGAACTATTTCATATTCCAGAAACATTCGTCGTGCATGCTGTCTGGCATCTTATCTGACGTTTTCTATCAGCGAACTCATAAATCCACGTATCTTTTTCTCGGAAGTACAAAACAGTTTCCAGCTTTTATATACATAAATATTTCCACTTCTGCATTGAGTTCTAGAGAGGAAAATTCCGAATTTATTCATGCGAATATGCCTTCAGATGTAAAGTTTGCCACAGCTTCGAGATGTGAAAACTGAAGACCTTATGTTTGCATATACATGTAGAACGCCATACAGGAATCGGGTCAAAGTTCAGTAAAGTTGGCGAACTCAAGAAAACAAATTCAGTATGGTGCCATAAGAGAAAACGTAATGAGATAAAATCTGGGTCTCTTCTTCTTCGTCTAATACTTTCGTAAGTCTACCAGACTTTGTCGATCAGAGAACTGTAGCTCTATTTTACTGGCCTTCCAGGAATTTCATTATTTTCTTCCGATTTTCAAAGTCCCGTTATACCTATCCATAAGATATCTCCCTTGAATTCATGTTTTCTCTTTTAATTTAATGTATCTCATTACTAAATCACATCTTTTAAAATTAAGACTTCTCTAATAATAGATAAGATTGATATTGAACTACTGAAAAATTTATCTCACATTAGAATCTATTATTCGAAATTTGAAATTTTATTAATATTTGGTGGCATTATGGTTATTTACTCAAGGAGTGGAGTGAAACCATATTTATACCTTTATTCAAGAAAGGAGATCGCTAAAACCTTAACCATTATTATAGAACAGTCTCTTGGGAACATGCAGTAAAATCTATGCTGAGATTGCAGCAAAAGGACTCGAAAAAACAGTTGAACAGTTGCTTTCTAATGAGCAACGTTTGCTTCAGAAAGGAGAGTCTATCGACCGTAATTTTTCCTCAGACAACGTAATAAAAACAACGGGAATTCAATTTTGAAATCCACTTCCTATTTATTAACCATAAAAAAGTGTTTCCAAAAATATTAAGACACAAATTATGGCATATGAAGAAGAAGAAGAAGAAGAAGAAGAAGAAGTGTTGTCCCAATCAAACTGTAACAGCAATGAAAGTCTATAATGAAATACAAAGGTAAGGATACAGATATAAATTAAAAGGATCTGGAGAACTATTTACAGGGGTTAATAGAGGCGCAAGACAGGGATGTCCACTTTTACAAAACCCTTTATTACTACTATTGATTTGGACGACATCATTATTACTGGACAGATTGTTTTATACAATAATTTTAGAATTATTAATGACATGACGGCGAAAGGTATTTTATTGGTGGATAACCAAATAATAATGACTGATTCTGAGGACAATTTGCAAATACCTGTGTATAAACTATAATTATTAAGCAAGATACTCGTAAAAGAAACGTATAAAATGCGTGCATACGACTGAACTGTAGGCTATTAAGAATTAAAGCGAATTTAATTTCAGACCTGTCAATTTACGAGGGATTAAATGCTGGAGATTTAAATTTGGTAGGGGATATTTTTTAGCTGGTTATTTAACGACACTGTATCAACTACGAGGTTATTTAGCGTCGATGAGATTGGTTATAGCGAGATAGTATTGGACGAGATGAGGCCGAGGATTCGACATAGATTAACTGGGATTCACCTTACGCTTGGGGAAAACCTCGGAAGAAACCCAACCAGGTAATCAGCCCAACCGGGAATCGAACCCGCGCCCGAGCGCAACTTCAGACCGGCAGGCAAGCGCCTTAACCGACTGAGCCACGCCGGTGGCTTTTAATAGAGGATATAGTAATAATAATAATAATAATAATAATAATAATAGGTAATAATAATAATAGGTAATAATAATAATAATAATAATAATAATAATAATAATAGTAATAAAGGGGAGAAAATATAAAATTAAAAGTGAAATTTTGGCAATAATCACTACATCCGGTAGATTATCTTGTCAATGTGGGAGAACGGAAGTAATGTGGATGACTATTGTGTTATATAGACAACTTGGCGTGTTTCTAACATGTTAGGTAACCATTTTGTACGAACACAGGTGGCGTAATAGCGGCGCGCTGTGTATTAGTATAAGCAACTGCCTTTGCACAGACAGAATGCTCGGGTAATAACTACAAAGCGATGGCAGCGACCGGTTTGCTATATATTTCATACCTAATTGCAGAATACCTTAAATATATCGTATCAGAGAATAAAAACATTGATAGTTCTAAGAATCGGCTAATAATATGTAAAACATAAATAATAGAATAAATAAGTAACTTCAACTACTTAAGTTTTAAATTAACTTTAATGGTATAGCCTATTTATCCTCTGATTGAGGTTCTGGCTGATATGTATATCATTATCAGCCAGTAGTTACATCTCACTTGACAATATGTGTCGGAGGAAGAACAAATGTTGTATGCATCTCAAGTTTGACAAGTGTAATATGTACCTAGTGGGCGATGTATGCAATGAAGGGGGAATGGAACTGGCCACTCTACCCCATTACCTCCTGGCCTAGTTGCCTCATAAGAGGTGTCTTTTTGTATCACTACTTGTGAGGTTCAGACCTGTGTTCCGACAGTTGACAAAACAACAACGGTGTATTTGGACAAGAAAGTTAAATTTCAGAGATTTCAATTGACATGAGAAATTACAAGAAGATATCTAAAAAAACAAGGTCAGGAAGGAAACCGAACTGAAGTTTTACAAGACAATGGCGGTCCTTTTGCTGACATATGCCTCTGAACGCTTACGAAGCGAGATAGAAGAAAAATTGAATCTACGCAGATCCATTTTCTGAGATGTAATATGGAAGTAGGTATATGCATAAAATATAAGAAAAGTAGTGAAGACATCAGAAATGAGCTAGAAATCGTCAACTTCATCGACAAAATAGAGCATTAATGACACCGGGACACGAATTTTTCTGCGGTCCACCCAAACTTCATCAAACTGCAAAATTCCTGCACGGAAATGTACTTCGGTACATTACAATAATATGATATGAGTAAATAATCACTTAGTGATTTAAAACGGCGCTCATTCTGTCGGATCCCGGTCACTTAGTCACTCGTAATGAGTGCACCTCTGCTCATAGTGTGTTGGACATTGTGCCACTGTCACACATCTGTGACATAGTGCATGAGGGTTGGCTACTAAAGGGAAAATAAGAGGTGGAACTTAAACTGAGAGGATTCAATCCGACATCGGAACTGGAATCTGGTGTGGCTTAGTGGATAGAGCGTCAGCACGTAGAGCTGAAAACCCGGGTTCGACTGCTGACGGAGAGAATTTTTCCTCTCTCCACCCATCCTTTATCATACAAAAAGAAGCTTGCCAAGCGAAACGATAATATGGAAGGGATATTTAAAAGATTCATATGAAAAAGTCCTTGTTTTTTGTAAGAGACACATTGTGTTTTCACTATAATGGATTCATGCATGATAACAACTGAGAATAAATATCTACCTCTAAAAGATACAAACTTTTAAGTATTCATATTGTAAATATAGTGTCTATTAATAATGAAACACTGTTGATATTGTACATATTGTAACTATAGTGGCCATTAATGTTGCAACACTGTTCACATTGTAAATATATATGCAGTGTCTAAAACATATATTGCATATGTTGCAAATAAGTTCACTTGATTATTGCTCTCAGTCACTCATATCTTCCGTGTTTGAATTCTTTGTATTGGCGTAATAGCTGAGTATAGGCAGCTTGATGCTAACTGCTTAAGAACCCTAAGTGTGATAATAAGAGAATCTCGATTATATATAAGCCTACACATTTGTTAAAAAAATTCCCTAAAGATTGCACTTTTGTCAGAGTTACGTATTTTAATAGATTTTCTATCCGAATGAATCCTTCATGTGTAATAGTTTACAATGTAATTCATGTGGTCCGATATTCAATACTCATCGAGTTCCAATAATATCAGTAACTCCTATATTCAGATAAGCCACTTATTACGTAGGTCAATCCTTTCCATCAAATACTATCAGAGATTACATTTCCTGTTTTTCTTGATGCAGCAGTGAAACGGCACAAGTGCAAATTCCAAACTGAACTTAGCTGTGGGTTGAAGCTACATCTCTCGAAAATTACAATCTTAATTAAATTGCGTAGGCGTATCTATTTTCTGTGTAGGATAGCAATTCGTCGAAGTCGAAGCAAATAAACAGCGATACGTTGTAATGATGTTCATTTAAGAGTAACTGGAACATGCATCTCAATGTGCAAACATTGAGAGTAAATAATGAGAAAGACTGAGATTCAAACAAGGTACTTAGGAAAGCTTTGCCTTTGAAATGATAAAATATTTAATCTAGATTTATGGACTTAGAGCGGATATGAGAATGTACAAAGGAAGAAGTGATTACAGGATACAAGGACAAATATTTACTCAGACATATGAACGTTGAATAAAATACATCGCTTACACGGCAATCTAGCATAACGTCAACCGTACAGCTAGGGTGTCGTTTTCGACATCGAAGACCCAAGTTAAAATCTCGGTGAATGCAGTTCAAATCCTATTAAAATAAGTGAAAATGTTGTCACATTCAATGATACAGTAAAAAAAAATCTAGGAATTTATATAGACAGAAACTAAAGTTGGATTACGCAAATCACACACGTATGTAAAATAATTTTTATGAAAATTCACACACTAAAAAAAAGGGGGGGATTTTCCTTTCGTTGGTACTTACGAAGGATCTAGTACACTCTTTCTGTTTTTTTGAGATTTATTTATTTATATTTATTTAATAATAACATATACATAAAAATGTTACATTAAAGTACCCCGAAAGAGCAAAGCTCGTGTTCGGGGACAGTTCCGTGACATAAATATACATAGGCCTACTTTGTAGACAAAATACGTAAGAAAAAAGGTCACATAAAGATGATAATAATAAAGTTAGTAATAATAATACTACAGGGACATCATTTTATTTTTACTAACATTTCTGATATTAACCTGCCTATACCTTTGAATCAACGGTTGCTAACCCCTTCCATGACTGGAGTTCGATGGCGTAATATACAAACAAATCACTTTACTAGGTATAGGAGGGAAGAAAAGTAGTTCATCCATTTACGTGAACTATGAAATATCAAGCTTTTGAGTTTGATAATTTTCGTTAGGTTTTTGTTTAATCAGAATACAGCACAGTATTAACAATGAGTGTTTTTACTCACGAACTGAGCTGTCCATACGGACGTATTCATTATGAAGTGTATATTAGAGTGTCTATAGCACATTAGCGTACACTATAGAGAATGAAGTTAAATTGAAAAATAATCATAATATGGATATTTAAACACATTTTTCAAAATTGTGGCGGTTCATTTCGATTAATGTATGTAATTCCAATTACCAGTTTCGTCCTTCGTACTAGTAGGCCTAACTCATGTTGAAATAATTCTGTACCTACTCTATAAAAGAGTACCTTACGTACTGTAAATTCAATCTTCACTTCTGCTCGATCCGAAAAGATAAAATTACTCAGACATTCTATCTACTGTCCGTCCAAGTGATTATGTCGCAGGATCGTAGAAAGGAGGGAAATCACGTGACAGTTAATTACTTAACGAGGCCTGTTATTTAAGTTATGGGTATAATATTACGTATATGTCCAATTCCTAACAGAAATTAATGTTCTCAGAAAAGAGCTAAGACAGCCCAGCCACTAGCCTTTACCGAGAGGCGAATAGAAGCTGGTGGGGAAAACCGGAATGCGACGTAGGCAAATGGACGACAGTACCTTTGCGAAAATGATGCAATATTGAAAGCTCTTTCGTCATTGGAAAACGCGAACATATTTTTGGAACGTACTGTGACGGTAAGGCTACTATGACTTGGATCTGTGTGGAAGACGGTTGAACTTCATTCGTAGAAGGGGTGGGAGTGAAGTACATTCAAAAACTCAGGTACAATAAAAATTGAAGTAAAAATAAAATGGTGTCCCTGTAGTAATAACTGAGTGAAAAAAGAGACGATGTTGAGATTAGTGGATTAATATTAACTTATTAGTAGTAGTATAATTAGTACAGGTCATGTGATATAGTAACCAAGATAAGATAGAAAATATCCTACATAGGATAGAAATAAACTTGTTTTACAATACATAGTACATAATATAATACAGGGAAGTCTGCCATATATATTTTTTTTAATTCTGGATCTGAAAATTTAATTGCTTAATGTAGTCAATTCTGGATGAAATGTTATTATCGAATTATATAGACGTGGACCATAATTTGTACTGTGCAGTAAAGCAGCAGATGTGAAACATTTAGGTTCAACTAAATTAAGAATTTCATTTCGTCTTGTATTATGATCATGTGGCTGAGCTACAAATTTCATTCCATTTTTTATTATAGAATTTCATTAAAGAGTAAATGCCTCTTGATGCCTCACTTTGATTACTGTGATTCTCTCTCCACTGATATTAATATGAGACAGAAAGACTACAGCGTGTTCATAATGCATGTGTTCGATTTGTTTGCAACACCCCTAGATCTGACTGTAACTCACTTTCACTTAATATGCTGTCCTGTGTCCATCTCACCTCACTCTTTGATATTATTTAGAACTCGAACCTAAGCTATTTAGTTACTCGCTTTCAAAATTTTCCTTCATATCACGAAATAGATATCATTCACAACATCATATCACACTCTCCGTTCCTAAACACAGAACATCCTCCTACTCTTCATCTTTCACCGTCTCTGCAGCTCATTTCTGTAACTCTGAACTACAGCATGCCAGAGGTTGCCAGGCATTATCAATTAAAAAAAAATAAACTAATGTTACACTTCATATGCCCTTCAATTATAAGCCGTTTTCTCTGCCACAGTTTTATAAACATTTTTTTTTTTCATTACTACAATCCCTTGATCACCAGATTAATTCTGCAGTGCTCGAGAAAAGTGACATAAGTCAGTTTCCACAAACCTTTTTTGATAATTTATTGACAACTTACACTGGTTTATGTCGATTTGATTTTTTTCTTTATGAATTATTGTAATGTGAGAAATACTTACGCATTTTTTTTCCAAGCGAGCAGATGTTCCGTAAGTTGTCAATAAATTATCAAAAAAGGTTTGTGGAAACTGACTTATGTCACTTTTCCCAAGCACTGCAGAATTTATAACAGTTTTTTATGTTGCTTTTATTTAAATTTTAGATAATTTCAATTTTTGTAATCTTTCTTACGTTTTTCCTCTTTACTATTTGCACTAATTGAGTTAGTCTACTTATGTTGTATTCCAGTCTATAGACCTGTATTTTACCTACAGAATGAGTTATAGTTATAGCCAAAATAGGACTTGAAAAAGGACTATATTATTCCTCAAAACACAGTTCAGCACATTCATGGATATACAAGGCACACACAATCTTACATTTATCTCTTCACAACATAAGGAAAGTGTTGTATTTGATATGGTCATAAAATAACTTCAAAAAGAACTATATTACTCCCTGAAGAGGGTGCTATTTTAATTGAAAACACACTTCAGCACAGTCATGGATATACAATGGCACACACAATCTTACATTTATCTCTTCACAACATAAGGAAATTGTTGTATTTGATATGGTCAAAAAAATAACTTCAAAAAGAACTATATTACTCCCTGAAGAGGGTGCTATTTTAATTGAAAACACACTTCAGCACATTCATGGATATACATGGCACACACAATCTTACATTTATCTCCTCACAACATAAGGAAAGTGTTGTATTTGATATGGTCAAAAAAGAACTTCAAAAAGAACTATATTACTCCCTGAAGAGGGTGCTATTTTAATTGAAAACACACTTCAGCACAGTCATGGATACACACAGCACACACCAGCTTATAGTTATCGCTTCACAGCATAAGGAATGTGTTGAACTTGATCACATCCAACATTTCAATATGTTTCAATATGATTCTGTCTCTTTGAATGCACAATGTCTTTATAAACAGAAAATGATCGCTCAACACCAACTGAAACCAGAGGTGAAAATTTTCTTTTTATCCTAAACTCTAAATCAGCACACTTTATTAGTTTTTGAATGTCTGGAATCAGAAAAAGAACGATATTTATTTTCGCTTGCTCAGGAAAAAAATATAGGAAAATTACCTAAATGTTTGCGATATTCTATCAAAAAAGGACCAAAATAAGAGCTGTTTTTAAAAAAGAGGAAAAAAAAGGAATATTGACTAAAAAGGGGGGTTGGAAGAAGTTTTGAATATCATAATTAATTATTTCATGTTTCGTGTTGAAATAAAAAAAGGGATTCCCTTTAAAATCCGGTTTCTAATGATGATGATGATGATGATGATGATGATGATGATGATGATGATGATGATGATGATGATGATGAGCTACTGGATGAAGTATCAGACGACTACCTTTGTGATTGTGTTGAAACAGTTGAGTTTTTAACAAGCGAGAAATTATCTCCGAAGAGAAATTTAAGTTTGTATAGAGAATTATTTATACTTCTCATGCGAATTCAGTGTTAAGCTTTAATTTCCTCCTGCTGGATGAGTGAACAGCTACGTTTGAATTTACAAATTGTAGGGAAATCTTTCTTCAAAGAAGTTATAAATCTCTTTTGGTTCCTATGAAAATTCACTCACGTATAAAAAGATCTTACTAAAGTTCAAGCGAATAAACAATTAAAACCGGTATGGTTAGGAATCGAAGTATAAACCTTTAATATATTTTAGCATGTAACATTTTTAAATTCAGATTTTCTTAAATATAAGAGAAGTATTGCCGAGCGTGGTAACTCAGTTGCTACCGTCTGGAACTGTTATTTGGGATGTCCGGAGTTCAAACTTCTGGGCCAATAAACTTGATTGCATTTTTTAGTATTCTTTAGACCATTTCCCACTACTGCAGTTATGCCGTTTTTGTACACAAATGTCGCCAACATAAGAAACAACTTGTCAAAAGAAATGCTAATATGTAATAATCCTCTAAATACTAAATTCGGTAGGAAGCGTTGGCTAAGATGACGAAGGTTAGAGCTTGTTATCATTCCAATAATCTGATAACAAATAATGATAGATGAAGTATAGGAATTTTTTCCACGGCCTACATTAATTTGAAACTGGCATGATATACTTGCTTCTGTTGGTAACGCAAGAAAAGACAACATGGCGGATGTCAGTGGAAAATGGTGTAAAGTTTCTCTGCGTTTTATTTTTTCGTGTTTGCTCATTCGATTATACTGCAGCTTTTCAGTAATAACGGAAAATGCCGGGTTGGTACCCAATTTCCACGAAAAACAGACACATAACCCTCTAACAGTAGTTTTAAATTATCCTGCCATCGTAATAGTTGCAACATTGTACACGAGACTGCGACTGTGAAGTGAGAATTTTAATGTCCGGCTCAGAGATAGATGGTGCTCCTGTGGGTAGTTGTAGTGCCGAGCCGTCGCCTTATATGACATGCTTGGTGAGAGAGCATTTTGGAGGTCCGGTCAGTAAGTCAGTGCGACGTATGTCGTGATGGTGAGAAAGCACCTCAGATCGGTACGTCAGACATGTCTCAGATTAGACAGAATACCGAACTTAAACATGTCAACATCCATAGAAAAGTCGCTATGTGGCCATAAGAGTTAAAACGGTTATAAATAAAGTCAAATAAAGAGGAAGTATTAGAAATTATTATAGTACACTACATGTGCAGAAATATCTCAATTCTCTACATCTACTTAATCCATACAATATGTAAATGAAATCATTTATCGCCAGTTTGTTTCGTGAGACCCATATTAGAGCTTCCGGTTTGCTCATCTCATCTCATTTCATCTCATCTCATCTCATCTCATCTCATCTCATCTCATCTCATCTCATCTCATCTCATCTCATCTCATCTCATCTCATCTCATCTCATCTAATCTCATCTCATCTCATCTCTTCATGGATGTAGAGAGATCAGCCTCCTAGGAGAGACTGCTGGTTAATTGATCTGCACAAATTTAATGGTTGGAATGGCGAATATTCGAGTACCCACGATTATTTAAAAAGTTATTTACTTAGGGGGAAACGGAATTGAATTTCGGGTGAAATTTTTTATTTCATTACTTTTCCAATTATATTATTCTGTTTTCTCTCTTTGAAATGGTATATAACAGGCCTGTGCACTAATATCTCAACGGACTCACTGCAGATTACCCCTTAACTCCCTATTCTACCTTCCCCGGCTGAAACAGTAATGTTTTGGCCCTAGACGAGCAGACAGAAAGATAAGCTTTGCTCAGTGATGGGAGACATAATAGTTTTTATGAACTTTCGACCCTCTTTGGTCGTTTGAAATCCATCACTGATACACAGTGCCTCACTGTCAATTTGTTTATAAAGCGGTCTAAGCGAAAAAAAATATAGGCGAGGGTTTCTACGTTCCCTTTCACTTCCTCGTTGTGCCCAGGGCTAGTATATCACATTATGACTATACTCAAATCGTATCCATGTTGATTTTTCAATTTTCTGAGAGCGGTATAATTTAACGCTTATTCTTCGTAAATTGATGGATTTTGTAAAAACAAAAATGCATATGTATATAATTTTTTTCAGTTTATTCTTTGATTTTTCTTTTTAAAATGTTATACCACATATTTTACTGAAACTTTTTAGTTTTTCTGGGGAGGTACGCAGTAGCCTATATGTAGGCTATATGTATTATTTTAACACTCATTTTCCGTAAGTTTAGTTTTTCCATACAAAACGAACTTTTTCTCGGTCTCTATTTAATCCAGAAAGCTGTAATTTCCAAAAATGGTGTACTTGGATGATTCATGTATAGGCCTACTGGAACAATATTTTTTAAATGTGTTAAATTTTGGAGATGTTAGAGGGGGGTAGGCTTCTCCGCACGGGAATAATTAAAGAAAAAATACTGCTTCAGCAGAAAGTCAAGTTATGTGTTCATGAACTGTAAAAAATCAGCTATCTTAGCTTCAACAGTTTTTGAGAAAAAGTTTCTTATGTAACACATAATTTAACATTGCCAAGATAGGCAATTCCGTGTCCTCTTAAAAAAGACACATTAACACTATCCACAGTCCGGGTCGGACTGGACTTAGGCCGTGTGCTTGGTCAGTGCAGACCAGACCTTACTGTCGTACAGAGAACCTCTTTAAATTCAAATGGACAAGCAGTAGAGAGTACGATGTACGACAGTACCGTGAAAACAATTCGGGTGACGGGTAATACGTTACTCTAACTGCCGAATCGCATAATGTTTTATATATACTGTTTTCGCTGTGAGAAAAATCCTAATGTAAACACAAGCACGTGGCTGTCATACCCGTGATTGGCTCTCAGTCGAAACACTCACACGACGCAGGAAAATATAGTCCGTATTGGGAAACTATATCATCTTGTATTATTTGAAAATAAAAAATTGAATTCTAATTGCTAAATATAATGAAACATATAACTTCATTCATATGTAAAACGATATATAAAAGAAAAGCTACTTTTATATTTTGTTATGTACTATGAACGCGGATGAATACAAACAGTAATACCGAGGTAGTCTGTTCTTGTAACAAGCTGGCGTCATTTGAGCTCGAAGATGTTCACGTAAGCACATAGCTTCTGCATCCTCGGTGTGTGTGGTTATTAATCATAAGAGTAGAAACCCTCTCAAAAGCGGAGAAAACAAATAGTCTTAAATGTATATAAGTTATGTGAGTTTTAATTAGAGTAAATATAAAGTAAATGTTTCCTAATCAAATGAATGCATAGTAGTGAGGTTAGGCCTACTTGACGAGTAACGGGAAATGTTTAACATGAAACAGAATGTACTCGTACAACAGTAGGTGGGAACATGTACTGAGAATCTATGGCGCCAAACAGTGGCCAATGAAGCCTCACTTCAGTCACATGCTATTGTTTGCATTAGGATATTTCTTTCAGCGAAAAGATTATAGTTTACTTTCGACCGGATACGAAGGTTTCGTTTGTGGCATTTCTGTTGACCCTATCCACGATATATAATAGTTTGTCGCATTATTTCTGGATCAACGTGTATGTAATTCTCTGTTCGCATCAGCGAACTTATATTAGCTTATTAGTTCACATATTATCATTGATTAAGTGTTCATTTAATAAAATAATTAATTGTTAATTGCGGTATTATTTGCTATTCGAATTATATCAAATTGTTCAGTGAACTTTATCGTCATCACAGTTCGTTGTTGATTATGAACTCGTTGTTCAGTGTATCGATATAATTAAATTCATAAGACTCAGTTTGATGCCACTTTCAGCTATAAATTATTGTTATTTATTTTCAGACTGCGATTTTGCTGAGATCCGGATGCCAAGATTCTCATTATACATAGATAAGTTAGATTTTTTTACACTTTATTATACAGGGTGTAAGTGAAGTAACCCTGCAGATTGAAAGGGAGGATAGGGTACACTTAAATAAATAGAAAACTTATATATTATGTTTTGTAATTAAATGCACAGCTAATTATAAAATTAAGTTGGATTCCGGAAAGGACGCTCCTGTACTGAGTACGTGTTCCTTCTGAAAATGCTAATACAATAAAGAAGAACGTGTAATTTAGAAAAACACTTTGCTTTTATGGACTACGAGAAAGTATTTCACAGAATAATTCCAGAAAAACTTTGGAAAATACTTATCAAAAAGAATATCCCATTATATTTAGTAAATGTTATAAAAAATTTGTACATTAACACTCAAGTATGCATCAATACAGGGAATAAAGTTTGCAACATCATTGCCTTTTAACTTATATTTAGACGAGATGCTAATAGAGTGTAAAAACGGCGTTAAGAGCGAAATAGAAGTTGCTACAAGAGAATTTCTGAATAGAATTTACTTTGCTTACGATCAGGTATTTATAAATGAAACTGAGGACAAAGTACAATATAATATACATTATACCTACTGAATAAAATAGCACACACATTTAATTGTAAGATACCAACAACATAAAACTAAAGTGATGTATTTAAAATGTAGAAATACAGGGTGTTAAAAAAGTATCCAATATTTTAGGAGGTGATAGTATGCATCAAAACAAGAAAAAATGTATAATAAACATGGGTCCTACAACACATAATTTCTGAGATCTAAACACTTGTTCATAGGAGGTGCTCAATGTGTGTGCTCGCGCTGGATTCTGGCTGCACGCTGACCAAAATCATGCGTTCACAGCAATGCGTTCCAATAACGAAACGTAACTCTGTAAATATTGAGAATAGGACCCATGTTTATGTGACATTTTTTGTACAGAATGTCTTCGGAAATAAGCTCCGTAAAGGACGGTAAATCCTCGTGAATCACCCTGTATTATTACATGAAAAGCAGAAATGTAAACGTCCATCACTGCTATGAATTGTAAAGTTTGGTTAACGAATAAATATCGTATTATTACATTTTGTTGTATGGATTTTTTTTCATAACGAAATTTTCGTGAAACCTACCTGCGCGTAAGGATAAAGAAGACGTGAACTGGGAAGCTATTCTCCCTCGCTACACTTCCAATTGCAGGTGCTACTTGCTCGCTTACCCCCACCATAAGGTTCTTACTATTAGCTAGAGCACACACAAGCATTTGGTTTCACGAGGTAAAGAATGACCTATAACAACTGGTCTAATCATTCTTGTGTAAATTTTCACTTTGTCATGTTTATATTGTAGTTCATTTTCAAACCTTAAAATGCTTTATTGTCTAGAGAGAGTCTCTGTTGCGATTTCTTATTCATTGTGTTGCTACTATTTATTTTTCAACCAAGGTAATTAAGAAAGTTAATTAGTTTCATTTGTATGTCATTAATATTTAAGTCTTAAGAGTTGCCTTTGTTCTTAGAGCATTCCATGTACAAGAGGAAGAGTTGTAGAAAAATAAAAACTTTTCCATCTCTAAAGCACAACAAATCGCATCTCGTGTTCTGGGTTTCCTTTTCTTAACCAGTAGACAAACAGTCATTTATTTCCTATGGGCTGGAATTAGTTCTGCTTCCTCTACAGACGTGAAAGGACTGTTAACTTAAAGTCTAAATAATTTACACTGGTGATCTTCATTGTAACCCCATTACATGTTGCAAGTTTTCAAAGTCATTAAGTCCCATATTTTGTCCATTAAATGTCTAGACAGTGTCATGAGATGACATCAGACAAACACATATAGATATGCAATATAACTTATTATGTAAATCAATCAACTAACATAATGTTTAATTGAAGTTCTGTTTCTGCAGGGATCAAGACATTCTTTATTTTTACTCCTACATGGTTTTCTTCATTGATGTTATAATATACTCAATACGTCATTTTATTCAATTTGGCGTTTCAAATAATGAACTGAAGAGATGTGGCTCGTTTTCGTTTCTTGACTTTCCTTATGACTAATTTGTAATTTTATGTAGTTGAATTTTGTGGAGTAATTCTTCCAGGGATTCAGTAATTAAAAGAATGTAAAAAATTGTTTGTTGTTCTATAATCTCCTTCCGTAAACCAGCGTATAACTAATTGATCTCTGTAAAATGCATCACACGATTTACTTAACAGATTTAAATTTACTGTGAGATGACCAGGCTCCAATTTACATACATACATACATACATACATACATACATACATAGTGTTCTGCCAAACGGCAGATCTTTCACTGCAAACTCACCATTCTCCAGTCTCCCCAATTTTCTGCTTTCCTCTTTGTCTCCGCATATGAAGAGTCCACTGCAAGAATGATGGATGTCATTTGGAATACATTTTGGAGGAGAAGCGATTGAAAGTTTGAAATGCTTAAAGCTCAAAGCGTAACTGTGATTTTCCTATCATTACTGGACAATGACTATCAGTGTTAATGCCATGTAACTCTCTATGTACATTCTATATGTCTTAAGCTATGCATTGACAGTCTTGGTTCATTTTCGACAAAAAAGTGACATCCATAATTCTTGCAGTCGACTCTTCATATGATATATTTTAATCTGATATGTTTTCATGATCCGAACTTTTCTCCCGTTCACCATTTAATTCAGTGCATCCTTCAGTAGGCAGTTTCTTCTTAACCAGCCAGTGACCCAACCAATTCCTTTTTCTCTTCCTGATCAGTTTCAGTAGCATTCTTTCTTTCTTAACCCGCTTTTTCCAACACAACTTCATTTCTTATTCTGTCTATTTCACACGCTCCATTCTTCTCCATGTCCACATTTCAAATGCTTCCAGTCGCTTCTCTTCACTTCGTTGTAATGTCCTTGCGTTTTGTTTCATACAATGCTATACTCCACACAGAGCACTTCGTTAGTCTCCTCCCTATTTCTTTCTCCATAGGTTCGCAGAGGATGCTCCTTTTTTCTATTAAAAGCTTCCTTTGCCTTTGCTATTCTCCTTTTGACATCCTGACAGCAGCTCATAGTACTGCTTAAAGTACACGCCAAGTATTTAAAGCTGTCCACTTGCTCTACTGCTTCATTTAGTATTCGCACATCCACCTTCTTTATGTTTCTTCCGACAACCATGGTCCTCGTCTTGTTTGCATTTATCTTCAGCCCATACTGCTCACTGCTGTTATTATATTTAGCTCCGCTAACATATCCCTTAGTATCGTCTCCTCTTCTGCTAACAACGCCATATCTTCAGCAAATCTTATGCACTTTATTCTTCTTCCTCCTACTATAACACATCCCATGTTCTGAAAACAGTTCTTCACTAAATCCTCTAAGTAGATGTTGAACAGGATCTAGGTGATAAAGAGCATATATAAAGAGTACATCTCTTTAAAATCCACATTTATTTTCTTCAGAATTCGCATCAGTTTATTCCAATTCACTCTCTCAAATTACTTTTCTAGATCCCAAATATTATATACACATCTTCATTCTTTTCTAGGTATCTTTCGCCGATTGTTTGTAGCATTCCAATTGGATCCCTTGTACTTTTCCTTTCCTGAAGTCAAACTGCTCTTCTTCAAACTGTCCTTCAATCAACATTGTGTAGAAACTCTTTTTCTCTAGATACATCGATATTTGATAGCCCATACAACTGGTAGTATGTGAGACGAAACAAATCTGTTGTGCCTGAGAAAGTGTATAAGGACAGTGTAATATTATTGTTAGGCCTATTTATTGGTTTGTTTTCAATATCAGAGTCCAAAATAATGATTGGAAAAGATCACATTTACCAGTAAATATACGGCTATATTAATAATCGGTATTCAGTCCACTTGTACTGTCTTAAAAACAACCAAGTAACCTTCCAAGATATCATTCTATAAGTTATGAATTCGATTACTGTTTTATCACTGTGGTAATGACTCGATACCAGCCACAATTTGGATATAGATATGCAAGAGTATTATATTTAGTAATCATTGGCCTCACTGCACATATGCGCATATTTCGCATAGGAGAAGCACTGACTTAAAAATCCTTCTCGTACAAAAAATAGTTTTTGTGGAATAGACCTCTTTTCCACGGAGCCCCTCAATTGAACACATTCTACAGTAGTGGCAGTAGTAGTGATAATAGCAGCAGTAGTAGTGGTAGCAGCAGTAGCAGTAGCCTAGTATTAGCATTAGCTTCTACCAGCAGTGGTAATAACAGTAGTAGCAGTATTAGTATCAGTAGCAGCAGCTGCTGCAAATGTTAAATACGGTATAATGTGTATAGGTCTCGCAAGTACGGGTTACCGACAGAAGGAATGCGAATCAAACACTGCGCTAATGAAGAGCGGGCGAGAGCAAAGGTCAGGAGATAACTTGAATGATATTCAAGCGTACAGTCGGAAGAGAAATGACATCGATAGAATCAGTCTTGCGTTGTGATAGTTGGGTCATTCCATATCAAATCAACAAGGCGCTCAACCCGACGGACTCAGATATCTTTCAAAATTTGAGGGTTTGTTTTACCTGCCGCGCTAATTGAAACTGCCGAGTTTCATATGTCCTGTGCTTTTCGTTTTCTGCCAGTAGCGTTTCAAACATGAAGAAAAATCATATTTTTGTAAGCACGTCGCTTCAATTAAAATTATATATCTCAACTACGTCTCCAGATTAAATTATAAAAATTGGGTGATACATTCTTAATATGTGATAGTTTTTATTGCTTATATTGTTTTCTGCATGTATTCAATTACACTAAAAAAACATGGTGAAACAATTTTCATATATTCATATTTAAAAATGCGGAGGTTCTATTTCAAGGAAAAAAATATATAGTATGCCTCAATTAGTGATATAATGAACTGATAAGTTTCAACTTGGAATCATCATAGGTTACAAAGATAAAAATTATTATGTCACTGCAAGCATAAGCTAACCGTATAAGTCGCTATAATTATGTACCACACATTCGTTGTATTTAATTGTATTTGATCATATTCTTGAATGTCGCTATGTAATATAACAGGTAGTACATAATTCGAATTTTTTTAATTATTACCTCAAATAAATTATTGTCACTTGGATTTAGTTAAACCTGTAACTTTACATTACGACTTTAGTTTGTTCCATTGCATGTGAATAAGTGTCTTGTATCGCACGGTATTATTATTACATTCGTAAACATATGTTGCGCGTTTAAATAGTTTCGAATTTTTCTCTTGCTACGTTCTTTATTTTCACAGCGATGTCCTCATTTGTCCATCATCTTGAAAGAGACAGTACTTCCATCGGCTCGCACCTCTCCTCATACACACGTCAAAATACAGACACTGTACGTCAAAACAGACAGCAACGCCACCATTGGTTTTCGGTAATCGTTTCTTGCGCGAGCTATATAGTGGTCAATATTTATTTGTCTAATTTAACATGCTCACCGCATTTTCCATTCAAGTCTTCTCAGTGACATCTCTCAAATTTTAAACTCTAGATCGTATTGCGCTACGGTAATTTTCTTGAAGGAGGAAAGCTTACCGAGTCCATAAATCAAACTCAATGTCGTGCAGTGCAAAAGTCTGACACCTGCTATTATAGAAAGAAATGAGCTGAGAGATATGCAGCCCGCGTCGCACATCAGCGCAGACGTTGAAGAGTGTCTGGGTTATTACGGGACTACCGACTGAGCAGCAGTAATGCTACCTAAATTAATAGCATCAGACCTCACATGGGAGCTGACGAAACTACAAAGCTCCATCTGTGATGTCGCCTACAACTTTATGTCTAGCTGTTCAGCGTTAGACGAATGGTCAGTGGCTCTCGTACAGGCACTTTCGTACTTGAGAGACATTCCGTGTGAAATCGGACAGCAAAAAATCTTAAAACTCTGTAATTTCTCTGCAAAAAAAATATATATACAGGGTGTTTCCGGGCTAGTGTTACAAACTTTTAGGGATGATGGGGAAGGACACATGTATCAATTTGAGATAAGGAACCCTGGTCCAGAAATGACTGAGTCGAAAGTTACAAGCAAAAATAGTTGTGTGGAAAATACATAATTTTATTCCTCTGTAGACCTTATTTATGTGTATTCATCTGTACATCTTACACATACTGTATTCATCTCACGTCGTTTACGTTGTCTACTTACAGTACCTATTCCATTCAGTGCGCTGTCTGAGGGGTGGGGACAGGAAACTACACTAAAGCAATGCAGATAGCGTAATGTGTAACGGACATGGTCGGTCCTGATATGCACGTCTGTAGACAGCAGTGTATGTGTACAAGTTGCAGTGTCCAATCGATCAGTCCTAGTGAAATGGAGGAGTACACGAGAGCGGAATATGTAGATCCGATTTTCGAATACGGAAGGGCCAATGGGAACAGTAGACAAGCTCACAGATTGTATCGGGCAAAGTACCCACGTAGGAGACATCCGGCCCATGCCATCTTTCCACGACAGTTCCAAAGGTTAAGGGAAAGAGGGCACGTGGTGCGAAATTACAATTCCATTTCCACACAACTATTTTCGCTTGTAACTTTCGACTCAGTCGTTTCCGGATCAGGGTTCCTTATATCAAATTGACACATATGTCCTTCCCTAGCATCCCTGAAAGTTTGTAACACCAGGCCGGAAACACCCTGTATATATCGAGGGTTACGAGAACTTTATTATGTGAAGTCTGTTCTCGTTCAAGTCAATTAGTTTTCTTCTTTTAATGCGTTAAATTTATCGTAATTCCGTAAAAATCTCCAATTTCAAAGGACATGAACTTGAAACGATTTATGATAGACATTCCAACAAAAGTTCATATTATAGCAGCTGAGAGTACGATTTTTGTAACTAGTATGCATGCACCATATTTTATATTAATATTTGGCAGGAGCATAAGTAGATATATCGATATTTGATAGACATTTCCACGGAAAACAGTCACGTAAAAATATCTACTGGTTTCTCTCTCTCTCTCTCTCTCTCTCTCTCTCTCTCTCTCTCTCTGAAGAAATTATATCAATTTTAATTTCGCTTTTGCACAAAGAAGTGCTCCTGTAAAAAAATCATTTCGTTATTATATTAGCTTCGCCGAAGTCCCGAGTCGGGTGATGGTGTGTGCTCGCTTCACTCTGTACACATGACGTAAGCAAGAATATTCCTGCACTGCTAGCAGAACGGCAGATCAGTTGGTCCAAATGTGTGTGCTGTAAGGGCGAGTCCATGTGAAATCGGATGGAAAATTATGGAAATTTACCTAACAATTTGTAATTGTCATTATATATGACTAGATGCAGGAAATGGGACCTAAAGTCAGATTTTTTATTTATTATTTTTTTTTGTGGTTTCAAAAAGAGGATGAAATACTGAGCACTTAAAAAATTCATGGTTCTAGGTGCTATAGTTTTTAATATATTAATTATTGAATATTGATATTATATTATGTACTTTTCGAGAAAAATACACGTTAAAGTTTTTATTTGTTTTCTTAGCAACTATAAGAAAGATTTAGGTATTTAAGAAGAACTGTAAAACTACGTCCTAGTTTAGTATGTAAAAAAGCCTACAGGTAGCGCAAATGTCAAAATTTAGAAATGCAGTTTTTACACCGCAAATTCTTTATTTTGTTCTCCTGTAAAATTTTCCTTTCACGATTTTAGGTCCCTTTTCGCGCAACGGATCACATATTTGTTATACAATTAGAATAGAGAGAGATGGATATTTTTGCGAAATATGACATCCCTAGGTCTAATAATAATTTCCATACAAAAATTCGTAAACCGTACCGTACATGATGAAAATTATTACGTTCTTTATGCAGCCATAGCTGCCGAACGCTTTAAAATTGAAATTTCACCAGTGAGCTTTAAATTTTTAGTCGCTCAGTCGGTAGAGCGTTGATGCGATTAGCCAAAGGTCCAGGATTCGAAACCCGGCCCTGGAACAATTTTTTTTTTTTGTTTTAATTATTCAAGTCGGCTTTATCTGAAGAAGCCAGATTTGTAGAATACGCGTTACTGTTTCGATAACAGAAACCACAAATTTAAGCTCAGTCGGTAGAGCGTTGGTGCGCTCAGCCATAAGTTCCAGGTTCGATACCCGGCCTTGGAACACTTTTTCCCTTGAAAATATTTGTCACCTTTACAGTGAGCTATACCTGAAAATGCCAGATTTGTGTATTACGCATTAGTGTTTCGATAACAGAAAACCACAAATTTAAGTCACACAGTAAGTGTGCACTCAATGCTGGGCTCTCGCGTTTTGTCAACCCACTTGAAATATGTGGATATAAGGGGAAAATTGAGCCGGGGTTTGGTATAGCTCCTGAGTAGCTCAGTCAGTAGAGCGTTGACGCGCTCAGTCAAAGCTCATGGGTTCGATACCCGGCCCTAGAACAATTTTTCCCTTGAAATTATTCAGTCCCGAAGCTTGTTAGTACACTTCTAACAGCGACCAGAGAGCTTCTTTTTTTTCTTCTTGAATTATCATCTTAGAATAGTAGTGCAGCCATTTCCGCATTTATTCCATCACCAGGTCATTCGTTGCAAGTATTTCTTCTCCTGCACTTTTCTTGAGTGGTCCAAACGGATGACGATCGCACGGGGATAAATCCGGCCTTTATGGAGGATGTCACAGCACTACTCAGCCAATATGAGATTTTAGACATTCATGGTAATTGATTCCATGTGCTGGAACTTAATGTCTCCGAAGTTTCGGAACTGCATACTACATTCGGTGAAAGTTAGCACGACCTGAGGAGTCACCTAATTTGTTGAGCCCAGTTGTTTGGAATATCCAGGCATTAACGTATGAAGTCTCTCCTTTATTCTGTACTATCCAGTACAGTTAGTCTCTAAATTAAGATCAGTTATAGGCCCACCTTTACTCCCTTTCCGAAAAAAAAATACTTCCAGGTCTTTAATGTTGCCATCCATCATCGCTTTGCTCTGATCTGGCACGGTCGGTTTCTGGAGCTCTGAGTTGGACTAAGGCCAAAAATATGAGCGAGTCTGTGATAGTTGCTTTTCTCACATCCCATTGTCACTAGTGACAGAAATATTTGTAAGTAATGGCTGTTACGTGATACTTATTCACTGAAGAGCGTTCAGTAATGAGTTGCTCTTCATTGAAGACAAAATGTGCAGAATAATATGACGATGATGAATTTCAGTTACTTGGTATATCAGTGCATAAAAATCGAGTGTTTCAAAATAGGAAAGCAAAATAATTATACTTTAGTGTATCACATTCTTTCGTAATAGGTTCATTCAGTTTAAATTTATAAGATCAAACATATCGAAATATTAAATTATCAACCCTTGTCATACCTTTAGATGGCTTTCAACAGCTCTCAAATACAAATATTCATTCACTATTTTCAGTAGTTTCACTCTCAGTAGGCTGTGCGTTTCAAAGCAGTACACATGTTTCAAGAGCTTTTTGGGGTGGTTAGTAATCCCCAGTTATACAGGCATGTTTGTAAGTTTTTATAGCCGTTTCTTGTCATTGTGTTAGAGATGGCTCTAAGAGGTGATGATATTATAAACTCTGGTGTACGTATTGGGGCATGAATTGAAACAAATGAAACACGGTAGATTTGGTTTATGTCTCTGCGCTAAAGACAGGAAAACAAAATTATCGTATGTGAAGTGCAACAAACTTTAATGCTCAGGACACAGGAGAGATATCTGCGTTCAATATGCAAAATGAGGTTGTTTTTATCACTCAAGCCTCAAAATAATACTTAGATTATTTCCAACTTATACAATATTGTTATAAACACGTCTCGTCTAAAAATAGTGTGTTCAATTTGTAAGTAAACTGTAATATATTGTTATTATTATTATTATTATTATTATTATTATTATTATTATTATTATTATTATTATTATATATCCCGACTATTTATCATACATTTTTAAAACTCATGTGCGAAAAAAAATAATGTTATCAGCAATCACTATGTTTTAAATACAAAAATAATTACATAATTTTATAATTGATCAGTTTGCAGCAATTTTCAAAGACAGACATTTGCATTATAGCTATTAAGTTCAGAAATTCTGTAATTTTTAAATTTTATCTAGTTAATTTGTCTTTTCAAATTCATATTTATTTGTTCACAATCCAAAAATCCTTCCATAATATAAAGAATATAGTACAAAATGAAAACCATTGTAAACAATACTTCCTAAAGAATGTGGAGTGACTAGTAACCCTAGGTATACAACCAAAGCTGTCAAAAAAGGGTACGGTATGTAGTCCAGGGTTAAACTAGAAATTCTGAAAATTATCATTATCATTATCATTGGTCCACCGCTGTGGAATAACGGTTAGCATGTCTGACCGTGGAACGAGTTGAACCGTGTTCAAATCCTGGTTAGGATAAGTTATCTGGTTAAGGTTTTTCCGAAATTAGTTCTCAACCAATTGAAGCAGAATTGATGGATAACTTCGAGCGTTGGACCTCAGACTCGGAGTCCTTTAAAATAATATCTTTATGCATGTTAGGAAACACACAAGAAGTCTCAGCAAATCATTGTTGATTATGAACAACACACTTGTTTACGGTTAAATGAGCTAACGAAGTTTACTGGATGATCACAAAATTATCGTTACGCTTAACCCTCTTATAACTAGATTAGAATTTGAGGCACATTTACTCTGAAGTTAAGTACACGCAGAATAATACAGTGTTTACAAAGCAGCTAGCAAGGTAGTCCCTCCCCTCCCTAACATCATGTTAGTTGGATGGAGCAATATAGGCCAAGCAAGGAAAAAATTAAATGTTCGCCTGAATGACAAAAATAAATATTACGTTGGTTGGAATATTATATATATATATATATATATATATATATATATATATATATATATATATTATCGTCTCTAGATTGTAGAAACGTAATATTATTCTTAGGCCTATAAACTGTTATACAGGAAAAGGGCAATACTATTTACTTGTAACAATTTTAGTAACGCTCGTAATAATAATAATAATAATAATAATAATAATAATAATAATAATACTTACTATTAGAATATCAGAACACATACCATTTGTAACTGTAGGCCTACACAAATTACAAAATGAGGGAAAGAAGCGACATAATTATAAAAAAACCAAACACTTCATCACATAAAAATTCACCAGTGTTAAAACTGTGTTCAAATTTCAATGAAATATGTAAAACACGGGATCTAGATTTCTGCATTTTTATTGCATGGAATATAAACATTTTCTTATTAATATACTGAAGGTAGTTGATTTTAAATAATATTGCTATTTGTTACTCTGTAATTTCCCAACTATAGCTACATTTTACATTTTTGGCTATGATATCTATACTTAACTATTTTTCATTTATTTTATTTTGTATTTTTCATATATATATATATATATATATATATATATATATATATATATATATGTCTTTTATTTAGGTAGTATCTATTTGTCTGTTTTTTTTCCTCATTTTCCATTTTAATTTGTATTTACACTTGTATCTTGCATTTGTATTTGTTTCATCTCTTTTATTCATGTTATATGCAATTCTTTGTTTTTTAAACGAATATCTGTACTGTCTATTGTAATTGGGGCTTTGCTCTGTTATAGACATAAATAAATAAAAAAATAGCCTATAAAACTTAGGACACAGAAATAGACTTGTCTGAAACTAATTAGATTACTATGAAAGAAACAATATTTATATAAAACATTTAGAAAATAATACTGTATATTCTATTTAATATAAACCTAACTTGAGAGCAGCTTGAGAAACCACAAGCCTCGCAGCGTCATTGTGAAAATGGTTAAGAAAAACCAAGATTTCACACTTTCAGCCAATCCATCGTGCGCTATTGAAAACCCTCCCTATCGGCTAAAAATTAGAATGTTTACTGCTTCCAACGTATGATGATAGTGACGACATTATTTATGATGGCATTGCATAGAAAGAAGTCTTAATGAGGTGTTATTTTCTCTTTCGTATTGGACTAATGTAATAGATAATTATATGCACTTAAATATAATATGATGGAGTGCTAGTATGGCAACTCAGCCGTAATTCAACTATTACCAAAGCGTGCAATTGAAGTTGTTGTTCACACATTGCATTTAATCTGCATTACTCGTATTTGCTGATCACACTTGTTTATTCTGCAAACATTGCGGGTCTATTGTTGGACACAAATGTGAACACGATTAAGAGAGATTGACTGACTGCGTTGAGAGGAACTGAATAATATAGGTATTGGAGAAACTGCATAAACAATGTAGGCCTAAGCCCCATTGCTATAAAATTTTGATATGATTCAACGGAGCTATCTGGCAAAGGATGTAGACTCTGTGGACAATGTGGAGTTTAGATGAAATAATATTCTATGCAAGTCATATATATAATATTTTGACGAAATGGGAAAACATTCGTTTCAGACGACAAAAATGCGATTTGTATAAACGTTAATAAAATATATAAATTCCAACCAATTGTGCTAATTCTTTCAGAAAGTGTTAAATTCGTGTGTCTACACCAGTGTCTATCATAGGTTTCAAGGTTCGATGCAAAGAAAATAAACTGCCAGTGGTGTCAATGTCAAGCCGAGTTCAAATTCTGGAATCCTGCATTAGAACAGTAAAATTTGGAATTCCTTTATTATTCTTCATTTGATCCAAAAATATCCTTTCCTCTTCCATTCATGACTGGTCAGTGTGCTTTATAAGTATTGTTCAATCTATCGCCATTTTATATCCAAAAATATCATCTTTGACATCGCTTGTTATACTCATATTCTATGACTTTGTTCACTCAAACGTTCCCTGTATTCATCAGTTTGATATTGCATTTAAATACTTTCAACCCCTTTCATATATAGCTAATAGGCGATGTATACATTGGAGGAGGAAAGGAACTTGCCACCTTACACCATTACTTCCTGGTCTAGTTGCCTCATGAGTGATGCGTTTTTGGTGTTACTTATGAGGTTCAAACCTGTCTTCGAACAGTTGACTAAACAACAACAAAATAACAATCCCTTTCCTAGGTAACTTTTCATCCCTTAGACATGTTACTAGATTTTGTTCTGTTTGCATTTTTTATTAACCTCATTCTTACTTCTATCTACTATAATTGGAGAGCGTGATATAGGTCTACTGTGTATAATAATAAATAATAATCCGTGGCGCTACAGCCCGTAAAGGGCCCAGACCGACCAGCCGGCTGCTGGCCTCACGCCTACATGCCGAAGCAGAGCTGGACGATCATCCAACCAGAATGGAGGTATCGTGTGGTTAGCACGATGATCCCTCCAGCCGTTATAGCTGGCTTTCGCAACCGGATTTCGCTACCTATCGCATTTCCCCAAGTGCATCACGATGCTGGATGGGCACCGGTCCCATACACTGGCCGAAATTTCATGAGAACATTTCTTCCCTCATGAACCAGAGCGCATTCCGTAACGCGAGTCCTAGGCAGGATGCTTTAGACCACGACGCCACGGCGCCCGGACCTACTGCGTATAAAGTTTTATTAATATTAGCTTATTTCGAAATTTTAAGAGTAACATTAACATGAATGAACCATTGATATTGTCCAAATATCTATTTCTTCATAATAAAGGTAGTGTTATTACCGATGAAAGGAACTCCTTCGAAGTACAGTAGCCTATACTTATTTATTTATTTATTTATTTATTTATTTATTTATTTATTTATTTATTTATTTATTTATTTATTTATTTATTTATTTATTTATTTATTTATTTATTTATTTATTTATTTATTTATTTATTTATTTATTTAAATCCACCACCAACAGAAGCAGGCTTCCAATTACAGGTGGCTTACACAGATACATACTCAAAATACATAATAAGAAAATAAAAACAAAGCAAACAACACAAACGAAAGAAAGAAAATACATAACGGTAATAGATGCTAGAATATAATATTGCAGTTAATATAGTGCCAAATGTGAATACAATGATGCAAAATTATTTAAAAACTAGAGTAAAAACATTATAATACACTTCGTCATAATTTAAATATCTAAAGAAATACAATTATTTTTATGAACTGTTTTATTGTATAGTACAGTGCGATCAGTTATGTTTTCCCCCGCAGCGCAGGGTTTTTCCTATAAGCGAGCTCCCACTCCTTTTCCGCTCACTGGAGGGAGTAGCAAGCCTGCTTGCTTACTTGTTGACCTTGCTGAATGTCGCAGTGCAGCTGTTCACGGGTGTGTGTTGTGTTGTTCGTTTCTTAATTCGACATTATACATAAAGTGTATTATGCCTCATGAGTTTACAACGGCACAGCTTGTCTTTATTTACGATTCATATGTGTTAACTCAGCTCGTGAAGTTCGAAGACGGTTTCAGGAAAGATTCCAGAGTGTAGACGCTCTAGATCGTAGAACAGTCCATAATCTTTATCATAAATTTCAGAAAACTGGCTGTGTCAAGCCTAAGAAACCAGCAAAGCAGAGTAGGGTTCTCACCGAAGAAAGATTTCATGACATTAGTAATCGTTTAGAAAATTCTCCTAGAAAATCTATTCGTCGTCTTGCACAACAAGTGGGACTTTCATATGGGTCTGTGCAAAAGGGTACTAAATTATTGAACTTCAAGCCGTATAACATAACTGTAGCACATGCTCTTCAGCCAGGTGACCCCGTAGGCGCACATTTTGAGTGTATTCTGGAAAATGTGATGAATAATTTCCTAAAGAGATTCGAAAAATGTGTGGAGAATGAAGGCGGGCAGTTTCAATACCTCACTTGATAATAATTGGTAAGTAATGAGCCTCTTAAATTTGTTTGTGTATTGTTGCATGATTGGTTTGTTTTATTATTTTATCCTCCCGCTAATCACTGAGACCCAGCTAACTGGCTAACCGGCTAACGAGCGGCGCCTCCACCCATAGGCAAAACACTCCGGCAAAAAGAAAAACTAATCGCACTGTATTTGCTTATTTGAAGTGAATAAATCCGGCTTAATCATAATATTTACTGCCCTTTTGTTCTTTCGGAGGAGGGACCATAGGCAAGCACACTGCAACCTTAGGCTTATTTGTGCAACCTCCTTTATTGGTATGATTTTTGATGTCCTTATAACCGCTCATCAAGCACGTGATTCACTTCTTGGTGCCATTTTATCGATTCAGCCACAGCATCCAGGTCTGACAGAGTCCGCGTGAACAGGAACGTCCCTCCGCCTCCCTGTGATGTTCCTCTGAGGCCTCTTCAGATCAATAGCATCTGCTCGCAATTCACGTGCATGAATCTGTTGCATCCTTAACCAGAGGGTCACGCCGCTGTTGATTCCGCGACGCACCAAGGTACCATCTATCCGAGGGAGCTACACTAACCGTGTCTACTGCAGTCCGACCCTACAGCTTCTATGGGATATGTGTAGCTCCTGCAGATACATGCCATCTGTAGGCGAATCCTGGAACTACGTCCGCCATGTCCTTCTGCTCAACCTGTAACTTTTAAAGACGATTAATGAATTATGCTAATGAAGGCAAAATGAGTCGGAGGTCCAACACCGAACGTTACCCAGCAATTCTGTTTCAAGTGGTTGAGAGAAAACCTCGGAAAGACACCCAACCAAATAACTTGTCCCAACTAGGATTTGAACCCGGGCCCACTTGTTACACGATCAGGCAAGCTAACCGTTACTCCATAGCGGTGGAATATTCACCGTCTTTACGATTGAACAAAATCCTACTTCGCAGTATGACTTCAGTTAATATTCTTGAGATAATGAAGTGTGAATTAATTAATAATCGGTCTATTAATTTCATTTACTTGTAATAGATTACATAATGGTGTATGTAACAGTTCAGTTTCACATTGAAATGTGAATGAAATGCCAGTCAGTGCATAATTAGCAGAATTACCATAATACAGCTAAACTTCCCTTAATCTGTGTAAGTGGTTTGATGATGATATTGACAAACCAACCTCCGTAATCACATTGAATTAAATGCCAATCGGTAGATGGATATTACAGTTCAAAATATTAGTAATAATATAACGTAAATAAACTCTACACACACTTAGCTCGCGGTTTAATTTCAATCTTGAGATGCTGACCTGATAAATGAATGTGTAAAATACGAATGAAATGAAAGGTTAAATAAAATATTCTTTCATTACAGCCAACTCCAGCTCATTCCCTTTAATCCCAGTAGATGATATGATCATGATGGTAATGGATTATATCAATCTCCACAATGGCTTATGAATAAGGACTACCGGCGGCGTGGCCTAGCGGTAGTGAGCGTCACTCCTACTGCAAAACTACTCTTGAGCGTAGGTTCGATTCCGGCTTGCTGAGATTACCTGGTGGCATGTTCTGCAAGATTTTTCCCTAACTGTAAGCCGTATATCAGGTAATTCGATGGCGAATCCTCGGACTCAACTTGCTGAATTACCATAGAGCTATCACAAATTACACTGAAGCTAAATAACCGCTTATTTGATATACAACGTCGTTCAACAAGCGATTAAAAAATAGCATGTGAAAGAAATGCCAGCTAGAGATTTTCAGACAAAATATATTCTAGATCTAATTATTTCAAGTAATATACCTAGTTAAACTCTTTGTAATGTATTTATAGCAGTGTGAGTTTTAAAGTGTCCTGACCTTTGAAATGGTGGATGATGTAAAAGAGTTACTTTCCTTTGATTATATATCCGCTCTGAAAATTGGAAGCGAAAAAGTAGCAGATTTTAAATTTAATTAACATATTATACTTTTGACGCAGTGTTCTGTGATATTACTAAAGGAAGTTGAATTATGAGAAATAGTCGGTTCTATTTGTTTTAACTCGTCTTTGAATAGGGGCGCCTTTATACTTAATCTCATTAACGCAAGTCCTCTTCTTGTTACACGGAGTGGACTACGTAAATACTCAGAGACAGACGATCTTCACATCCAAGATTAAACGCCCAAGCCATCTATTATATCAACTCTGAAACTGGAGTCTGTACAGCTTTTAGAAGAGAATGAAATGCAGAGATACAGAGAATGGAACGGATTTGCTCAGTCAACCCAAAGAAGACACCTAAATCCGTATTGAATTTCCTAAAACAAACTTGGCCATTTCTGCTATCCTGTTTATTGTAACAACTATGGGAGTAAATTCAAAAATAATAATTTTACATTCTTATGCATTGCATAAGGAAATTGATGTAGGCCTAAGTATAAGTATCAAAATTTGAATAGCAATGCGCGTACAATTTTCATTGTATGTGGAGTTACAACTTCTGAAATTATTACGCATAACAAGCGTTACATCTGCCAAGAAGGAAAGACAAATTACTTAATGATTACATATATTACTTATTTACATGGTATCAATACATTTCAATACTTCAGTGAACTTTCACTCTCTATTGACAACCTCTATTGAGGTCGTTTTGTCGGACAGCACTATTCGTAATGCGAGGCACCAATTCGTTCTTTGCGTTTATTTTGTTTTTGTATGCTTCGCCTTTCATCCATCGACATAAATGAAGTCTAGGGACCTTGGCGACCAATGTAAGTGACCACCGCGGACGATCCATCGTTCGGAGAATGTGAGCTTTAGATGATGCATCACCTGACGTCTAAAATGTACAGGAGCCTCGTCATGCTGGAAGAACATGCCCATCCTTGTAGCCAAATGAACCACGAACAACTATTTCTCTACATTCATTACGCACAATGCTGCCCTCAGATGATCTCATAGGAGGGATACGTAAGTTACTATTCTTTTGTATCTAGTCAGTAGTAGTAGTCATTTCTTGTTTCTTCATACCATTTCTAAAGTTTGTTATGCGTAAAATTCAAACATCACCAAATCCATTGAAAATTTGACATAAACTTTGGCTATATGAATTTTTCATTCATAATATTCCATATTACCACCACCCGAAATATTTACTATTCCTCCCGAATCACCATATACAGGGTTGAAGTGAAATATAAACCTGCAGATTTACAGAGTGGACTGGTTATATTGAGTATAATAAAAAAGTGTAATACCATATCGGTGGGATGTTTATAGTTTCAAAAAAATTTTTTTCGAAAACTTTAACGTCGTCGTTGTGGATAATTACTATACATAGAATCTTGATTTCTGTCAATACCAATATAGAACGTAATAAAGAATATGTTTTTCCTTTGTCGTATTTCAATAGAATGAACGGTTTTCGTGTAAAATGAGAAGTATTACAGATTTGTTGCCTAATAAAACTAAACGTGGCAACACTGGACAGCTGTTCTTGACCTTTGAATAGAGTAGGGGATAACTGATAGTCAAGGTCGTCTTGTCTCAGTATTGCATGAATATCTATTATCTATGCATTTCGAACTGACGCATCAAGTCACGTATAAACGTAGAAACCACGCACTAGTCACTGAACTGAAAATTATGAACTGAAGCATTGGAATTCCGGTTGCCCCAGCTGACTTTAGTTGAGGAGAATGGTCCAGGATTGGGGTAAGCACACTTGGCAAATGCAGTCCATTGCTTGACCTTGAGCCGCCAGTTCGAAATGCACAGATAATAGTGGAAGTGGGTGTTTGAGTCTTTCGATCTTGAGTGAAGTTTGTATTGCCATTCAACTTAGCAATGCCGAGATTTTCTAATTCGGTATATCTGGACATGATTTTAATTTACGGAGAAACAAAAAGCAACTAGCATTCCGTTCAATGCGTATAGGCAGAAAAGTTTACGGTAGAATATTAAATAACTATAAATAGTGTGTGTGTGTGTGTGTGTGTGTCTAATGCGTATCCACTTCACTTTGCGTGATTCGGGTTCCGCATACTGCGGATAGATGGCAGGGCTGTGACTCATTTTCAAATTGCACACCACTTTGGCGGACCACGTTATGCATAATGTGTATCTGTGAAGAGTTATGTCATGTATTAGGGTGAGTGTATGTTAATTGTAGGTGAGGTGTGCGGAATGGGTGAGGATGATTATGAAAGTGAAGAAGGGAGAAGGAGAAACCTGGTGCCGGCACATAGTCTACTCCTTTCTAATATACCAAGGGGGCCGTCAGGCTTAATGTCCCCATCCGACGGACGAATCACTACCAACAGTGACATAAATTCAGTAATTTTGAAAGTGGTAGTTGAAAATAACACACATGAGTGTTGAAGTATTGTAAATAGTAACGTCAATGTTTGTGAAAATGCCAATTAAAATTCTGTAAATAGTGAAGTCAGTGTTCATGAAAGTGCTAGTTAAAACATTATAAATAGTAATCTCAGTGTTTTTCAAAGTGCTGGTCTTAGTAATACATAGACAATGCATAAAAGGACCAAAGAACAAAGTACTGAGACTACTTAAATTTAACAGATTTAATAACCGTGCCACGACAGTATCTGCAACTCGCCTGGATTGGCTCACTAAGCATATACCCATGAGCCAACCTGTAATGGGGGTTCTACCCCCAGCACAGGATGCCTTGCCCAACATGGGACATCATGGCTATATCATTCATTCATTCATTCATTCATTACCCAGTGCAGAGATATTCATCTCTGTCAGCCACCGGCGTGGCTCAGTCGGTTAAGGCAATTGCCTGCCGGTCTGAAGTTGCGGTCGGGCCCGGGTTCGATCCTCGCTTGAGCTGATTACCTGGTTGGGTTTTTTTCCGAGGTTTTCCTCAACCGTAAGGTGAATGCCAGGTAATCTATGACGAATCCTCGGCCTCATCTCGCCAAATACCACCTTGCTATCACCAATCTCATTGACGCTAAATAACCTCGTAGTTGATACAGCGTCGTTAAATAACCAACTAAAAAAAATTCATCGCTGTCTGGTAGTTGGCCCGTGACAGTGTACCGTAATTCCAACATTTCGGAATCGGGATCGACAACGACCTGATGAAACTGTTGACAGGTAAGAGGAGATTTTAAATTCGGTCAAGAAAAACCCAGGCCGAAGCAGTCGCTTGTGCTTGATTGTTTATATCTCACGTCGGATAAGTCCAATGCCTCCGTTTGGAATCTTGGACACTACGACATTGCCAGCGAGTTTAAACTTTCGATGCAATTATTTAATTAACCATACACTGAATCTCGAAACGTATATTGGATTTTTTATTTTGTTTATTTTAACGTAATTTATATCTCCTTTCAATGTGCGGGATTATATCGCTTCCATCCTGCATTTAGATCACTTGGATATTGCTTTAGTAAATCGTTCAGCGTAGTTTCATTTTTCTTGTATTAAATGTTAATTAATTATTTATTGTCTAAGAAACGTTATCCCTAAGTCTGATAATGTTTGTTCTCCTCGTTTATGTATCCAACATATCAGAATCAAAAGATTTTAGCTTCGTATATCACTCATTATAGTCTACCACATCGTATCCCAAAATACCTTCAAGAAATATACTGTAGGCCTAAGTTATCTTGAGCCTCCATTCTTCCAATTGAATTACGGGTATATTTGGAGGTATTAAACTGCTGTATGATTTACTCATTTATTACTGTCTTGGAGCGTTAAGTTAATACTAATACATATGTAGAACAATAACATTCGCACATAAGTTACATTAAGTAAACATTTCCACGAATTACTTCTACAGCTCGTAAAAACACTTTATTTTAATTACCAGGCTTAGGATTCGAGACAACTTAAGACTGAAGTGAAGTTACAGTGCAACGGAGTATAGATGGAGTGAGGTGGTGCATTGAGTTTTGTTTACCTGTGCGTTAGTGTACAATCTGGTTCGTGATTAGAGATACAGTATTCTTCCGTCTCACCCTACGAAACGAATTCAGGCCATCACAGTGCATTTTATAATTCATAGTGAACAGTTTTTTTTTTCGAACTAGTTGCAAGTATGTACATGGTTGTTCATTGTAACGCTAACTCCTTCAACGTTGCCGAGGACATGAAAACTTGTTAGGTATGTCCCTATTTCATTTTCCACCGTCACTAGATTGTACTATTAACAATAGAATATAATGAAGCACATTGACGTCGTTGATTACATTCGCAGTATGTCTGTCTACTATGTTAAAGGAACTCTATAGTCAAGCTGTGCGTACATTGGTTGCTAAAGGTTCCGGATCCTAAGCCTGGTGATTACAACTCTTCAGAAATACATGTTTACCAATACTGACACAATATATTTGACTCATATTTTCATTGTACAGGGACATCATTTTATTTTTACTTCAATTTTTATTGTACCTGCGTTTCTAAATGTACTTGACTCCCACCCCTTTCACTAAAGTCCTTGCTAACGTCAGCCACACAAACTTACGGCCTCTGTTGCTAGAAGTGAAATAAACAGTACAGAGTACAGTGTGTTTCAGAAATATGTTGCATTTTCTATAGAAGAAAAAGCTTATATTATTGAAGTTTATTTTCACACAAGTATAGTGTGTAGCATAACTGAATTTATCTGTGTGGACTGAGCACAAGTGAAGATTAGAGTTACCGAAAGTACGGTACCCTGTAATATGGCACGGTACTTAACAGCATTATTTAAAAAAGAGTTTTGTTTTACTGTTTGTAGGAATGAAGGACGATGATGGAAACTGGAATTACAATATTACGATAACCGAATGTGAATAACAGTTTTTCTCTTTTTTTCACAATTTCCTGATTATATCATTACGGAATATTTTCGTAGAAATGTCATTAATCTGGTAGATAAATTTAGAGCAACAGAGTGTACAGAAAGGAAGAAACGTGTAAGATGGCTAACAAAGGTGATAGAAGATGCTGTAGAAGATGCTAGAGAAAGGATGCAGCGAGGTCCTAAGAAGTCGGTCAATAAGTTAGCTGTAGAAATTGGGGTTCCTTACGGAAGTGCTCACAAAATTCTCAGGAATAAATTAGGTTAGTAACATGCTGAATAATAGACATTATGCATAATATATATAACCGCCTGAAGACTTGAGTTTGTGAAAAAAATTGTTACTCTTCTACTGTTTTTTGATAAAACACTGTAAAGTAATGACCAAACTGGAAATCGTAATACTATATTTCCCTGTAACATAAATGGATACACTACTTTTCTCTCCTCCTATAGCTAGTAAAATGATTTGTTTACATATTGCACTAGCAACTCCTAACTCCTGTGATGGAAGGGGGGTAACAGTGTTTCCGAGTATAGCCAGGTTGATGTTAAAAATGTTAGTAAAAATAAAGTGATGTCCCTGTATGATTGTTTAGTAGATTGGTAAATTTATAATAGGAAAGTATATGCGACTTACGTGACTTGTTTGTCTCTTTTGAGACTGTGGTTGAATGAGGAATGCTTCTATGTGAAAGCATATAAGCTAAAATCTCTTTTGAAGACTGTACAAATCTGGATAAAAAATGTAGGAGAGAAGTAAATCAGTCTTAGAAAAAATATATACAAAGAAAAAAATAGCAAGAGAATAAAATCTGATAAGTACAAAACCCCGCCAAACATACTGATGCGAATGTTATTGCGTCTTAGTCAGCGACATAAAGAAATCTCTCTTTTCGTCTTTTCCCAGCTTCGAATGTAGTTGCTTTTAAGTGGATTGTGGATAAAAACAAGATCTGACAACACACTACCTTTCTAGCGATATTGTCAACAGCTTTTCTACATACGTTATGTAAAGAATGTATTACAAGAAAATCATAAGAAAAATATATTTATACCATTTCTATAGTAAAATATCGTTTTGAAAGGAATGAAAGGAAAATAAACTAAATTTATTTCTGCTAAAAAAAAAACAATGTTTGCAGCTAAAAAAATATCTCATAGATTGTGGAGTAATAAAATGTCAAGTTGTTTATGAATACATCTAGTCTTGAATTTTCTGGCATGTTTGTGGACTAAAAACTTTAATGGGCTGTAGAATACTTAGCATCGCTTCCATCGTAAAGGAAGTAAAGTCGGGGATGCCACAGCGTAGATTTCAGGCATTAAAAATCAGAAGAAAAATCTCCATAATTATAAAGTTACTGGTAATGACTTCTTGTCTCACATGTATAGATGCTTCCCATCGAATTCGTGGTATGACAGCCCTTGAAGGACCAAGGCATACCAGCCAGCTACTGGACTCACGTTCATATGACACAGCAGACGTATCGTGTGGTCAGTGTGATGATTCTTCCACCCGTTATAGCTGGTTTTCGAAACCGGATTTCGCTATCTATAGTAGCTCCCCAAATTCACTACAATGCTGGGTGGGCACTGGTCCCATACACTGGGCGAAATTTTATGAGAAAATTCTATGATGCACAATAAAAAAGGATATAGACTAAGTCAAATTGAAAGTTTTCAGTGGAGCAAAAACAAACCTTGAAATGAGGACCAATAGCATTATGATGGACTGGAAATCTGACGTTCTACATCAGGGTTGAGACGATATTAGCTCCCAATCATGGTAGAAGAGCTCGACCTTGATCACGAGCGCATAGCGCATTCACTGTAACGTAGACAATAGGGATGTATATGCACAGGAAGCGAATAAAGGCAGCAATTATTACAATAACTTGCGTTACTAAATTTCTGGCTATGTAATAGGACTAATTACTCAGTTATTTAATATACATGTACATATATAAACAAATCGCAAAGGGAAGAGTTTTTAGGAACAAAAAGAGAAATAGGAAAAGTTAATTGTATGTAAACCATTTTATTGTTAGAAGCAATTATTTATTATGTAAATACTTCACTTCATTGGTTAGGAGAAACTAATAGGGTCTACCTGCTCGACGTGTGTGACGTGAGTATTTGTTGAAAAAATAATAATGACAATATTGATTGAAATAGAGTATATTGATTGTGTGATTGTGAAAATGTAGTCCTTACTCTCCAGTCGTGATTATGTAATGAGTTTTCTTAGAGTTATTTGTGAGATGCACGTAACACGAAAAAAAAAACAAATTGATTAAATTAAGATATTGAGAGCCATCGTAATTTTTGGGGTCAATCATTTAAGGGGAGGCAGAGGTGAAATTTTCGAACAAAACTGAAGAAAAAATGAAAATTTGGTTTTTTCCATTTTTATTATCTTTATTTTCATATTCCGATTTTAGTTTTTGATTTTGTGCTCTTTAAAAGTATGAAATTAAAACCAAGATAACTGTATTACTATATTATTCCCATAATAAACTAATACTTATCATTATTTATATACCTTCTCTGAACATATAAATAAAAAGAAATATTGAAAATTTCTTACAATATGGTGCATGGAGCATTTTATATCAAACGATATAAAGTTTCATAAAATTATTAATATTTACATAACTATTGTACTTAGAAAGTTGAAACTTGGTATGTCCATTACTAATAACATACTTAGTATCCATGATCAATTTCCAACAAATGGGACAAATTTTGTGGATTTTTAAATATTCACCTCTACCTCCCCTTAAGGGGATATGTATGACTTTTAAAACTTCCACAATTTCGGCCAAAATTTGTGAAATTTAAACTATATAAACAGATCTATAATAATATCATCTGTACAAAATTTTGTGCAATTAGGTCTAATAGTTTTGAAATTATATTTTAAGTATATTTTATATTGACGTTACTAAGAAAGCTCCTTGCATCAAAGTTTTCAAAATGTTTAGTTTATATTTACTAAAAATCCTGAAGATAGTTATTGGAATAAAAGTGAATTAGCATTTTGAGTTTACCCGGTAGTAATAGTATAAGTTAAAGTGCAATCAAAGATAAAATATTATTTCTAAATTAAAGAAACACGTAGTCTAATAAAAGTAAATATCCAGAAACACGCAACAAATAAAACATCAATAATACATTTAAAATAAAGAAATAAAAGGAATCTAGATACTATCTACTGACCCAAATGTAAATTAATTTACCTTCGATGTCAATTCCGAAATGAATTTATTTCTCTCTTCTCCTGAATAATGCCTATTTTGTTCATGTTGCGCCTCATAATGCCGTTTTATGTTGCTTTTTTTTGCAAATGATATTTTTTTATACAACAAACACTGGACTTCATCACCATGTTCGAAGCATAAATATTGTATCTTCCACTCTTCCTTGAAAGCTTTAAGCGCTTCCGTTCCGTCATCATGCGCTGTGTTCTAAGATCTGTACATCCTTCAGCAATGTTTACAGGTAAAAGAGCTCCGCGCGCGCGCGCAGAGGGCATAAAATAGCTCTCGCCCGCAAATACTAGTTACCATCGCAAGACTGTTCTACATCATCATGGAAGAGGATAGATATATTCGCTTTATACCATCTGAAGAAGTACATTTTTTGTAATCACATGGAGATCATAACTCAAAACCACAAATTCCTTTTTACCGTGCACCATAGAATTAGATGTCTCATTTTTTTTTCTCTTGTACTGAGGAGGGACCCGAAGGCTTACACCGCAGCTTGAGGCTTATTGTGCTTACCATTCCTATTTAGAGATATGGTGAGATGAATGTTCCAGTCTTCCTAAACGTTCCTTTTTCGAAACAGTACACTAAAGTGAAACGAAACGTGGTGCTAATTATTATTTAATTTAAGTGGCAGCAACTGAGCTGAAATATATGTGCCTTGCTTCCTTTTGCCAGCAATCAACAGAAAAATATTCGCATAACTTTGTCACTTATTCCTTCGAATATCGAAAAATATATGCAACTATCCATTCCTGCAATTTGGAAGTACCAACATTAAAACAAGTATAAAATCTTATATATGACTCAACCATAAACTAAAAACCCATGTTTTGTCGCTTACTTTCTTTTGCCTTCTGATGTAAGAGATATGATACATATAAGTTAAGCACTGTGGAAGTTATATATATGTTTCCCTGCCAAGAAACGAACCCGAGTTCACAATATTTAGATTCGGTAACGCTAGTAGTTCAGAAACAATCTGTGGCGAAGCTCTTAAGAGACTTTTGAGACTAAGCCTACCCAAAAAAACTTGAGTTATACCTAATAGCAGTAGGCCTATAAGTTCGTATTAACTATGTATCGTAACACTTGGTTTTACTCCGATCCTTTCATATATTAAGTTCACTCTTGGCAGTCATTCCAGAATGTAGAGTTCAGTGTGAGGCTTGTGGTAGAAACCTCTAAAGGCATGGCTACGACTTTGACTCGCAAGCTTGAGGGAGGACCGGGGAGAGGGTATCGAGTCGCTACATCTATGTACACGTACGAAACGGGGCTAGCCTTTCGCCACAATAATACGTCGCTCTATTTAGTTGTTCTGTTAATGTTGAATGTTAGTTTAATCATGAGTATATGCGTGTGTGTTGCATATTAATTTTGTGTAAAATGACACAAACTGAGAGAACATTGAGGTCATTATTTGTAGAATTAAAAGAGAAACCATTTTCAAGTTGGAAATATGAAAATGTGCTAAGAAAAATTGGAGATCGACGACACATTTACATATTAAAATAGCGGATGGAGAAAGACAAAATAGAAATTTTTAATTTTAATGGTATAAGAAATATTCTTGGCTGACAGGATTTTTTGAGACAAATAAGTTAGGGCCTATATTGTTATACATGTATTCTCTTTGTGGGTGAAAATGAGTAATCGTGTTCTTGTGAGGTCTGTGTCACAAAAAAATATTGATAGAAAAGCCGAGAAACATCTGCTCTGTAAAAAGATTTAAGGTAAGCATATTTTTTTAGCCTACCCAGTATTTACACCTTAGTTTCGCCACTAGAAACAACTTTGTTCGATATACTGTAATTCTACGTTTAAAATTTCACGATGTAGGCTACAGCAGTTTCACTGTGACTACATCGGAGAATTGAACTGACCTTCAATTACACTTATCACTGGTAGCAGATATTCAGTAATAATATTGTTACTAGAGATGAACAAAACTAACTGCCGCTCTCGCTCGCTGTGTTCATTGCATTTGTCTTACGAGTCTCGGCTCGTCATTCTCGTGCGCTTCGAGTCTCGCTCATTATTCTCGAAATAGCATTTGGTCGGCGTGGAAAGATTTCGTAACTTTGAATAACATAACTTACATCATTGAAATAACATTATAAATGTTTAAATGAGACAAAAGTACAAAACAGAACAGTATCTTAGTTATAAAAATGTTCTGGTTATATTATATGATATTACCTATGGTTATATAAATAGAAAAAAAATTCTCAAATAAATTTGCATTTCTAAGAAACATAAAACATAACGTTAATATCTTTTTACTTGAGATTGCACACTTGATCTCGAACATATGAAAAGACAATTCCTAGCCTTTTAATAAGGGCCTGGTTATTAAATAAAGACTGGGAAACGGATTATTATACACTGAAAGGTAGAGATATATTTCAAATAGGCTACTTGATTGTTTATACAGGGACATCATTTTATTTTTACTTCAATTTTTATTGTACCTAAGTTTTTTAATGTACTTCACTCCCACCCCCTCTACTAATGAAGTTCAATCGTCCTCCACACAGAACCAAGGCCGCATATGTAATCAAAGTCGCTTTACGGCAGTAGTATCAGAGTTGTAAGCTCCAAAACCGGTTGTGGAGCTAGACCGGAGCGTGAACTTGCTTATGTCTATGGAAACACCGGACCACGCAACCAATCTAGTAGAGCGCTCCGCTCCTTTTAGTCTCTGTCTGACAACGCTGCCTTACGGTGATAGTAAATAGTATTGACTTGGTGAGTATAGTACGTTCCAGAAATATGGTCGCGTTTTCCAGTGAAGAAAGAGTTTCAATACTGAATCATATTTTCACACAGACTCTGTACGTCAGTTTTCTTACGTCACATCCCGGTTTCCCCCACTTGCTTCTGCTCCTCTCTCTGTAATGACTAGTGGCTGTGCTGTCTTAGTCCTTTTCTGAGGACATTGGGCTAATTTCTGTTAGGAATTGGACTTATACGTAATATTGTACAACTGTTTCAAATAACTTAATTAAAAGGCCTCATTAAGTAATTAACTATCACGTGATTTCCCCCTTTTATACAATCCTGCGACAAAACCACTTGGGCGGACAGTAGATAGCAGTCTGAGTAATTTTATCTTTTCGGATCGGACAGAAGTGAAGATTGAATTTACAGTACGTAAGGTACCCTTTTAAAGAGTAGGTACAGAATTATTTCAACATGAGTTACTGGTACGAAGAACGAAATTGGAAATTGGAATTAGGTAGGCCTACATTAGTCTAAGTGAAATAATATGCACAAAAGAACTGAAACTTCTATCCAAATGAACGTCCACCATTTAAAAAATGTGTTTAAATATCCTTATTATTATTATTTTTCCATTTAACTTCACTCTCTATATTGTACGTTAATGTGCTGTAGACTGTATAATGTACACTGCATAATGAATACGTCCGCATGGATAGCTCAGTTGTTGTTAATACAGTATTGTATTTTGACTAAAGAGAACTTAATGAAAATTATCAAACTCAAAATCGCGATATTTCCTAGTTTACGTAAATAAGTGAACTACTTTTCTCCCCTCCTATACCTAGTAAAGTAATCTGTTTGTATTTTACGCCAGTATCATCAAACTACGGTCGTGGAAGGGGGTATCAATCGGTGTTTCCGGTTCTGAATCGTTAATCCAGAGGTATAGCCAGGTTATTATTAGAAATGTTAGTAAAAATGAAATGATGTCCCTGTACATACATAACAGTTGCCAAAGTAGATAAAAGTTCAGCCAGGTATGAACAACTGTGGGGATTCAAGGCTGCTTGACTTCTGGATTTCGGGAGTCATCAAACTCGAGTCTCGGAATACTTACAACCAGTCTTTATGTCAAGGACGCGACGTAATACAACATTGCCGTGCGGGTTTTCGGCGTTGTGGGCGCCGTTAGTCTCTCTTCTCGATCGTTGTTCATCTCTCATTTCTACGTATAACACCAGTTGAGTTCGAAGTGAATGGCACCGCACCTTTCAGTTCATACACTACTATGCAGTACTTTCTCAGTCTTCCTCTCCACTCAGTTTCCATCCCCTTTACTTCAGTCTGTATCTTCCTCCATTACAACTGGAAACTTGTAAAGAAATTATAAAGTAAAAGCACATTTTGAGGTTTATTCGTGAATATTGCGCACTCACCTTGCATATTACAGTCGGAATTCGCATCTGCTTGACACAACAGTTGGTATCGCGATTGTTATTACTACTGTAAACAGTCACGGGCGAAACGCAGCTTAATTAAAGGGGAACAGTACATTAGCATCAGAGACTAGAGAGACAATATTCAGTATCACATAGATGAGCAAGCTTAATTACTATAAACAATTCTCCTATTATTCTGAATCCTGTGGGAGTATAATTATACTCGTAGAAGTGTAAGGAACGTGGGATCCAGTGGCAACTATGCGAGAAGTTTTAGGTAGGCAATAGTGGGTATCAACTATTGACGTTTGATGAAATTTTACTGGCATTTTGATTATTTTTCCTTCCATTTTTCTTCTTCTTTCATTGCGTCATTCCAGACGGTTTGTCTCGCTCCGTCAGCTAATTTTGGGATAGGTGTATAATCCTGACTGTAGTACTTAGTATTTATTTCATCCTTAAATCAATTCTCACGTAACCTAAGAAGTACACCAAGAATAAAAGTGTTTTACTCAATCCAAGACATTTCATAAATGACTTATCACTTTATCTTTATTTTCATAACTAGGCAGCGCATTTTCGTTCCCAAACGTACGGGGGATCGAGTAGTTTCGTGGATAGGTAAGCAAGGTGGAATTGCAAGCCGGTACACATGGGGCCATTAAATAATAATGATGTAATGTATTATAAATATGCCCCTGCAATGTCATGTAACATAGAAACAACATTCTCTTAGTTGAAACAAATGTTATGTGATGTAAAATATTTGCATTTCATAACCTCAAAATATATGTTTCCGTTCACTGCAAAGGGATAGGTTTTGATAAAAAAATATTTGTATATATTGTGTAAAATATAAATACTGATAATTTGGATATTGACTTTTGTTATTATTTTGTCCCTGTAACGCCATGTGACGTAGGAAGAACATTTTCTTAGCTTCCACAAATCTTTACTGGCAATTATAGTAAAATATATTAATTTTATTATACATTATACAGTGTCTCAAAAGATGAGTTTCACATCTGCTATCAGCAGTGACAGCAACATTGGAATAAGTGTGTGCAGTCTCAAGGGAACTACATTGAAGGTAATGACTAGAGACAGGATTTTAATGCACTATCAAATCGTAAAATATGCATTCATCCATGCACTATCAAATGGCCAAATATGCACAATGAGGGAAAAAAACACTGAAAATATGCAATGTCAAAATTGAAACTTACATTTTATTTTCGAATGGCACAATGTACTACTAACAGTCTTTCCAAATTTCTAAGATATTCTTTCCCCTTGACCCACTATGCAACAAGATCTCTTCTCGAATATTTAATCGAGGGCATTACAACACTTCACAGATAACCACAGAACACAAATACAATAGCTAATTCATAAAACACCTGTACATGTAGCCTACTACAGACCTTCTACCTATCTACCTGTCCAAATTAAAGGCATGTTAGGAGTAGCATGTTACTGCTATTGTCGCCAAACTACAATGTATGGGAGGGAGCAGAAGAGGCATCCTTCTAATAATAATTTTAGCCTCAGTGTAAGACTTGCATATAACAGGAGTGTGGAATTCCAGTATGATAATACAATGAGAGGATTAGCTGGTAAGGTTCAAAGTTCTCAGGTAGAAATTCTGCAAACCGTTAGCATATACTCAAATACTGTAACCTCTGAAATACCAAACTCTACGAGGCAACATTTATCAAATGGAGTATCATGCGATTTAATATAAGATATGCAATGCAACTATAAAAATGGACGTAATATGCAACATGAACCTCAAAATGTACATTATTAAACTAAAAATCTAAAAAAAAAACATACATTATCCATGAATTTACTACTGAAAAGACCAAAACATGCAAATATGCACGGAAAAAGTATACATATTTCGAATCACTAAGCCATGAAACGGATATTTACAAAGTTTGAGAACTATAGCAAGCTTATACAAAAACATGCATTTGCATGGAAATCCTGTCTCTAGTAATCACATTGTAGTTAGTTGAAGATGTAAGTAAAAGTGTTTATTTTAACCAGTCTCATTACTTTATTGTCCGACCCCGTAGATCAATGAAGAAAATTGATGATTTCATCGGGAATCGAGCCCGCGACCTTGGATAGAACAAATGAAAACCTTTCGAAGTTTAAACAGAGCAAATAGAGATACAACTACCAATACAAATAGGCCTATGCATTGCAAATACTATGGATGCACATCGAAGGTTTGGAGACGCTAACGAGTCTCCAAGATGTCAACCCCACAGTGTAAACCTTTCGACACGTCTCTCCGCTTCTGATTGTATATTCATCATGCGACCTCGACCCGCGGTCACGTCTCGCTGTAATGGTTAAACCAAGCACCCTCGTCCCCAGTGTCAATACGCCATTTACGTGGGCTTGACATGGACGGCGTGCTCTTAGCTCAGCGCCTTCCAGGAACGCGAGAATATGCATCAGCTTCACTTGAGATGTGCCTTCTATCAAACTTTCAACTTGATGTATTGTCTGTTATCACTGTTGTGCCCTCTTTTGTCTTAGATTCGTAGTATTGGCGAAATCACACCACTGAAGCTCCATTATGTTGCCTATTACACTGAAGTTCTGCCCGCACCCATTGAATTTTAATGTTTTATCTAGCACTGGTGTTCCTTGAGAAAACTGTGTTTTAAACAAGTTTTGGAACATTAAAAAAATTTAGAGAAAAATTTAACCATCTACATAAACTTAAAAATGCTTTAGTAGTAGGTTAGGAGTTTGTTTAGTAGTTTATTTAACGTCAGTGCAGCAGTTACAAGGTTATTTAGCGTCTATAAAATTTGTGTTAGCGAGATGAGGCCGAGGATGCGCCATATGACTACCTGGTATTATCCTTGTAGTTGGGGAAATTTTCAGAAAAAATCCCATCCAGGTAATCAGCCCAAGCGGGTATGAAACATTCGGAAGTTCATCAGTAGAGCGCATGAGAAAAATTTACCTGAACTGAATGCATCAGTTGAGGGCGAAGGTCAGTTTTGGGATGCATCAGTTGAGCGCGGAGGTCAGTTTTGGGCTGCATCAGTTGAGCGCGGAGGGCAGTTTTGGGCTGCATCAGTTGAGCGCGGAGGTCAGTTTTGAGATGCCTCAGTTGAGCGCGGAGGTCAGTTTTGGGATGCATCAGTTGAGCGCGGAGGGCAGTTTTGGGCTGCATCAGTTGAGCGCGGAGGTCAGTTTTGAGATGACTCAGTTGAGCGCGGAGGTCAGTTTTGGGCTGCATCGGTTGAGCGCGGAGGTCAGTTTTGAGATGACTCAGTTGAGCGCGGAAGTCAGTTTTGGGATGCATCAGTTGAGCGCGGAGGTCAGTTTTGGGATGCATCAGTTGAGCGCGGAGGTCAGTTTTGGGATGCATCAGTTGAGCGCGGAGGTCAGTTTTGAGATGACTCAGTTGAGCGCGGAGGTCAGTTTTGGGCTGCATCGGTTGAGCGCGGAGGTCAGTTTTGAGATGACTCAGTTGAGCGCGGAGGTCAGTTTTGGGATGCATCAGTTGAGCGCGGAGGTCAGTTTTGGGATGCATCAGTTGAGCGCGGAGGTCAGTTTTGAGATGCCTCAGTTGAGCGCGGAGGTCAGTTTTGGGATGCATCAGTTGAGCGCGGCGGTCAGTTTAACACAAGCCGCAGCAATTTCCATTCCCATTTTGTACATTGACAGATATGGTTAAAAATGCTACTCTCGTAGAAATGCTCGTACCGATAAATTGGTACTTGTCAGAGTTTAAAATGCTCGTACCGATAACTTGGTAATTGTCAGAGTTTAAAATATTTGTTCCAGTGCCAGTAATGGATTGTTTAATATCTAGATCACTTTCTTGGATAATAGTAGGCCACTCTCTGTAGGAAACTAATTCTAGTAATATTTCCGCGTCTATAATTACTTTGTAGGCTACTGTTTCCTACTTTTATATATAGGATTGGCTATAACAATATTCCTGTTGTCATTCATTTTAATGTAAGTATGTGCTAGTTCGTGTCTTAATAATGACTTGAAGAAACAATTATATATGAGGCTGCGCAATATTTAAAATTCAGGGATAACGCTTTGTGGAACGCCTCACATCCATTATTACTTCTGTCTGATGTAACAGTATTGGAAGCCCATATTTCAGGAGGAAATAACGAATTCGGTTCTATGAAATTTGATACCAAATAATCAGCAAAGGCTGTGATACTTCCATTAACAGGTTGGTTGCTATCTGAATATCCAACAAATGCATCCCCGACTTAATTTGGAGGAAGAAATGAAAGACCGAATACTCAGTTCTACCATTTACCGTTGTCAGTATTGTTATAGAGCGTATTCCGAATCTCAGCACTGAGCAATTTGATGGCATCACGGTGTTCCGAATTTCACCGATGGCGTCACTGATGCTGATGCTCCACCGGTGTCGCACCTGTGCCATCGAGCTAATTCCGAATCTCACCGGTGAGCAATCCGATGGCATCACGGTGTTCCGAATTCCACCGATGACGTCATTGATGCTCCACCGGTGTCGCACCGGTGCCATCAACTTGCAGAGGTGGTGGCAGTCTCCATCAGCCGCCATCAGTGAATCTGATTGGTTCTTGTATAGGGCGGAAATTAGCAGACGAATAATATCGTGCACTGTTGTGTCATGGCGGTGTGTTCTGCTTTAGTTTTGCTGTATTGTTTGTAATGAGCAAACGTAAAAACAAAATGTTAATGGCTTATGAGGGAACATGTCAACGGACCTGTTATTACTACCGGTTCAAGAAATAAATTGTTTTTGCTATCTTTTCTTTGAACGAGATGGGAGTACGAAAATTTCGCAAAATTTTGCTAGCGTAGCACAGACAAGAACTTGTACAGTCACCATGACAGTCATCGATCCTTCCAGCAGTTTTGTTCCTTATTTCGCTGCAACGTTGACATCATTGATGCCACCGGACCGGTGAGATTCGGAATACGCTGTTCAGCTTGCAGAGGTGGTGGCAGTCTCCATCAGCCGCCATCAGTGAATCTGATTGGTTCTTGTATAGGGCGGAAATTAGCAGACGAATAATATCGTGCACTGTTGTGTCATGGCGGTGTGTTCTGCTTTAGTTCTGCTGTATTGTTTGTAATGAGCACAACGTAAAAACAATATGTTAATGGCTTATGAGCGAACATGTCAACGGACCAGTTATTACTACCGGTTCAAGAAATAAATTGTTTATGCTCTCTTTTCTTTGAACGAGATGGCAGTACGGAAATTTCGCAAAATTTTGCTAGCTTAGCACAGACAACTTATACAGTCGCCATGACAGCCATCGATCCTTCCAGCAGTTTTGTTCCTATTTCGCTGCAGCGTGACGTCATTTTTGTCCACCGGTCCGGTGAGATTTGGAATACGCTGATATTTATACACATTAGAAAGCCTAAAGGACTCAATTTTCTCTTCCACTCAACTGATGAACTCCCAAGTGTTTCATACCCGCTTGGGCTGATTACCTGGATGGGATTTTTTCTGAAATTTTCCCCAACTACAAGGATAATACCAGGTAGTCATATGGCGTATCCTCGGCCTCATCTCACTAACACAAATTCTATAGACCCTAATAGCCTTGTAACTGATACACTGTCGTTAAATAAACTACTAAACAAATTCCTAACCTACTACTAAAGCATTTTTACGTTTATACATGACGAAATTTTTCTCAAAATTATTTAAATGTTCTTTCCTTATCTATCTATCTATCTATCTATCTATCTATCTATCTATCTATCTATCTATCTATCTATCTATCTATCTATCTATCTATCTATCTATCTATCTATCTATCTATCTATCTATCTATCTATCTATCTATCTATCTGTCTGTCTGTCTGTCTGTCTGTCTGTCTGTCTGTCTGTCTGTCTGTCTGTCTGTCTGTCTGTCTGTCTGTCTGTCTGTCTGTCTGTCTGTCTGTCTCTCTATCTCTATCTCTATCTCTATCTCTATCTCTATCTCTATTTCTATCTCTATCTCTATCTCTATATCTATCTGTCTGTCTGTCTATCTATCTATCTATTTATTTTAATTTAATTTATTTATTTTAATTTAATTTATTTATTTTAATTTTATTTATTTTAAGATCTTCAAGATGCCATCATCACCACCATAATAAAATTTTCTGTAGCGATATTTCGTCAGCATCTTTATGGTGTACATTCAATTTAAATTACACTTGGTTCTATTTTTTTTTCTTATGTTTTATTCACTTTTGTCTGAAACCTGTTCATATAATTTTTCATTTTAAATTTTATTGTGAGCTATTCTGTGTCGCAGGGAAAACCCAAAATATTGGGTCAGACAAAAAAAAAATTAATTTAATTTATTTAATTTGTCAGTTAATTAATTTAAGTTAATTTAATTTAACTTAATTTATTTATTTAATTAATTAATTTATTTATTTAATTTATTTATTTATTTAATTAATTTATTTATTTATTTAATTTAATTTAATTTATTCATTTTATTTTATTTATTTTATTTTTATTTTATTTTATATATTCAATTTATTTATTTAATTTATTTATTTATTTATTTATTTAATCATAGTAGAGTTAAAATTAAAATTACAATCAATATTAAATTTACAGTTACAATAAAATCAAAGTACTAAAGCATTACCTGATTAATAAGAATAGAACAATTTATTGTAGAACTTAAGAACAAAAAAAGTTTTAGTTACTACAGTACGAATTAAACGTAGAATAATATCTAGATATGAAATTCCTGGAGACAGAAGTATTTTATGTTACAAAAGAGCTGTCTACAAAGGAATAGAACAAGTACCGACACTACAGTTAAAGTGATTTAAGAGTCGCAATGAGAGGAGCGGTTTCTTTCTGTTCAAACTGGCGAACGTGTTAAATGCTTAGTATCTGGACACACTGTTATATATACACACGAGTATATAACGTTGAGCCAGACTACTACACCAGGAATGTTCAAACATATAGTTCTGTTTAGAATGTGCGTATGCAACTAATAGAAAATTTAAAGCAATCCTTCTTGAATGATGTATGTTGTTTTAGGAAAGTAAATTATTGTTTCAGATATTTCCCTGCTTATTGCAAAACACAAAGAAAACATATGAGGAAATACATAAAGCAAAATCATAATAACATTTCGTTGTGTAGATAATATAAATATATTATAAATACAACTCTCTAATTTTAAAAGACATAGGTCTAATACTGAAATAAAGCGTTAAAATATTCTTGTCAATCCCACTAGGACAGTGGTTCTTAATCTTTTTTGAGTAACGGCCCCCTTCGAAAATCTGGTGAAAGCTATAGATCCCTCTCTATAGAAATGTAAAAAAAAGTGAGAAACAATTTCAACTATATTTACATTACCTAAAAAACAAAATATATATAGGCTATTTTATATTCATATATGAGGATCTCGCCGTCTGCAATTATATCGAAGATAAATAAACAAGATGTTATGCTTTATGCATTTTCTTTTATGTTTCAATTTGTCTTTTCAAAACAGAGAGTTGTTTTTACAATATATTTACATTATCTACAGAATGAAATGCTATTACTTTTTTGAGCCTACTATCCGTCAGGACAGCTCTGAGGCTTTTCAACATAAAGATTGCGCCCATTGTAACATACGGAACACAACTTATATGGAACCACCTCACGTACTCAAATCACAAACGGCTCGAGGGAGTCAGAGCAGCCTACCTGAAAAGAATGCTCTGCATCTCAAAATGCACGCAAAACAGAATAGCATATATTTTAGCAGACACGACTTACATCATAGAGGACCTGATGGCAACTCACAGCCTGGTACCAACACCACAAAGCACCAGATTCCTGGAAGACAGGCGAGAGAAAGCAAAATACATTAACCACAGACTCCTCAGCATCCCAGTGATGACGAACAGGGAATGGAAGGAAGTCAACTACCAGCTGTGCCATCGAACTACAAGACCGAATATACGTAACCAAGGGATGCCACAGCCCCACCGACGGATGTCAGTGCACCATATGTGGAGGACCCTGCGATACGTATCACGTCTTCGAATACAAAGAAAGAACGTTGACACTATCCCACTATGCAAACGATGCTAACGTTACTTAATTATACTTATGTAGGCCTACATACTGTGTTTAATAAATATGATTATTATGATGATGATTTTGATTTATGTATTTCCTTATATGTTTTGTTTTGTATTTTACAATAAGCAGGGAAATGTCTGAAACAATAATTTACTTTCCTAAAACAATTTATCTTATTCACGAAGGATTGCTTTAAATTTTTCTATTAGTTGCATACTCTCATCTCAAACAGTACTATTATAAATTATGTTTGGGCATACCTGGTGTTGTAGTCTGCTGGCTCAACGGTATGTATGTGTGTATATATATATATATATATATATATATATATATATATATACTATTATGTGTCCTCATGCTAAGCATTTGGCCCGTTCGCCAGTTTGAACACATAGAAACCTTTCCTCTCATTGGGAACCTTGAATCACTTTAAATCTAGTACCGCTACTTGTTCTGTTCTCTTTCTAAATAGTTTCTTGTTGTAGCATAAAATACTTCAGTCTCCAGTAATTACATATCTAGATAATTATTCTATGTTTAATTTCTAGGCCTACTTCAGTAACTAATACTTTCTTTGTTCTTTAATTCTACAATAAATTGTCTTGTCTTTATTAATCAGGTAATGTTTTGGTACTTTGATTTTATTGTAACTGTAAATTTAATATCGATTGTAATTTTAATTTTAATTGTATTCTTGATATTGCCGTTGTAATCCCCTAGTACAGGCCTGCAGAACTGTAGCTCTTGAGAGCGACTGCTTTCCTCCCCTATTTTACCCCACCCACCATTTCTACCTGTGCGGTCACGGCGTTATAGTTACGCTCGTCTGCATCAACATTGATTCTCGGGGCGGAAGTCGATCATCCCCAATAGAAGTGGAGTGAGGCTGACGTCATAGTTCCCCTACTTTGCGAGTTCTGTAGGCCTGCCTTAGTAGAAGGGGAGGGAAGGTCTGATGACGTCATTTCTACCAGATAAAATAAATAAATGAATAAAGAAGTAAATAAACAAAGAGAGAAAAAGGAAGAAAAAATTGAATAAAGAAAGAAATAAATAAATAAACTAAAAGAATAAAGAAGAAAGAAAGAAAGAAAGAAAGAAAGAAAGAAAGAAAGAAAGAAAGAAAGAAAGAAAGAATGAATGAATGAATTCTGGTAACTAAATAAGTAACTGAGTAATAAATAAGTCAATGGATGAATAAATAAATAAGTAAATAAATGAACAAATAAATTAATACCATATCAGTAGACCATTTTACAAACCGCCAGCGGTGATACTGCTTGGTTATGCTAGGTTTGACGGCGCGACACTGTTTGTTGACATGTGCAGCAGGTTTCCAGCGCACACACACCTAGTGCCCGCTGCACACAATGGGCAAAATGCCTACCATGAGGACGTCTGACCTATATCCTTTCTCGCTAAACATTGAAAGAACCACGAGTCCATATAAGCAGAGGTGAAAAAATCTATTCTATGAAACACATTGTGTATCACTTTTTGCGTTTATCTAGTCTTATGTCATGTAGTGGATTTTCATCATGTCACCACATCACCAATGAGACTTGGTACTTGTGAATTTCAGTGAGAATTCATAATATTCTTAGCTGTTGTAATTAGGATGGAAAGGGTCAAAGAGCTGAAATATTAAGAACAGATTATGATGATAATGATAATAATTACGACAACGAATCGTGATGGTTGGCATTGCATTGATTTCTGCTTGACGGGAAAGTTCATCCCTATATTCTGAAGCGTAAGCAAGCTTTTAGCAACTATAATGACAGTGTTGGTCTTCTAAATATGTCGTTATAAATTTTATTTTACCTTGACAGAAATTGCACGAATCTCTGTATTTTTACCAACGCAAATATTGTTTTTCCATAAGCATCCCTTGAACTTGTAAATTCAATTTCCGTGGTTTGTAATTATTCACGATAAATCCGTAATTTAATGAAGCAACTGATTTGCATCACAAATCGAGCAAAGCCATCACAACAGTGGAATTACACTCACTACATGTGAAATAAGTTGGATTTGTGTAATTTTTAATCAACATGGTAATCTTGTTAGCTTTTTACAGTGAGATACGGAGGTACAGTACGTTTGAAGTATTGCAAATTAACAATTTATATATAAACACTGGAGTTTAGATAAAACAAAATCCGCTTCGCTCCTCCTTTATATGCATAGGACATTGCATGTATACGTTTCGTATACTAAATATGCGAGATTATTAAAAAAATACTCTCTATAGAAATCGCAAAACTTTGCATAGAAATAAAAGCACCGTTTGATTAAAAAAGAATGAATTTATGTATGCTGAAGGATAGTAATAAAGAATTACAATATGACCAGAATTCTTTAATCATTAATAGTCTCTCTCTTTTACACTATGCTCAGCGGGAATTTCTGAATTTCCTGAGCAACTGATCTCCTCATTTCCTCAAATTATAAGAATTATTTAGAGGAATTCTTTATATTATATTATCTCACTTTGAGAAATCAGCAGGATTTTGAAGATCAGGCCTTTGGGAAATATCTGCTTGCAATGAGATTTCCTCTACACTCTGCATTTTCAACAATTTTCCAGATTTACTGAAAATATCTCAGCAGTTCCAGTGTGACCTACCAAAATGTTTATCTGCCACGAAATCGATCTCTTAAAAATGTTCAACATGAGTTTGAGAACAGATTACACGTTCCACATCAAATAATAGAGTGTGTTAGATCTTAACAGAGATTTACAAATTTCAGATTTGGTTCGTTATGAATAATAACAATGATTAACTCCATTTCGAGATGGTAAAAACAAAGCTACTATTGTGTGTATGTAATGCTGTTAAGATAACGGTTGACTCCGTCTTTCGGTTGCTAAGCGCCACAGTTCCTTGTGATTTCATTTAACAATATTATAGAATAAATTTATATAAGAGGTGCGAATATTTCGCGGTCCGTTAATCTGCATTTGAACCCGCTGTAGCCGAGTTGTTTACCATGCGTAGCAGACTCTGGGAGAGCTGACGGGAAAGACAGCAAAGTTTTAAAGGTATTCACTTCTTAAATAAGGTGTTGGAAGGCTTCCAGGTTAAAATGTCCATTCCAAATTGTCCACAGAAAAAGATGTCCATATCCAAAAATGTCCAGTGTAACTTGTCCAAGGAAAAATATCCGTGGACACAAATGTCCAGTCAGAAGAATGTCCACTGTTTAATGTCCAGGAACAAAAATGTCCAAAATTGTTCACTGTGCTGTATTATAATCGTTTGTAAGCAAGTTAGGAACACTAAGATTTCTGTTACAAACTTAAACTATAATGCCTCAAGTAATTCCTTTGCAAAAATAAAATAAACATGATGGATACATTAAAAAATTCGAAGCCAGATTTGATTTGTTACATGACGACATCGATGAACTAGCTGACTATATTTAAATTACAAATGTGGGAGGAGGCAGACGTGCTCAAGGACGCAGAAAATCTTTTCCCCCGAGGGTTTCCCCCTGCAGTTTGGAACGTGTATTTACAAACATTTCACAGGCACTAAAGAATTAATAACGCAGTAAAGCTTTCCATGGTAAATTCCAAAAGATGGTTGCTGCTTACCACATATCTGGAAGTGTTTGCACCACATTAGAAAAGAACAATACGCGTATGATAGGAGTAACAAAGTACAATAAGACCACCAGAGACTGCAGTGCTAGCCTCCAGGTCCACCTCTGTATCAAAGGAAAAATAATATTCACGCTGAAGAAAAACTTATTTCGAGATTTTCACGAGAAAATTACTTTATCTAAATCCCTACAATTGAAAAAGTAGTTTTCAGCATTCTATCTGTACGTATTGACTTCTTAATATTTCTTTTGTCGTGTATACGGGCCTAACATCAATGTAAAATCTATCAAGTTATCTAGCGTGGATGGCAGTGCTGTATTTTGGCATTTGCCTTAGAGTCCGGGAGAATTTCAGGAAAAATCACCCAGATTAATTAGTCCAAGCTGCGTTTGGACCCACGCCCTAGTGCAGTTTCGAAGAACAATTTCGGCTCGGCAGAATATTGTAACTTTTATTTCTACTTTTAACCATCACACCTGTCAATAATGTGACTTTCATTCTTAAAAATTCACCCTACAACAATGGGTATTCCACTCAACACAGCAACACAGTAGTCGTTATTGCACTCCACATAGCGACAATGAAATGACAATACACATGTATTTTTGAGAAGAACAGCAATGTACTCCTAATTTCAACTAATGTTCACAAAGCATTATGTGCAGAACAAAACTGTCAGTTCTCAGTTCACAGTTCGTTCGCCTTGGCTAGTTCTTCTAGCTCCCTGTTCAAGTTCACTGCACATCGAACCCAGGTCTTCCGGATACGTCGCATTCCCCTGGACAGTGCCACAGTTACGGACTCACTCAAGTTCACTGCACGTCGAACCCCGGTCTTCCGGTTACGGTTCACAACACGTCGAACTCAGGTCTTCCCAGTTGCGGTTCTCTGCACGTCGAACTCCGGTCTACCAGATGCTCTCGAAGGCTGGCTTCCTTGCTCGCTCGAAGACTCACTTGCAGAAAGACTTACTAACTGACTCCCCAAGACTGCTTCTTGCTTTTATTTATTAAACCGTAACGTCTGGAATCTTCGATTCGCGTGGCTTTCTGAACCTTTGAAAGGGATACGCTTCTAGATGTTTCCCCTGCTCTCTCCGCTCCGCGCCGTGGTTCTTCGCAGTTCTTTTCTCTCGTTCCGTGTTGCGCTACAGCGCCGACCGAAGAACGAGTTTCCGTTTCTCCGCGCCTTCCCTCTCGCTAGATGCGTGCGCAACTCCCTGGCACTACCAGAATCTTCTAACATGGCGCCACAATATCTTACATAATCTGTGATTCTAAGGTAAAAGTGAGATGTCAATTTTTGGCTATATGTTTTTCCTATATGTTGTGTCGCCTTAAGGTCTCTTTATTGTGGCAAAATACAGTATGATATGCATATCTTCATTTTCCCTCTTTGTTTAATTGTGGACTTTTTGGTGTGATGTGAAGTATGTCCATATCTGCTTCTTTGTTATTGTAGTTGTGATTGCTGTTAGTAATGTGTTCTGCGTTATTTGATGTGATGTATGGTTTATTTATTGCTTTAAACATATTATAATAATACGAAATATACAAGCACACAATAAATACCCACAAAATATATTTAATACACAATTATTACAGTTCAATACAAGTATCATAATGCACGACATACAAACAATCCCTGACCACCATAAGAGCAGCACACCCCCACAACTGACGACAGCAATCGACGAGCTGGAGCCCCTTTTTTTCGAGAGACTCTGATGGTGACACAGTGGTGTCGAAAAGAGCCCGTCTGTCATTAAGGTATAAATTACCATTTTTAACAATTTTAACGTTTTAATTTTAAGAAAATTTTATGTTATTAATATGTTTTTTTTTTTTTTACTCTCCTGTAAAATTCAATATTTTGACATAGGAGGTTGCTGTTTCAACATCAACGATATCACACTTCGCCTTGGAGCCACAGATTATAGAGAATAGTAGTATCGGTTAGACATCAGTTACTAAATCCGCTGTCTGTACTGCTTATATTTTGTTCATTGTGGCATATAAATTCACAAAGCGTCATATTTAGCTCTTTGAAACGTACATACAAGAATTATGACGTCACTTGTAGCTATATATTATTTTGTGGAACATAAAAGTACGACAGCATAGTTCAGAAGAGGTTTTTTGTAGTTTCTAACTTGCTGCTTTATAATTTTAATGGAATGTGTCCCAGATCTGTTATTGAGAGTCATTCTAAAGAAGCGGAACAGAAACCTCTCTGCTTGAAACCGTATGTTTCGCCAAAGACCACATATTTCACTCACTAAAGCTTTCAAATCAATAACAGGAGCATGTTTGTAGCTTGACTTGCACAAGAGTTTTAATTTTTTAAGTCCGTCTCTGCTGGAGAAATTTCATAACTCTTCTCATGGTTTCATTTAATTTATATGGTAGTCTGTGGACAGGATCTTTGTTGTTTATACAAGACGTTCTCTGTGTTCATCAAATTGATTAAAACTCATATGAAGACCTGGGAATTTCCCAGCAGAAGCAGTTTAAGCCAATATTTTCATTCTGAAGAGAAATCTAATATAAGAGGAAGGCGATGGTGTGTGTTCACTTCAGATATTTCGAATGCCAGTTACTTTATATCACATGAGATATGATATAAAACTCTCATTATGTTCTATTTTGGACACACCGCTCCACTTTCAAACTAGAATTAATTAATGAACGTTCATAGCCTTCATGTCTTACCCGACTATAAATATAGATTCGATATCCGGTATAAAATGAGATTTATATGTCTCCCATGTAGACTGAACGTGAATTATGCATTATACAGGGTGTAACGGGATCTCACCGACAAACTTTGAGGAATTATAGATTCCACAGAGAGGGTCATTTTTTCTTAACGAACATAAGCTCGATGACGAGTCCTTCATGAGTTAAGCATCTTTTTAGAAGCGCATTCGGCATCATTTATGTTGCATAAGTGTGCCGTAAGTCCTTATCATCTCTGTTATACTGCTGTAGTTTGTTACTGGTCCGTCTGGTGCATCTTCAATCAGTCTTACCATCCAACAATCTAACACAACACTGCCATGCGTAACAGAGTTGTATGATGGATGCTGCTAAGGTGCCAAAAATGTAATGAGGTACTGTAATAGGGAATGTAATTTTAACAGTTGTTTAAGTTATCAGAACATGTATGAAAAATTACATTTCATTTCTGTAAAAAAAAAATACTGGACATCTAATTTTTGGATGCATAATTCCTAAAAGACGTGTCATCGAGCATACGTTCCTTAACAAAAAATGATCCTCACTGTGTGACCTATTCTTCCTAAAAGTTTGTCGGTGAGGACAACCCTGTATATCCAAATCTAGCTGGAATTCAGAGCTAGTCCACCGTTGTTGAGTAACTGTTAGCATGTCTGACTGTGAAACGAGCGCCTCCGGATTCAAATCCTGGTTGGAACAAGTTATCAGGTTGAGGTTTTATTCCGGGCTTTCTTTTCGACCAATTAAGAGCAAATGTTGGATAACTTCGGCGCTGAACCCTGGACTACTTCGCCGGCATTATCACCATAACATTCAGACGCTAGATGAACATAGCAGTTGATAAAGCGTCACAAATAACCAATTGAAAAAATTCAGAGCTCAATAATGAGTTTCTTGAGAAAAATAAAGGAATGTAAAGCACAAGACCACATTAAAAATGAAATCAGTAACATCCAAGAATGAATCCCAAAATAAAATCAATTGTTGTTTAGTCAACTGTCCGAAGACAGGTTTGAACCGATTGTTAAATAAAATAGAAGCTTTTTCTTCCCGCCATTCTATATGCCTCTATGACTTAATAATAACGTTACTTTTGGAAACGATTTTGATTCTCTTTAACATATTTGTGGTTCTAGTTAGCTCTGTAAAATTTCTATCTCGGGACTAGGAGAGATGTCGGTGCACAACTTCTAATCACTAAATTGTGCAATAATATGCCTGGGTTAGATCTCAAATCTCTCCCCAGTGCATATGAAGAGAAGGCATATGTCACTGTTGATAGTGATTCATCCGTCAGATGGAGACGTTAAGAATGGCGGCCCCCTTGTTGCTATTCGACAGGAGTAGGCTAAGTGCCGACACCGGGTTTCCCCTTCACCCTTCCGCACCTGCATTATCATCATCACCATCATAATTCTAACCCATTCCCTACACTACACTTACACATACACTCACCCTAGTACACAACATAATTCTTCACAGATATACATCACCCATAACGTGGCACGCCGAAGTGGTGTGCAGCTTGAAATGGGTCACAGTCCTGCCATCTATCCACAATATAGGAACCCGAATCACGTAAGTGAATTGGGTAGTCATTACACACACATTTGAGGTTTAACTCCATCTTTAAAATTCATAACCCTATCTGCTGCGTCATATTAAAGCTGCGGTTTAACATTGACATACATACGCCACGGCTTGCAGAAGAGCTGCTCGGAGGGTAATAATGAAACTGTACACTGTACATCAAACTCGTAGGGGGAGAGATATAGTAAAACTAGTAGAAGCTAATTTTGTCTTCAACGGGGTTGTAGTGGATGGAAAATAGCCATTCGTCACGAGCCATTCAGACAGCGCTGAGTCAACACGCCATTTCCATATCTTTGTGAATGTAATATTATTTAAAGCAAAAGTATTGTCTCTTACAGCCGTGGTTGTGTGGATGTTTTCATAGCATACGAGTATATGTCATTTAACCTGATGACATTCATTGTTTCGTATTCACATCTTCAGAGTTGCAATGTATGAGTAGAGATTATTAAACAGCTGTTGCGATTTGTATTATGGGTATTATAACCGTGTGTTTTTTTTTTTTTTCAAAATTTTCGGCACTACTTACGAGTTTTTTCGTTAAACATTTTTCCGTCATAAAATCTTAACGACTAAATGTTGGAAATATAGGCCTGTTACCCCACTTCTGTGAAAATGTTGAAATAGCCCACTTCAAGTTTCAATCAATTGTTATGTGACTCCTTACCACAGAATAAGTAATAGGCTGCAAAGAAATTAAAGTAGATGTCGGTTTCTTTGATGATTATGAAGCCAAGACGCAGATCTGGTCGCTATGTTGATAAATGGTTACAAGTGTATGCTATGTAATCTGCCCCTTTTTTCGGAAGCAACTAGTGATTTATTAATAAATTGGCGATCAATTTTAATTCTATATTAATCGCTTTTACATAAACGAACTTCATTCTTTTGTGGGTCAATATGTTCAACATGTTTAAATACAGAGTGTAACTAAAATGTATGTCAAAACTTTAAGGGCGTATTCCTCTCATAGAGTGGATGAATAAATATTATAATGGACATTGTTCCGGAAACGCTTTATTTCCTTATTACAGCCCCTTTTCTATAACTCTGCTTACATTGATGCAATACATTATCCGGGTCCAGCCCTTGAATAGCCAAACTAAGCAAAGCCAATTTGTTACTCACAATCTGATTCCGGATTCCAGAAGCCATATTGAGCTCATTCAATATGCCTCTTCTTGAAGTAGCCTACCTGTATGCCGTCGCAGAACACAAGTGTTAATGAATCTGTCATCCCGAACGTTTGTTTTGCGTTTCCTGCTGTTGCCAACTCTTTAACACTACTCCTTTGTGGCAGAGATTGTCCTTGTATTACAGGATGAAAAAATTACGAGTTTCCCGTGCTACGCGAGGGGCTGCATGGGCCGCGCAGCCTGTTCTCACGGCCGTACGGCAAAACGGGTCCGCGCTTTACCAAACTACAACCATAGTCTACTATATACAGTCGCGAAGCTCAATATGTAGTAAAAATGCAAACATGGGTAGTTGCCCACCACTAGGATCGCTACTATCGCCTCATCATCACAGATCTCTCCTAGCAGATGACAATAGTAATATGCGTTACAAGAGCGGTATGTTTGTTTTCATGTTCTCGGAAATTAAAAATGCTCAACTACGTTTCGCTTTTTCAATCTTTTCCTCGAACATGCAAGCAAATACGCACGATCTCACACAAAATATGTTACATTTTCGTTGTCGTGTTCTTTTGTAAAAATTAACACTTTCCTTCCATTATTGAAATATTAAATGGATAAAGTTCATTTATTATTTTAGTGAAGTATATTAATAAACTCGAAGATACCTCCAAGAAATAGGTTAATATTATTTTTGTTTGTGCAAGACGAACTGAAATTTACTATAATCGCTTCACTCATTCAAGATTATAGCGATAATGAACTATGAAACCAATAAATATTAATTTGCATTTCCCTTTACAACAATAATAATGGAAATATGAATTAATGGGAGTAACTTACGTGTACCGGGACTTGTAGTGCAGGCTTACGTAGTTAACAAAGTGGGATGAGGTTAAGCAATAATAATCACACCAGAATTGGAAATAAAACGTGATCAATAAATTTTATTGTAACAGACTTACTTTTTCTACGTCTCTAGTAAAGTAACAAATAAAAATAACAACAAAATTAACAGCTATAATTAAAAACATATCCTTTGAAAAAAAAAAAGTAGGCCTAAGTTGTCTGAAAATGTACAATTATTCAAGTAATCAGCTGATACAGACGTAGAATTAGTGCAAAGCTTTTGTTTCTCAGCTGCAGGTATAACAGAACAGGTTTATTTGAAACATCAAATAAAGTTGGAACTGCATTCCAGATTAATTTATTTTTGTTTTCATTCATAAATTGTGTGTTTTCGAAATGAAGAGAGCAAACCTTTATATTATTATAAAGATATGCTTCATTCTTTGTCATTAGATCTTCCCTCCTGCTGTTTATTAACCACTTTTTGCATCTAGAATTAAAATAAGAAATAGATGTTAGGAATTTTCTTCACGAGCATCAATGCGAAATACGCAACGATCTAGCACTCGATTGAAATACGACTCAGTCCACTCTAAATCCAAAGTCGACCGTGGACAGTCTATTGTTTCTAGTTGCTAACCGCTTGGAGCGCTTTAACGCGAGATTTGCAAAAAGTCACCTCAAGCTTCGCGACTGTATATAGTAGACTGTGCTACAACTTCAATACTGGAGACACTGGCCAATAATATTACAAAACAAGAATCATTTAAAAAGACATGCACTCACCCGTGTCACCCAAGGAAATGTTGGAACTGACTTCCTTCATATTCCAAACATTTCTGGCATCGATTAATGAAATTGCCGAGGGAAATTTTTAGGCTATACATGATGTTATCGAGAACTTCTTCAGTGAACACTGTACGTCGTCATATTCGCTTCTTAGCTCGAACACTACTCGTTTCCCGAAAAGTGTTAACTAATTTATGGATGCAGCACTGCATGAGTTGGAAAGCGATCATGAGGTAAATTTTCTTGGAATAATCTCTTGACTGCAAGAGCTGGTTTTGTACGCACCTATGAATCGTACTAGATACTCGTTGTGGAATAGAATACTTTGATCCGTATTAGTCATGCCTTTCTTAGCACACTCTTGCACACGTGCGGTCTCAACAGCCCTCAATACCGAGACTGGGCTGACTGACTGCGCGCTGGCGGGAAACTCATAATCTGCTCACAGGCATGGTAATTCCTAAATCGTTTAAATATCTCATTTTGTCAGTAGCTTGAGTAAACAATGCAATAATCAGCATTCGTTACCATGACAATGCCAGAAAACTTGCCAATGAAAAGTTTTCCATTAGGTACCTCCTATATTAATAAAAAAAATATATCGCGATATCTTTTATTTCAGTTTATAATAATAATAATAATTTATTTAATCTGACAGGATTAAGGTCATAAGGCCTTCTCTTCCATCCTACCAGATAGCACATATAAATACAAAAAGAAATACAAACACTGATGAAAATGATACAAAGTAAGTTAAAGCCCTATAGAGAGTCAACAGAGTCAAAAGTACATTATAGAGCTCTCATCGAGCTAATACAACAAAAAGAAAGAAAACAGAGATAGCAATGATGATATTGATAACTGACAATAATAATAATAATAATAATAATAATAATAATAATAATAATAATAATAATAACAATAGTAGTAATAATAATAATAATAATAATAGTAATAATAAATATATTACATATTAATTTTCAATTTTACAACAGCATAGTTACAATATTTACTAAATGTCATGGGTTAAGGTGAAGTTGCGCAACCTGACATGTGTTCAACAAGCAATTCCACGAACTAGAATGTGATTTTTTAATTTAAATTTGAATTTTGATATTGTCCGACAGTCTCTGACGTGGTCAGGGAGAGAATTCCAGAGGCGTGGAATAGATATGCTGAAAGATGATGAGTAGAAGGATGTTCTGTGCAGAGGAATAGAGAGAAGGTACATGTTCCGGGTTCGAGGTATTGAAAGGTAAACAAAACGAGATGCTACGTAAGAGGGTGTGGAGGTGTGGATTACAGACGTGTGCAAATTGTTAGACTCAAACGATAATATATATGATTCAAGTAACATTTATTCTACAAAACTTATTTATTACACACTATTTGCAACAATTAATATTTAGTATGAAACCCTTTGTTGTTTATCTTCACTTTTATGCGGTTTGGCATGTTGTTCATGCGATTTTCACATTGTTTTTTTATGTTTTCATCTCTGTGCCATATTTGGAAAAGTGCTTCTATGATGTTCACCATGATGGTAATCGTCGTCTTTTTTAGTTTTTTCTTTACGATATACCAAAGATTTTCAATTGAATTTGCGTCTGGGCTGTTACCTGGCCAGGGAAGGACGTCTACATTATTTTCAGCCGAAAATTAGTTACTGATCCGGTTTTGTGGCAGGGTGCTCAGTCTGCATGAAGACACAATCACCATCAGGGAACCAATCCACCATTTCTGGAAATATTGGGGTCTCTAGGACTTTTCTGTACTGATCCTGTCGCATTGAGTTCTACAGTATTAGGTTATTTATTTGTGTGCCAGTAATTCATGATAATTATGAAAATGTAAAAAATGTGGTGCTGGATCTAATAATTTGCACACGTCTGTACTCTGAATTTGTACCATTAATTTTTTAAGGGGTACTGCAGTGAAATATGTTCGTATTTCTTAAAAAAAATCTATTTTTGTTTATTTTTACATTTAAATATTCTCCATGGCTTTTTTTAACAAGTATGGTAAATTTAGTGACATTGGCGCAACTAGAACACTTGTTATTACAGTCGTTTTTAAACATTTGCATTGCTCAAGGGCCACACTCTCGTCCTTTTAAATCTCCTGCTAAATTTCTCATTTTTCAATACTGGGATTAATTTTATTCTTTATTGTCTTAGACTAGACGCATAAAATTTGGTACACACGTTAAATACATATTGTATTATACAACAGCTCTAGTATTCATTTTGTTCTGTCTAACAGCAGATCGGATATATGATTATTTTAGTATTGTATGTAATTTTTAATTCGAATATTTGTACTGTGATTTAAATTTATATACTATAATTGCAAATTGTATTGTATAATTATTAATTTCAATTCAGGACTCCGCCCCTGAGCACAAGTTCTACTCTTTCAGGGGCGAGCTAAAGTTTCTCTGTATATTTTATAATTTATGTTACAATTATTAGCAAAATAATAAATAAATAAATAAATAAATAAATAAATAAATAATGAAAGAATGCATTTTTTTCCGGCTAAGAAGGTGATGTTAACCAACAATAATCAAGGAGTACATAGACCCATGTTGTCTCTATATTTTGTGCACAGAAACATGTAATCACAATTTCTGATACACTTCCAAAATGATTCTCAAGATTTTATATAATTTATATGAAAATATATTTTTTTAACGACACAGTTCTTAATCAATCACTCTAAAAATTTCAACACATAAGTAAGTCTTTGAGAGTCGTTTGTGGGAAAAAATAAATGAAACGAAAAGATGCATCGGTTTCTAAGATACTAATTTCACCACAGTATCCCCTTAAAATTTAAATTTACATACTCTACAATTTTTAGCACCATAGCTTCAGAAAACAATAAACTCAATATTTCATTACAAGTGTTTCTCTAATTGTTCCGTGCAATGTATTGTACTTGATATTTTCAAAATCTAATATTTCGTATAAATTCTTCTAACATGGGATGTTCCTTGCTGGCTGAGCTGTTTAGATTTTGTGTAATTAATTCGCAAACCGTTTATTATTATTTTTAATCTGGGATATCACAAGTATACCATTGGCACACATTGCACATACGAATGTTTCCTGTAGAATTTTTATGAAATCATTAACTGTTTTTATAGCTCTGTTTGTAAGTAACGTGTTATTGAATTCGTACCGTAAAGTGAGTGACACGGATGGATTGATAGATGAAGGTAATGGCTGTCCGGTCTAACATAACAAGATTTCGCTCTCTCTTGCCTGCGTAAACGCTTCATAATTGAACCTTGATGTGGTATAGCTCCTATCAGACGTCTGGAATGCTATTAGTGTATCTGTCTGTATGCCTCTAATATTACATTCCATTATTTGGGTTACATATTGCATTCCTTTCAAATATTAATTGGAATCCCATTTCCCTTCCCACAGACCGCGAATCCAGCTTTAGAGTCTTCCAATCATCTCCTCCTGATGCTACAACACAAGAGTGTGAAGAATTCTTTACAAAAAGCTGTTACTGCTCTCTTTTCTTTCTTAAAATATAATTATAGCGTGAGTCAGCGAGTTCTTGAGGAATTCTCCAAGGTTTTTATTCGTGTAAGAGAACTGCAACTAGGACTATGTTGAAATGGTTTAAGACAAAATCGGTTTTATTTTTAAGTTTTGTGGAAAATATACTGCGATTACGCTCGTAACTCTTGCTCTTATGTTTAAAAATAAATTATAGTGAAATTTATTCCATGTGTTGTGGGTCCCTATCACCACGGCATGGCGCGTCCTCAGGTTGCGGATCGAGGAGACGGTCTCCAGATATGGAGGGTACCTGTGAATATATTGAATAAGCAGTCGCGGACAGCCGATGAGGAGTGGTCCTCCAGCTTGGGGGTTGGGCGAAGGGCTAACAATCCATCACCGTAAAAAAAAGCTTGTTACGAATCCTTCAAATAAGCCTCGGAAATGGGACTGATTCTCTGACACGACCACAGCAAAGGAATAAGGTTTTGAGATTTGGTACTTGGATTGTTACAAGTCTATATAGTGCGATAGAAAATCTGAAAAATTATAAGTCTCCAGGTATCGATCAAATTCCAGCAGAATTAATACAAGAGGGTGGAAGTGCATTATCTAACGAAATTTATAAGCTTGTACTTGCCATTTGGGAAAAGGAAATTGTACCAGAACAATGGAAGGAGTCCATAATCGTACCTATCTTTAAGAAGGGGGACAAGACTAACTGTAGTAACTTTCGAGGAATATCACTTTTGTTGACGTCGTACAAAATTTTGTCCAATATTCTTTTGAGAAGATTAACTCCATATTTAGACGAAATTATTGGGGATCATCAATGTGGTTTTAGGCGTAATAGATCAACTATTGACCAGATATTTTGTATTCGACAGATATTGGAGAAAAAATGGGAGTATAAGGGTACAGTGCATCAGTTATTCATAGATTTTAAAAAGGTATATGATTCGGTTAAGAGAGAAGTTTTATATGATATAGAGTGTTAGTTGGGTGGCCGGAGGGAAAAAGACCTTTAGGGAGGCCGAGACGTAGATGGGAAGATAATATTAAAATGGATTTGAGGGAGGTGGGATATGATGATAGAGAATGGATTAATCTTGCACAGGATAGGGACCAATGGCGGGCTTATGTGAGGGCGGCAATGAACCTCCGGGTTGCTTAAAAGCCAGTAAGTAAGTAAGTGAAATTTATTACTTAGAATTATTACTGGAGATTTGTTTTTCAGTAATTAGTATTAGCACACAAACCTCATATGGGCAAGGGTCTCTTGCTTCGCGATATGACCTTAAAATACAATTCCCGTGCAACTAGCTATTCTGGGGGAAAACTCTTGCACAATTTTAAGGTGTCATTCTATTTCAAAAAGGTATTTTCCAAGTACTTCCACAAATGGCAGTCCCTAGCACTCCTTGACCATTGACAGGTCAGCCCAACCCACTTTTTGTCTTTTCACCTTTCTTTTGCCTTTACGTGGATCCGACGTTGTGAACCTGGTCCATTGGTACTGGTCCAGACACATCACGTTGTCTGTCCACCTCCTCTTCAAGGTCTTTGCTTTGTCAGCAGTATCTTTGATTTTGTTCCTCTTCCTGATAGCTTCGTGGTGAATTCTGTTTCTTAGCTATACATTAACGGTCTTACTAATAAAAACTCTATATACAGATGTTTAACTCTCTTATACTTATGCAATGAGTAGCTCGTTTATAAGTCGTGTGTAAATTCGTTACTAATAATCACTACTATACATACGTCGTGTATAACAGTATAACTGTTACACAGCTACGTTATACTTTCGTCATTACTTCATTGCGAAAGGTAATAGAATATCTGAGATTCTCTATTGCATCCGGTAGAGCACTCTAGTGTGCCGTGTTAAGAATCGATAGTAAACTGGCTCTGATCGATTACCACACTATATTTTGGTCAAAGAGAACAAGCTACAGAAATAATATTCTACTTATTCTGTGCTCTTTGGTGTGTTCTTCTGTGGTTACAAGGCATCCATCATCATAAAATTACAGTCGATACGAACAGCTGTTAGTGGGGCGGCCATTTTTTCTCTATATACAACGCTTAAACAAAGGGTTTCGTATATATAACTACTGCAAACCAATTCCCATTGTATAGTTACAGATTGTTTATACATCCATCGCTTATGCATGGTTTATTAGTAACGTTTTCTGTCTCAACGCTGCATAAGTCTCGTATAAAAACTATACACGGTTTATTAGTAAGACCGTAAAATTTTTGCGCTTTATTTCCTCTGGTATCTCCTAAGCACGCATCGTTCCCGTTCCCTCAATTACCTACCAAGTCTAATTCCATTATTGTGTAGTAATCCTGACCGTGTTTTGTTAGGCATTTCGCTATGACGACTGCTCGTAAATTGGGAAAGACAGCACACAGCACAGCAAGAGAAGTTATTACGAGCGTAATAAAGCACCTTGATGAAGATACATATGCGAATAAATTAAAACACATACTAGCATGCTCAACTGCACGGAAGTTTCCATTCGAATTGTGACCTCCATTCAATACGAAAGAACTCAAACGAGTCACTGGTTACAATCGAGACTGAAGAAACGGCGCCTGCCTGGTTTGGTGGTTCGACAGAAGGATTATAAGGCGCTTTACTTAATTAATATATTTATTTCTATTTTTTGTGAGCTATTTAATGACGTTGTAACAATTACGAGTTCATTTGTCAATGGAATCGGTGACATCGAAATAGTGTTTGGCGAAATGAAACCGAAAATTCACCATGGGTTTACCTGACATGCGTCTTATAGTTGAAAAGCCTCGGAAAATATCAAACCAAGTAATAAGCCTAAGCGGAAATCCAAACGAACACGATACCGGATCAGTAGACAAAATAATGCTCCTACCACCTGAGTTACGTCAGGTATGGAATTTTCATTGAAAAATCCATAGCGACACTTATGGCGGACAAGGTCGTAGTTAGAGTTTTTCTCGGGGTTCTCCCATTTCCCCATATTAGGTATCTACTTCATTCCGTCAACATTTCTCCATTTCGCAGGCTCCGTAGTTCGGTCAGAGAGATTTCCTGCTCGAATTCTAGCTACACAGCGAACCTTAAATAGTGCCCCCTCTCGAAATTGCATTCCATTCTAGCAATACAACAGCTGTAGGACGAAACCCAGCGCCAATCTTAATGCCTGAAGGAAAGTAAATGCTGTTATTCAATTAAAGCTCTGAGTCTGTATAAGTCAGTGCACAGTGGTTGTGTCAATGATAGCGAAGAAAATGTCTTAATGTTTTTTCGACCATCGGTAAGTTTAGGACGGAATTATCCTGAGCCCTCTTCTTCTCTTCCCAATATTTTTTTCATTTAGTCTTCACTCTATTAATACATTTCTTTCTTTCTTTCTTTCTTTCTTTCTTTCTTTATTTCTTTCTTTCTTTCTTTCTTTCTTGCGATTAGCTAGATTTACTAATTATTTTATAGTTAGTGTATTTATAGTTTTACGCCCTGGTTAAGAATAGTAGGCAGCATAACTCTTCCTCCTTAATTGACATAAATGAACTAATCAAATTAACGTTTTTTAAAATCATTTATTCACTGTACGAATAATTTTTCACTTACTTAAATAAAAAATACCTCATCTATTTTTTTAGGGAGAAAGGAGCTGGCCATCCTACCCCATTTTCCCCTGTCCTAGTTGCCTCATGAGTGATTCTTATTGATATCACTTGTAAGGTTCAGACCTCTCTTTGGACAGTTGACTAAACAACACTCTATTTTTGTAATAATATAGGAAGAACGCTATTGTTTCGGCTTCATGAATAACAAAGTTACAAAAATAATTTAAATTTATCAATTAATGTCGATCAATTTTTAGCTTACTACTAGGGCAATGACTGTGCATCATATTTATTTTCTCTGTGTTGTAAATTGTGCGTTCATACATGCAACCTTTAAACATAACGGTTTTGTTCAACCAGATATTCGATAGAATGCTACATACTTCAATCATGCTTAAAATAATTACAACTCAATTATAGCATTGCATTTAATCACCACTTGACATTCTGTCGACAAGTGAAAGATAGACGTGATAATCCTGTGAAGTTCAGAATTGTCGCGCGACATGAGAAAGAGATGGCAATGGGATAGTGAAGATTTGTTGTAATCTCTCCCCAAGTGTATCTCTGAAGTTGTCGTTTAACAATTTACTTGTACGTTTTACGCACCATCCTACTGGTACCACACTTTTACATTAAGAAGCACATTTCCTATAGGTAAATCACAGCTGACAAAATAGCATTGTGCCTCGATAAAAGTATGATAAAGATTCGAAGAATGCCATACCAAACATTTAATGATCAACAATGCTCAAAATGTACAGTTCTCATCTACAAAAAGTGTTAATGGAGGTTACTTTCAGTACTTAATAAAGTCATGAAAAGTAATAGTTCAGTAGTTTTTGTTAATTAGTATCTTTACCTATTATACCTTATTAAAACACGCTGTAACGTTTATAATATGGATAGGGCCTATTTTGAAATGTTAAAATCATAATTTTTTTAACATTTAACTATAAATGTACATGTTATCAATATACACATGTGAACACTGTAAAAATTTCATTTGATATTTATAATATATGACCGTAAAATCGCTGTAACTTCTTAATAATCCACTTTAAAATAAATGTTTCAAACTAAATGATGAAGGATGGATGGAGCGAGAAAAATTCTCTCCGACACCAGGACTCGAACCGGGGTTTTCAGCTCTACGTGCTGACGCTTTATCCACTAAGCAACACCGAATTCCAGTTCCGATGCCGGATTGAATCCTCTCAGTTAACGTTCCGCTCCATCTATCCTTCATCATATGGTAATGCAGAATTCCTGCACGGAAATTAATATCATACGTACTTCGGTACATCACAATAATATTTCAAACTAAAGTTGTCCGGCTCATTGCGAGAACCAGAATATCTAAAAGAATTTCCTCATTTACACCATGGGTGTGGCGCAACGAAATGCCGTTCATGACGCAATCTGAAAGTTACCCTAGTCTAACAAGAGTTGAACAAATCAGGATTTAATTTTATCCATATATGAGGAACTAACTTGCAACACTTATGTAGGCCACTCTGTATGTGTATTCTGCCTTCCTCTTTAGACAAACAAAAAGCGAGAAAAGAGTATCAGATCAAATCATTAATGTGAATGTAGCCATTTGTAGGCCTAATAAATAACTAAAGATATAGAAATTTACCCACAGAGATTACAAGGTTAGGTATGCATAGTGTTCGTTGTTAAAAGAGAGAGTCAGCATAGCTAGCAATGCAGGTGCATGTTAGGGAACTCTGCCGTGGTATAAGCAGGGAGAGATTGTAGCTTCATGTGGTTAACCAATCAACGAATCGCAGTACAATGTAAACAAACCAGTTGCCGGAGCACAACGCTGAATCGAACGCACGAAAAACGTATCCCCATTCATTTGCTGCACACAACATATTTCAGTTGTAACTTGGCCGTGCCTCAGGATTCACGTCATTCATGACGTAACGACAGTCTAATTACAACTAACCTAATATCCTCATGTCGAGGTATAAATTCCTGCCTTTAGTAATAACCGCAAAATAAAGCTCACCGACATACTCTATGAGTAACAAAGGAGACTCGTGCTTCGAGGATCTGATGGGAAGTGGGTTCGAATCACGTTCGACCATTTCCTCTGTGAGGCGAGTTTGGTGCTGACCACATCACCACCCTCTCGTAGTGAATTCGAAATACAGTAATTCCAATGTATATAATTTTAAATATATAATTTTATGGGAGGCTTATATATCATTAGGGTGGGAATTTCTCAAATCAAGGCGACGAAAAAACAGACTAACCGCATTGTTTAAGACACAAATGGGACACAAAGCATGGACCGACATCAATGCTAGATTAGTGACACCATCATACTTAGGCAGGGCTGATCATATTAAGGGCGTGGCAAAATTTTCCTTTGTTAACCGCACAATAGTAGACTGGAACAGCTTACCTGCGGCAATCTTTCAGGGTAGTCCTCTCAAAATCAATACATTTAAGGAAAGGTTGAGAAGATTAGACTGAAAATGTAATTGTAGGTGCAGTGTAATTATCTAAGTTGTGTCATGTAATTAAGTTGATATTTAATTAATTAAGATGATATGTAATTAAGTTGATATGTAATTATTTAAGTTGGTAATAGTTGGGTGTAATAGAAATACTTATAAGTTAGGTTTACTTTTGCTTATTGTAGGCGTTATTATAGCATAGTTTTTATTTATAGTTCTAGGTTTATTGCATCTATTTATTTATAGTTAGAAGTTTTATTTTATTTTTTATTACTGTAATTATTGTAAATTTTATTAATATAACTATTGTAATGTTATTATTGTATATCACTGCCACCGGGTGTATACCCAATTGTAGTGTTAATAAATAAACACATACATACATCATTATACATCATGCACGAAATTAGACCATTTTTACACGTTTCGATCTCAGCTAAACAGGGTCTAGGAGTCTTTTCTGTGGACATCCTGCTTTTCGTCACTCCTTGTGAGTGACATTGTAAGAGTATTTTGATGACATTCTGGATTCATGTTGGAGCCATCTTCCTCTTAAGAAATGAATCCTTGCAGAGATAATGCAGAAGACTAGGAACTCAGGAACAGTTACAGAGAGGACTCCCCCTCCCGTAAGCGGATGAAGACCAATATCTGTTTATTTATTAGAAGTACAAAAGAACATGCCAACAACCATAATAAACCGGAAATAGGTCATAAATTCATAAAATGCATTAGATTTTGTTTTGGTTTACAACCCCCAACCCGCTCCAGATGTTTCCTGGGAGAGCGCTTATCGAAAAGTGAAATCATAGTATATCTTTAAAACTTACGTGATACGAAGACAAGAGATGCATTTTCGGATTCAGTGCACACCAACCCATAAGGGACACATTGTTTTAAGTCGGAGCAAAATTCTTGTTGTTCAGTGCAGCCAATAACTTACAGATGGAAGCATAGCTAGAAGAAGGAGGTGCTCGCTTGGAGGGAAAAGTAGTGAGGATCAATATTGTTTACCCATTATACGTCAAAATTACATACGATAGCATTCTAGGACTAAACCTTCAGTTACCGTCCTGTATTCTGAGGTGACATCGTTTAATTTAATTTGTATGGTATTATTTTTGTAAATATTACAGATGTTACTACTTGTAACTGGAAGAAAGATACTATTGTTAAATATGCAGTTTGGAATGCTCGGGAAATGCTTTAGCGTGTATATTCAACGAGAAAATAATAGCAAAATAATTTTAAATAAGAATGCATTCCTTAAGAATCTAAATATCATAACACCAAAATGATAGCACAAACGTTTCACGTAATTACAGTTATCTTATTAATCGCCTCTCTTTTCTTAACAGTTGGGCGTTTGTAGTTTCCGAAGAGAAAAGAGAACTAAAGGAGATAGCTTACAATGAATTTGACAAAGCTTTAGAATTCGTACCACTTATTTGTGAAACAGACAATCAGAGACTGTTTCATTTATATACCACATTTTATTGTATTTGAAGCTCCGACGATTTAGGAATTGTATTCCTCAGCAGTAACGAAATCGAATGAGAGGACTTTGGGGCATGAATGCGAATTGTCCAATTCGTGTTTAAATCTCCTCTAACTTCCCAAAATCGTCCCTTGACGCTATAGAAGAGTTGTGGAAATCTAATTTTGTCAATTCCTGTCAGTAACTGTACTGCCACAGTTTCAAAGAACGCTTTCCGTGAATGGCTCCATTCCGCCGTATCAAGTGCCAGCTCATCCGGTCGGATTTATACAGATACGCCTCGTGTCTTTCATTTGTTTTATGGTTTCTCAGCGCCATATTAATCCCTTTCACAGAGGATCGTTTTCCTTCCGCTTCATCCCAGTTCCCCTTACTTTTTAACGAACTTTATTTCTATTTTAAAATGAATTTACGCAAGGAAAGACTATCGGTTCGTGTTTTACTGTCATTTTAGTGGGTAAAGAAAGACATTAAACCAACCAACCGAATGCTTTCATTATCCAGACTCCACATTTTTAAGGAAAGCTGCAGTAAATTCAGTTTAGTCTATCTATCTATCTATCTATCTATCTATCTATCTATCTATCTATCTATCTATCTATCTATCTATCTATCTATCTATCTATCTATCTATCTATCTATCTATCTATCTATCTATCTATCTATCTATCTATCTATCTGTCTGTCTGTCTGTCTGTCTGTCTATCTACCTATCTCTATCTATCTATCTATCTATCTATCTATCTATCTATCTATCTATCTATCTATCTATCTATCTATCTATCTATCTATCTATCTATCTATCTATCTATCTATCTATCTATCTATCTATCTATCTATCTGTCTGTCTGTCTGTCTGTCTGTCTGTCTGTCTGTCTGTCTGTCTGTCTGTCTGTCTGTCTGTCTGCCTGCCTGCCTGTCTACTGTATTTATCTATCTGTCTGTCTGTATGTCCGTCCGTCCGTCCATCGATCTGTCCGTCTGTCTGTCTGTCTAGCTACCTATTTGCATGCCTGCCTCAACACCTACCTACTTATCTGTTCGGCTAACTCTATACTTACCTACTTATCTACATGCGTAGCTTTCTTCATTATTCATATACATGTCAACCTCTTTATATATATATATATATATATATATATATATATATATATATATATATATATATATCTATATATATATATATATATATATATATATATATCTTTGAATCTACCTATGTGCTTGCGTATTTTTCTATCTACTGTACCAATCTATATCTATCTGTCTATCTAGGCATGCAAATGACTACCAGTCTACTTATCTATCTACAATATGTCAATATCTCTATTTGAAGTGAAGTGAAGTGAAGCGACTAGAAGCGCTTGAAATGTGGATATGGAGAAGAATGGAGCTTATGAAATGGACAGACAGAATAAGTAACGAAGCTGTATTGCAAAGAATAGGTGAAGAAAGAATAATGATAAAACTGATCAGAAATAAGAAAAGGAATGGGCTGGGCCACTGGCTCAGAAGAAACTGTCTACTGAAGGATGCACCGGAAGGTATGGTGAATGGGAGAAGAGTTCGGAGCTGAAGAAGATATCAAATAATAGACGACTTTAAGATATATGGATCATATGTGGAGACTAAGAGCAAGGCAGATGATAGGAAAGACTGGAGAATGTTGGGTTTGCAGTAAAAGGCCTGCCCTTGGTCAGAAAACTATGAATGAATGAATAAATTAATTAATAATGGCATCTTTACATGCTCGTCCACATGCACTAATGTCCTGGAATTTAGACTCTTACAGAAATGAGTACCATGAGTATTTCCTTGGGAGTAAAAGTGACGAGCACGGACTTCTGTTCTCTACCAGTAACCATTATTTCCATAATAGGTTTCAAGCGTTACGACATCATATGCATTGTGAAGGGTCAGTTTAACATGCAGTACTACAGTAAGTGATGATTATTGCTGTGAATTTAAATACAACTCTAGTACCGCTACTGTTTCATTATAATCCATAACATAAAGAGAAATTATAGGTACATGAGAAACAATTTATTCTGGCGCATTTTCATCTCTTCTAGTTCTAATAACATATTAGTACTTGCTGTTTTAAGTAGTGATACAGACTTGTAGTCTTTTATTTTCTTCTCCTTCTTGCTCCCTTTGTTCGTTTTAGCTTTTCAGGTTCTTCCACCGCTTATTAGAGCATTCCTTTTCTCATCTTGCTTTAGGAACTGCATACTCTTCCATTCTTATTAAATGCTCGATCCGCTTCTCTCTGTGTTTTAACATGTTATTTTTATTGCCCCATATTTAATTATTCTCTCTGCCTTGCTTATTTATTTTGGCAAACCTTGTTGAACCTCTTAGACTTCCAAGGAATTTAATTTCAACTGATTTTCTGGTACTCATTTAATTACTTCTGCAGGACGTATTTTTCTCTGACGTGTGGAAATGTGTATATAATTATATTACTCAGTTTCTTTTTTATTTACTTTATAATTCAGTTTTGTGTTGCAAAATTTTACTAGATTCAATCAATGGTTGCTGCAGTATGTTCTTCTTTTCAGGTTCTAAAGATTGTCAAAGAGGCCAGTCTTTCCTTTCGTAATCCAAAGTCTTAGCCCATTCGCGAAGAAAACAGCAATACTTTGTATTCCCCGGTTGTAGACCAATTAAGATCTTTAAATATCCACATATTTGCCACTTATATCTGTCATAATTTATGCAGTTAAAAAAGATGTTTCGTATTCTGATATGTCTCTTTCATATGCACAGCTGTGGCAACTGGAACTGAAGGTAAAGTACTGACATTGTGCAATATTTATTTATTTATCTAAACGATAACAGCCCCTGTATTAACAGGCTGCCACAAAGACAGAGAATATTGTGCAATAGGCAGTTCGAAGTATAAATAATATACATATGTATAAGTTGAAAGGAGTCTTACAACAACGACAAGAAATGACTGAATAAATAATTAGGTACTAATTAATTAGTTGAAGATCAATGTTGACCGTAGAGATGGTTGCGGAGTATAAATATTGATCCTCTCAGAGCTGCAAGAACGATGTCATCAATTGCCTCCTCTGTAGGCCGAAACGTTGCCAGGTCTGGGAGAAGAAACCGGGAATAGTTCCGCGCGCTCCAACCATAAGGCCTATTACTTCAATTTGTTGTAGACCGTATTTGTCCATGAAATATGGAATGGTACGTACATAGATGTCGTTTTTTTCCCTATTTACATAATCAGGTTGGCTCTTTTGTTTTTCAAATCTAACGGTGGGATCGATGATGTAGCCATTGTTGTTATTTGGCGGGATGGCAATCATGTCTATTCTTCTTGTACTGCCATTGTCTGCCAGTCCGTAAACTTCTTCGAACACTTGAAAATTTATTGATCTAAACTGTTCGGCGATCATCGAACGAATTCTATGGTGTCGTGAGTTACGGAGTACTTCACCGTGCGGACAACAGCCCAGGACATGTGCAAGTGTTTCAGGCTCTCTGTGGCATCGCCGACAGAGGATGTTGTCCCGAGTCCTGCCCGGAAGGGAACATACGGAAGACACGTGTGCAGTTATTTTAATAGCTTCGCGCCACTCGCTAGAGATTAGGCCTTTACGATGTCGTATCCAGGAATTCGTCGGAGTAAACTCGCTGTATAGCTCTACGCCAAGACCTTTCTGGGGTAGCTTAGCCCACGCCTCTAATTCCTTTTCTCGCAGTTTTTTCCTCATACGTCGAGCGTCATACAAACTGGTTCGTGGGTCTTTAATTACGTCGGATGTCTCGGTTAACTGCAAAGATTTGACGCATTCGGTGCTTTCAGTAAAGAGATTTCGAGTGGCTGTGACATAGGGATTGGCTGACAGTGCGAGGACGCGACAAGTATTGGCGTGCTGAAGATGGGTTTCCCACTCTGCTTTGAAGAGACCAAGACCTTTACACTTCATACTGAATAAATCATATGGTCTGGCGTGTCCGTTGGGAGCTGTAGAATTTGTTTGAGGCACTTCTGATAAGTTTATCACTGTCTTGAAGAAACTTAATTGGGATTTTGTTCGGCTCCGCGGTCTGGAAGAGATAAATCAACGATGTACAAATAGATATGTTTAAAACCAGAAATTTTTGTTCACATTTCAATAAGGGTGTAGAAGCCAGTAAATCGAGTTTTTTGTGTAGATTCTGAATTGTACCTTTAGAGTCAAAATTTAGGGAATCATTGAACGTGACGCCGAGATATTTAATTGATTCTCCGTGTTTCAATACTCTTATCCTACAATTAACATCTAGATCCAAGGGTTCTTCTACAAGTTCCCCTTTCTCAATACGAATGTCAACACATTTTCTTGGGTTTACTTCGTGGCCTATCTCATTAAATTTCTGCATAGCTGTGTGTGTTAATTCTATAGCTGCTTCTCTACTTTTGCCAATGATTGCGGTGTCGTCGGCAAAACCCAAAACTGTAAGAGGTGGCAGGTCTGGGCTCAGTGTTTTTCCATAATATTTACAAATGTTATCTTCAGTTAATTCGTCGAGGATTGGTTAGTTGCGATATTATATAATATTGGCGATAACGGTGACCCCTGCATGACGCCTCGTAAAAATGAAACTGCTTTCGTCTTGCCATGAGGGGTTTCAATTTGAGTGATATTATTGGATTGCAAATTCATGATTAAATCGGTTAATCTAGAAGGAATTCCTTCAGCTCGTAGGGTTTTATTAAGGTGAGTATGACCTACGTTGTCAAAGGCTTTTCTTATGTCTAATAGTACAACTGTTACGTCATCTTTTTTGTTTTAATAGATCTTAGAGCGGAATTGAGTATGGAGGTGTTTAACTTATTAGCGTACCTGGTAAGACTCAGCGTGGATGAATCTAAAAACAGCCTCCATAGTTCTGACGTGTGTTGGATATTTATGGCTTCCATTATGCCTCCCACATAATTACTGAATACAATGTCATTACGAGTATTTACTTCGAAAATTTGTTCCAAAGTCTTTTGGCGCGTTCTGTGCTTAGACGCCTTCACATTTTACGCAATATAATGGCTATCAAGTGCAAAACTCGCCTTATCCAAAATAAAAAAAAAATAAATAAAATAAAAAATGAGTTACATATGGGATGTTGTATTTCTTGCAGCTCTCTATCTACTGATATAGTCGGTTTGTGCCAATCTTGTCTAATTCCTATCCATAGAGCTCAGAAAACTACTATCAAATGTAAAAATATCCATATTCATAATGGCTTTTCCTGTTTTCTGACAAATCACTTTACCTGGATAAGGCGAGTTTTGCACTTGATAGCTGTACTACACGATTGTTCATTGTAACGCTAACGACTTCAATGTCGACGAGTAACATGAAAACTTGTGAGATATAAGTCATATTTCATTCTCCACTGTCACTAGATTGTACTACTATTAACAATATAATATAACGAAGCATATTGACGTCGTTATTTACATTCACAGTACGTCTGTTTACTATGTTCAAGGAACTCTATGGTCAAGTTGTGCGTATATTGGTTCCTAAAGTGTCCCGGATCCTAAGCCTGGTTATTAATTTAATATTAAATAAAGACAAAAAAAAAAACCATTATGCATTCAGAAAATTCTCACATTCATGGAACTAACAATATTTATAGAAGCAAAAGCAGCCTCTTAGGGCCATTAATCTTTCTCCCCCACTTATGTCTAAGCGATGGTGCGGTGATCTTCATAGAAAAACTGTCAACATTCTTTCTAAAATCAATAATAGCAGATATTTGTTATATATTGACAACCAGACCACAATGACCATTTTTAATGTTATATTTGTAATTAGCAGCACGAAATTAGCACAAGATGCTAATAACATTTTGGCTGTTTACTAGTGTTATTGAAGGATAATCCAAACAATCTACAATTCTGTGAGATAGTTCATTCGAATGATTACTTATTTAGACGAAACATGTTTTAAACTTTCACACACTATTAATAGGCACAATTGCACGTACTACTCAAAATGAAAACTAAATCTAGCAATGGAACAACAGTTATATCAACATGGGGTTACAGTTTGATCAGGCTTTGATGTAAAGTGGTTATTGGAGCTATCTTTTTCCAGTCAACTGCGAACAAACACCTGTGTCTTAATATATTAATGGGAAATATTATGCCACAATTAAGGTTGCAACATAGTAACGAAGATTTGTTCAGCAAAATGGGGTTCCTATCCATAATGCTCTATGAGATTTTCTTGATCAACAAATACCCCATAGGTGGGTAAGTTGCCGAGTGCCAGATGAATGGCCACCACCATCACCTGGCATTGCGCCAATGGAATACTTTTTGGGGTACTGTCAAAGATAAAGTGTTCTCAAGAAAACCACTCGCTCTTGATGACGTGATTCAGTTCATAACAGAAACATGTCAGTAAATTGTAGACACTAAAGAACTCTAGAAATGTCTAAATGCTGAAGGACTTCAATTTGAACACTAAACAAAATTAACTTAGTTTGTTGTGCTATTAATTGTTCTGTTTATGTCATCAGTTCCTATTCTTAGCCTATTCACATTTGTATTGTTTCTTAATAATGCTAGGCCTATTATTATTATTATTATTATTATTATTATTATTATTATTATTATTATTATTATACAAAATGAAGTACTTCTTTTTGCCCATACCACATTACTTATATTATATACTGTATATACAATATACTGCCACGACGTACAGTGTGCAATTTCCCTTATCTAGATGAACTTGTTTAGTTAGGTGTAGATGAATATGAACTTATATTGTTTAACACTTGAAGAATGTTGGGATATGAACAAGAATCTTTCTAACATTTCTCGCTCCGGTTGTTCAGTCGTAGACAGAGTGGCTTACTATGTGGGTGAAAAAAATCAATTCTTAGTGATTTATTGTGTTGTGAGAAATAAAATGTATTTTTCTTTTCACAGTATGGTTTAAATATTACAATAAAAATATATATTTTTTTAAGATTCTCCAAATATAGTGACTTTTAATACCTATAGGTCCTTTATAGGGCGAGCATTTAAACAAAATTAACAACTATTTTTATCAAACTTTATTATATATAGAATTTACAGGTAGAATATATTTTTTGTCTACAAAGTCTGAATATGTTTCTATAAGAGAAATTTCCCATTTATAATAGTAAATTTAGACAAAATTAATAATAACTTCTCGCCTATATAGTTACTTACTTACAAATGGCTTTTAAGGAACCCGAAGGTTCATTGCCGCCCTCACATAAGACAGCCATCGGTCCCTATCCTGTGCAAGATTAATCCAGTCTCTATCATCATATCCCACCTCCCTCAAATCCATTTTAATATTATCCTCCCATCTACGTCTCGGCCTCCCTAAAGGTCTTTTTCCCTCCGGTCTCCCCACTAACACTCTATATGCATTTCTGGATTCGCCCATACGTGCTACATGCCCTGCCCATCTCACACGTCTGGATTTTAAGTTCCTAATTATGTTAGGTGAAGAATACAATGCGTCCAGTTCTGTGTTGTGTAACTTTCTCCATTCTCCTGTAACTTCATCCCGCTTAGCCCCAAATATTTTCCTAAGCACCTTATTCTCAAACATCCTTAACCTATGTTCCTCTCCCAGAGTGAGAATCCAAGTTTCACAACCATACAGAAGAACCGGTAATATAACTGTTTTATAAATTCTAACTTGCAGATTTTTGGACAACAGACTGGATGATAAGAGCTTCTCAACCGAATAATAACACGCATTTCCCATATTTATTCTGCGTTTAATTTCCTCCCGAGTGTCATTTATATTTGTTACTGTTGCTCCAAGATATTTGAATTTTTCCACCTCTTCGAAGGATAAATCTCAAATTTTTATATTTCCATTTCGTACAATATTCTGGTCACGAGACATAATCATATACTTTGTCTTTTCGGGATTTACTTCCAAACCGATCGCTTTACTTGCTTCAAGTAAAATTTCCGTGTTTTCCCTAATCGTTTGTGTATTTTCTTCTAACATATTCACGCCATCAGCATAGACAAGAAGCTGATGTAACCCGTTCAATTCCAAACCCTGCCTGTTATCCTGAACTTTCCTAATGGCATATTCTAGAGCGAAGTTAAAAAGTGAAGGTGCCCTGCTTTAGCCCGCAGTGAATTGGAAAAGCATCAGATAGAAACTGACCTATACGGACTCTGCTGTATGTTTCACTGAGACACATTTTAATTAATCGAACTAGTTTCTTGGGAATACCAAATTCAATAAGAATAACATACAATACTTCCCTCTTAACCGAGTCATATGCCTTTTTGAAATCTATGGATAACTGATGTACTGTACCCTTATACTCCCATTTTTTCTCCATTATCTGTCGAATACAAAACATCTGATCAATAGTCGATCTATTACGCCGAAAACCGCACTGATGATCCCCAATAATTTCATCTACGTACGGAGTTAATCTTCTCAAAAGAATATTGGACAAAATTTTGTACGACGTCAACAAAAGTGATATTACTCGAAAGTTACCACAGTTGGTTTTGTCCCCCTTTTTAAAAATAGGTACAATTATGGACTCCTTCCATTGTTCTGGTATAATTTCCTTTTCCCAAATAGCAAGTACAAGTTTATAAATTTCGCTATATAATGCACTTCCACCCTCTTGTATTAATTCTGCTGGAATTTGATCGATACCTGGAGACTTGTACTTTTTCAGATTTTCTATCGCAATTTCGACTTCTGAAAGCGTGGGTTCGGGTGTAAATGGCTCAGCAGTTTGTATTTCAATTTCGTCCCGATCATTTCTATTTGGCCTATGTACATTTAGTAGTTGCGCAAAATAGTTTTTCCATCTGTTTAGGATTGATAGAGAGTCTGCAAGCAAGTCATCATTCTCATCCTTGATCACGTTTACCCTTGGCTGATATCCGTTCTTAAATTCCTTTATACCCTTATCTCGCCTATATAGTATATTATGAAATGTTATACAACAATTAGGCCTACAGGCGGCATACAGATGTAATCAGAGTTTGTACATAAAATATATGTTACCTGTAACTTCCGTACAATGAGAAGTTATTAATTTTGTCTAAAACTACCCTCTATAAAGTGGTAATTTCTCTTACACAAACATAATCAGAGTTTGTAAACAAAAAATAACTTACGTGCTGCTATAAGATATGTACAATGTTTCATAACAGTCCGTTAGAATTCAGAGAAGTTATTAATTTTTCCAGCTAGATTTGCGCTTTTGCACACTTGCGTCGGTCCAATGGCTGGAGCGCTGGATTCATAATCAGGTGTACCAGAGTTCAATCCCCGGCGTAACCCGGATTTTGACTTGTGTTGGATAAGTCAGGGGTTCCGGTAACACGGATGTTTTTCTTGGAGCTTCAGTTCTCTCGTGCCGTCACAAAAAATCATCATCATCATCATCATCACCTCATCTTATCTCAACGCGGGTGTAGCGTAGACCAACCTCCTATGGCGCACCATGGGCAACGACTCTGTCTGTAAATTTGGCTGGACAATTGGCTTCATAAGGGTGAATGATGAATAGTCAAGTAGCCGCCATTAGACAAAATTAGAACTACGACTTTGTACTCACTAGATATGGGGGGATAGCTTGAGACTTGATCGTCACATAAAAATGCAGTCTCCTCTCGCTCTTGCAGTACCCTTGTTTTTCTTGCATTCTTCTTGTTCTCCCGTATTTTCTTCCTACCTTACGTATTCCTATTGTTCTCCTCGTATTCCTCTTGTTATCTTTTTATTTCCCTTATTGTCCTCTTTATATTCCCCTTGCTCTTCTTGTATTCCCCTTCCTCTCCATACGTTTCTCGGTTTCTCTCTTCATCGCCCTAGCTGCCTTTCTCTTCCCTTATTCTCCTTATATTATCTCTGTTCTTTGCCTTGTATTTCCGTTGTTCTCTTTTTTGTCCTATTATTCTTCAAGTCGCTCTATTTATTAATAATAATAGTAATAATAATAATAATAATTATTATTATTATTATTATTATTATTATTTATTATTATTATTATTATTTTTATTTATTTATTTATTCTGGCGAAGTTAAGGCCATCAGACCTTCTCTTCCACTTAGCCATGCGACGGGTTTTACCTGGTGGCACGTGTTGGTTGCGCCAATTTCGACGGTTGCCCTCTTCTTGTTCTGCCGCGTCGCCGGCAGAGGAGAAGTCGATGGACGGATGCTGGAAGATCTTGTCCCCCGGTAGAGGAGATCTCTTCTCAGGGACCTTGTGGTTTTGTGGGCGTAGGATATAATGTGATGTTCGTCGTTCTCACGAAAAGAAACCAAGGAGTATAGTTCCACTAAGTGTATTTATTCGGCTCACTTCCCTTGCTTGAGTCCAAGCGACGGAATACTGGCTGTTGTCTTCCGTATGATTTCGGCTTCTCGTCTAACGCCAGTTTAAAATCGCTGCTGTCACTTTTTGAGTAAAACACAAAGCTAAAAAGTGCGAAATCTATACTTTATCACTTCGATCGGCTGGAAAACGGAGAATGATAAGATATACACGATCGGAACAAGTACCGGAAATATTATTAATACTCACGCGATCGGCTCACAGGCCGTAGACTATATAAGTGAGTAAACATGCCACTGGCCGGCAGTCTTCTGACCAAACACACGATCGGCTCACTGGCCGGTAATATTCTGAGAAAATACACGCTCGGCTCACAGGCCGGTAATCGTCTCGGGGATACACGCTCGGCTCACAGGCCGGCAATCGTCTAGGAAGGCACACGCTCGGCTCACGTCCTTTTAAATACTCACTAAGGTGAAGCGCTCACCAGACGCTACTATTGTTTGCCAGATTCAAACAACGCTACCAGCGCGTTCCTAGACAGGAAAAACCCCTTTATGCTATACTAAAGTTCAGTAACCTACCTCGCGTCTACTAGTCTTAAATGCGTTAGGCGCCTGTCAGACTGAGTGAATAAAGAGCCTATTACGCGCTTCGCTGATCTCCCTCGCGTAAGTTAAACATCTTACAGAAATGTAGAAATATCTAAAATGAAACTATACTATAACTTATATAGGAGAAAAAATATCTTACTATCGCTGGACCACCCGACTACAGCTTCAGCCAGAAACAAAAGAAGCTAATACAATTTTACTAATATTTAAAGAACGCCAATAAAAAATTTATACAGTCATACAAGCACAAGTTGAGTGAATTAATGCAAACATACTAAATAATAATTACAAAATAATATAAAGCTAGAAGTTACATTCAATGAATATTCAAGCGGTAAGTGAACTAATATTACAAATTACAAGAATAACAAATTCAAAGTAAATTATAACTATACAACACTGAGGAAAATTATATATATATATATATATATACACACACACACACACACACACATACACACAAAGGAGAATTAAACATGAATACTGGTCACGTGTTTAAACAATTTACTTTCAAATTGCAATATCGTTCGACAGTTCCTGAGGGAGTTGGGTAGGGAGTTCCACAAACGAATTGCTGATACTGTGAAAGAGGAACAATAGTGAGCTGTTTTATGGCAAGGCATAGATAGTAAAGGGTCATTTTTAGAACTAGTACCCGGACTGTGATAAGAGGACAAGAAATTAAAACGCACCGAGAGATAGTTAGACGAAGAAGTAGGCCTATTGATGATGCGATATAGGAAAATTAGTGAATGGATATATATTCGGTCCTGTAATCTTACCCATTGGAGCGTTTGAGTGGAAGGTGTAATGTGGTCGTATTTGCGGATGTTGCAAATGAAAAGTATGCAGGATTATGAACGCGCTGCAATCTTTAGGCTAAGTTAGAATTTAAATCTGTTAGTAGAATGTCGCAATAGTCAAAATGTGGCAGCACCAATGTTTGTATTAGAATTCTTTTTTTTTTTTCCTCTCCTTTGTTCTTCTTGCATCCCTCTTGTTATCTTTGCATTTTGATTGTTTATTTTGTCTTTCTCTTTTTCTCATTTTATTCACCTTGTACTTCTTGACGTCATTTTGTTCTCCTTCTTTCTGTCCTCCTTTTCCCCTTGCGTTCACCAGTATTTCTCTTATTCTCCTTCCATTCCCCTTGCTCTCCTGGTCAGCAAGTGGTCACATCCAACGTAGTTCTAGTGCACGCAAAGCATAATGAAGCTATGAACATGTTGATTTTTTAATTGAAGAGCTTTGGACACAAGCTGTAGGACGTTATGTAAATACTAATTTTTATAATCTTCGTTTATTGCATTCTCACTATTTAGCAATTACGTATCTGTCATTAACTTTTAATATACATTTCTCTTAAGTATCTTTGGAAATACGATTATTTTTCTAGATGTCAGACGATATCCTGCAGTGTCCGGTATCAGAGGCAAACTTATTTTCTGTCTCCTTGTACCTTTTCAGACCTAAATAGCGGTTAAATATGAAGATTTACGATGTTCCTGTGGATACGAGTATGTTACGGCAGTAAAACCGTACACGTCTCGTGTTTTACTCGTTCTCTCTCTCTCTCTCTCTCTCTCTTACTATGTTTTCAGTTCAAATGGCTGTTCAGAAATGAAGCACCTATAGCTACTCGTGAATGTGTTAAATTCCTGTGTAGTGAGGTGTAATATATATTTTGTTGCTTTGTCTATCTTTCTGCCTCTCTGTCTTTCACTCTCTATCTCTGTCTATATAACAAAAATGCTGTATTTTGGACTATATGTTACAATGCTGATAAGGGAACCGTCCCAGTCCATGATGCTTGAATTTAATGAAAATGCACATTTAAGCTAATTTTCGTTCGTTAAGAAAGGAGGCGATAATCTTCGTTTCGCTTTACAAAATATCCATACGTACGTACGTACATACATACATACATACATACATACATACATACATACATACATACATACATACATACATACATACATACATACATACATACATACATACATACATACATACATGTTCTGCAAGTCTTTCACTGCAAACCCAGCATTCTCCAATCTTTCCTATTTTCTGCCTTCCTCTTAGTCTCCGCATATGATCCACATATCTTAATGTCGCCTATCAGCTGATATCTTCTTCTACTCCGAACTCTTCTTCCTTTCAGTGCATCCTTCAGTAGGCAGTTTCTTCTCAGCCAGTGACCCAACCAATACAGTATTTAAATAATGCTATTGTCATTATTAGGCTTTGTTTTTGTTTGCTTCGCATCACACGTGACTTCATTCTATAACAGGTATGCTCAAAATTGTAAAAGCTCCGATTACACGGATGATGCTGCACTGCATAACACACACAATGTACGGACTGGGCTCCGCAACTACATTGCAGCACCGCCCATGCCATCGCTCACACCCGTTTACAAATACGTATAATAAACTGAAATTGAAAAAGGAAAGAGTATACACTGTAATATTCAGTTATTACATTATTTATTATATTATATTTGATATAGTTATGATACTATTATATCATAAATAATGTTATTTTCATATACCACCATACATTGTGGCCTATGCAACATGTGGATTCTTTTCTGCAAGTAATCGGAAATCTATTTCCAACGAATTTACTGCAATGTCCAAAAGATGTTCATTTGTTAGTCGGGATCTATGTTTGGATTTTTGGATTTAGCAACCCTCATTCTCGAAAATAATTGTTCGCACACATGTCAAGGCAAAGGTAGCTTGCATAGTGGCAGCAAATAAGCTCATCTTGGGATATTTCGTTTGGTTCATTTTTTAATAAATTTCGATGCTTGTTAAGTCATATTCTCTGCATTTAATTCTGAATTCTACGTGACTTCGTACATCAATTAACTCGTCCTGGAACTTCACTCACGGACTGTACTAAATTTACTATGAAAGGATTAACAAAAAGATTAATATCACTATCCATAGGCCTACATCTAAAATCACTAAATCTATGTTCTGTGAATTCACATTTGAGCTGTTCCAGTACAGAAATATAATTAACTATGTTTTGTTCAGCCACCATATATCTCTTTACAAGTTCACCATCCGTGAAGGGTTTTAGTGCCTTACTAATTCCCAACATACTACAGAACTTGCTCCTAAACATAGACTCTGAATTGTTCGACTCTCTTCAATGTTTGGCCTTTCATGAAGTGCTTTCAATTCTTGAAGCTGTAGTGCACGTTGCACCCCTGAAAAATTATTTCATCATATCTATTGGAATAAAATCGCCAAAATAACAATAAAGTAATAATAATAATAATAATAATAATAATAATAATAATAACTTTGATATAGGAATGCATATTACAGAAAACAGCTTCCCTGTCACTTCGGCATGTTCTGGATGGCAGAGCGTATAATGTCGTTTTATGTTGCTCAGTAGTATTCCTGACAGTGCCTTACAACATAATAAACACTTTACGTTTTCACCGAATGCACAACAAAAAATAGTCTTCCTCCCAAACTGTACGGAATGACTGTACTATTTTACGTTACTAAGTAATTGAACTGCCTTCCGCAGCCATCCGTCGAGCTTCGAACGAAGAACAGCACGCTCTACATTCGAAGGTTGTGATTACAGAACGTAATCGCGAGTCAGAGAATGAGCATACCTGTTCTATAACATTGTCTTGTGTATTGTAACTTGAGCTTTTAGAATTCTATTAGTGGGTTATTTTACGACGCTGTACCAACATCTCAGGTTATTTACCGTCTGAATGAAGTGAATGTGATAATGCCGATGAAATGAGTCCGGGGTCCAGCACCGATAGTTACCCAGCATTTGCTCATAATGGGTTCAGGAAAACCCCGGCAAGTTGTCCCGACCAGGATTCGAACCCGGACCACCTAGTTTCGTGGCCAAATGCGCTAGCCGTTACTCCACAAGTGTGGACAATTTTATAAAATAATCTCGTAAGATAGAATATTCCGCAAATTATGACTTCATCACAGTCTACTATATACAGTCACGAAGCTTGAGTTTTGAGGGTGCTAGAAACAATAGACTGTGACGGTTCTATTTTGCATTGCCTGTAATGAGGCGACATTAGCGATCCTAGTGGTGAGCAACTATCTAATGTTTGCATATTTACTACGTATTGAGCTTCGCGACTGTATATACTAGACTGTGACTTCATCCTTTTCCACATTATAAATCAAAGCTACTTTCTCCATTTCAGTTTTCGAGCGATTAGGAAAAGAACCGTTTTTTAATATGTCTGTACAGATGTTGCCTAAGGCGCACTACTTCCTCAACAAGATTTTGTAAATGATAAGTACTGCTTGTATGGCTGTCCGCGAGATATTACATTCTGGCAAAAGTGTGAGGAAAAATAAATAAAGCGCTGGAAATGTTTTTCATTTACCAGTGACAAAGAGAAGTCCTCTATAGGCGTAATGGGAGAACCATCCACCCCTTTCACTCGCTACTTCTGGCTGGCTCTGATATTGTGAAAAGCTTAATTGTAACGCCAAAAATGTGCCCGAATAATTAAAGTCTCGTACATTAAGTCCAGGGTATTGAATATCATTTGGAAATGTAATAACATCGCGTAAAAATTGGTTCGTATTGTTTGTTAAGAGTGCTTGAGTGGGGCTTCCTCGGTTAGAATAGCCATAACGAATAAAACGCAAAAAAGGAATTGTAGAACAATGAGTTCCGTACGCTAATTGGTTCAGTATAAGTCCGTTGGATCGTAGAACGAATTCATTGTGTCGTTCGTCAGCACGGTTATTACAGCAAGGAATATAGTTCAGTGAATCTTTTGTGAAGATAATTGCATTCTGGGCGACAAAAATACTTGTGATTAAAGCTGTAATGAAGCGAGATACGGAGGAATCAAAACCGATATTCGCTATGTAAGGTCCAATACGATGACGTACGGTAACATTCAATATTGTCATCGTGCATGTGTAGCGGAAGTAGCTGATCCTATATGAAACCTTTGATACTTTCGTCCTTCAGATCCTCCTTTCTCTTCTCGTTTTTCTTGTTCTGATCTTGTATGTTATTCCTTCTTCTCGCTCTTGCCTATCTCATTCTTATTTCCTCTCCTGTCAATATTATTTCTATTGCATCCGTTTCGCCTAATACTTTGTTTCCGTTTTCTCGTCTTTATTCCGTTTTCAGTTATTTTCGTTCACACATCTGTCTTCCCACACTTTTCCTTTCTGCCTACTTGCTCTCTATTTTACTCGCACTTCTCCATTTCCCACGCATTTCTACTTTTTCCCTCGAACTTCTCGTTTATTCTCGTACTTCATTATTTTCGATCTTCTCATTTTATCTCGTACTTCACTTTTTCCCTCCAACTTCTCCTTTTACCTCGCACGTCTCCTTTTACGTTGTATTTCTCCTTTTTCTCCCCAGCTTTTCCTTTTACCTCGCATGTCTCTACCCTCGCACTTCTCCTTTTATGTTGTACTTTTCCTTATTCCCTCCAACTTCTACTTTTACCTTGCATGTCTCTACCCTCGCACGTCTTCTTTTACGTCGTACTTCTCCTTTTCCCTTGGTCTTCTCCTATATCCTCGATTTTGTCTTTTCTCCTCGTATTTCTCACAGTATGTCGTACTTCTTTTTCCTCCAACTTCTCTTACGTCTCTTTTTCCCTCGTCCTTCTCCGTTTTCCTTCAACTTCTCCTTCTCCTTTCTCTTCAGACTTCTTCTTTTCCATCGAAATTCTTTTCCCCCGAACTTCTTCTTTCGCTCGAGCTTCTTCTTTTGCCTCAAACATTTTCTTTCCGACACGAACTTCTTTTCCCGCGAACGTCTATTTCTCCGAAATTTTTTTTCTTCTCAATTCTTTTTATCGCAATTCTTGTTTTTCTCGAACTTCTCCTTTTCTAGCACTCCTCATTTTCATTTTTATCATCGTCATCATCATCATCATCCACACGGTTTAGGCTCATAGGTCTGCTCCGACTTCACACTTCTCATCTTCTTCTTGGTCTTCCTATATCCCTTCTTCTCACTGGCATGTATTAATGTACAATTTTTAGAAATCATTTGTTATCCATTCGAAGTAGATGTTCATCCCACTTCTGTCCGTAACTATCGATCTGTTCACAGGGAGGGGATATTCCTAATTCTCCTCTTATAATATAATTTCTTATACTGTCTGTTCTTGTACAACCCTTTACTGATCTATGGTAGTTCATCTCTTCTGTTGTTAGGGACTGATAAACTCTTTGATTTAATATCCGTGTCTTACTCCCAAATAGGATAGTAGGTACCGTGTTTCTATATTTTCTTTATTTTTTATATCCTTTTAAGTATGCCACATATTATTTGAAACTTACACAGCTTCCTGTCTACGTCTCTGTCTCTGTTAAATGATATCTCGTAGCCAAGGTGTCTAAAATGAGATATTAATTCAATTATATTATTGTCGAATATAATTTTCGTTCCGATAGGGTGTTTGCATAAAAAAAACATAGATTTCGTTTTTGAGGCAGGGATTTTAAGATTAGCCTGTATTATCTCGTATTCTGTGAGAGTCGATACGTCTACTGCTGCTTGAAGATGGTCTTCTGATTCTTAGAGAATTATCTGGTCGCGCGCAAAGAATAATGTATTTTGAATATACAAAGTGAAAGTGCAATATACCTTCAATATTACCGCGATTGGAGGCCTTGCAATCTATATAATTTTCATGACATTCTTTATTTCGATCTTTGCCCGTGCGGAAATCCGTTTAGAATTCTCTGGCCAGTGGGCGATCTCCATTTAAAATAATGCAAAGAATAAAACTCCGGACGCGCCGAACGAATCCGTTCAGGTAAGTGAGCGCCTATCTTTACTCTGCAATGATTTTCCGGTACAGCCCCATGCTCTCTTCACTGCAGGACGAGAATGAGATGATGTGGTCGGCACTACGCTCCGACCGTCTTTTAACCCCGGGAAAGACCCGATATTCAGTTTGAAAGGGGGCTGAGTAAACCTTCGGCAGTTCTGGAAGTTTGGCAACGAGAAAATCCAGTCATCACAGGGTTTGAACCTCAGACCTTCCAGTCCGTCGCCAGCTGCTCTATCAACTGAGCTATCGAAGAGCCTTATAATAAATTGTAAATTGTAAATGAAAAAAAGGGAAATGACAAGCAGAGGAAAAAAAAAACTCCTTCAGCACATACTGTACTTTTGTTTTGTTAACCACAAATTTAATTTGAACTCGCCAGCATTTAAAAGTGAGTCTGAAGCGTATAAAACCGACGCATTAAACCGTTTCACTAATTGAACGCCTCCCCTAATTTCACAGATCTAAAAGAAATTCTTGGAGATGGGTAATTGAACAAACCAGCTGAGGGGAGATCAATGTTCTATAACTGACATACAGGTCACGTGCGTTGTCATAGCAACGTGGTTAAAATATCGGCCAACTCAGTCGTAGTTCAGTCAGCAGACTTTTCATTCAAGGAATCGAAATTAAATTCCCGGTAGAATGGTGCTAGAGGAAGACAGTTTGCGATTAAATTTACCCAGTTGCTACTTCGTTTTTTCCTTGTAACTAGGGGGCGAATTTTAGCATACAGTATTTTGCAATTCATTTTATATTTCAGATGTGTCTAGTAATGTCATAAAATAATGATATAAATTTCAATCAAAGACACAATTATCTGCAAATGTTTATTTGCTACATGAATATAAGGTATATAAACGTTTTCGCCTTGTGGGGCATCATCAGATATATTAAAATTATGTGATCTGAACTTAGATTAAATTAGATTTATAAAAGCAAATACGAACAGTGTGTAATACATGGTGGTAAAATTTCATGAGTTATATGTATACTAATTGTAACAAGAAATAAGATAAAAGTATGAATTTCAATGTAGTGTAAATTCAAATATGATTAAAATTGGAATTGTGTGTACATATAACTCATGTTACATTATAATACATCTCCAAAATCAAAATAGACTTCTATCCCATTTGATCACTAAATAATGCTCATAATTTATATAAATAAATCATACTTTTATGTTTACAGTATATGAATGATAATTTATACGCACATCACAATCAGCCTACAACATCGATTACTGCAAACTTCGGTATGATACACAGTTCTCCAAGATGTGTCATTTTCTAAACATTGAATAACTTTAACTCAAGATTTTATCCGTTTATTCATTTTAGCATGATCATAATTTGCATAACATTATTTGATAAATATGTATTATAATGTAACATGAGTTATATGTACACACAATTCCAATTTTAATCATATTTGAATTTACACTACATTGAAATTCGTCATTTTATCTTATTTCTTGTTACAATTAGTATACATATAACTCATGAAATTTTATCACCATGTATTACACACTGTTCGTATTTGCTTTTATAAATCTAATTTAATCTAAGTTCAGATCACATAATTTTAATATATCTGATGATGCCCCACAAGGCGAAAACGTTTATATACCTTATATTCATGTAGCAAATAAACATTTGCAGATAGTTGTGTCTTTGATTGAAATTTATAACATTATTTTATGACATACAGTATTTGGATATTTTATTCCTTAGCTGTAAATCATATGCTACCATTGCATAAATGCATTTAAGTTATTTGTAAACAAAGATCAAGATTTTATAGTGCATTTGTAATTATATGTGCAATTATATATGCATATTTAAGGGATTAATGCATATTTCAGCTTTTAGTGCATATAAACACATATTTTGTTAGTTTTTATCTGGTGCTTAAACCAATATTAAGACTACAACAAATCACAAAAATGAAATACGGAAGAAATACAGACACTAAAACACATTACAGTAGTAAAGTTACATTGTATTTATTACAATCTAACAACATGTAGACAGTGTACTGTTGTGAGCGAATCATTGCGTACAATTCGGCGGGAAACAACAAAACACTCCATTATTAAATGCACTGGTGACTCTGTGAAAGTGTATAATATAGAGACGATATGATGGATGAAAGTTGAGATTAAAAGAACTGATAATCAAAATAAGAACGTCCGTAAGATTTTGACAGATGTCACGAGAACGCTGCAATATGGTAGGCGCGGAAATTGCAGGAAATATTGATAGTCTTGTTTCCGCCCGCTAAACTCGAATTTCCCCGCCTATCAACAATAATATAGACCTGATAATCCAATTCTCTGCCTTATACTTGCCGACGTGACAAATCGGAATATTTAATTGTACTGTGGTGACAAGTTAGAGAAAATTCGATATGCGTAAAGTGAACTGTATTTTAGAACAGCTTACCCGCAAGAAAATTGTTTTATTAACGGTGCCGAACGAAAAATGTGCCAGAAGAGTACTGCTTAAGTAGTGAGTTGAATGGCAAGCAACTTTAACAACTGATGATATCTCAGTATTCTTACGTCAGTACAACATAAAAACCATCATTAATAGTAATTAATAGGCATCCCGCCTACGACTCGCGTTACGGAATGCGCGCTGGTTCGAGTCCTCATGGGGGAAGAAATTTTCTCATGAAATTTCGATCAGTGTATGGGACCGGTGCCCACCCAGCATCGTGATGCACTTGGGGAGCTACGATAGGTAGCGAAATCCGTTTACGCAAACCAGCTATAACGGCTGGGGGGGCTCATCATGCTAACCACACGATACCTCCATTCTGGTTGAATGATCGTACACCTCTGCTTCGGCATGTGGCCGTGAGGCCAGCAGCCGGCTGGTCGGTCTTGGCACTTCGTGGGATGTAGCGCCACGGATTATTAGAATAGTAATTTGTTTAAAATAAAATAAGTCTTTTTTATTATAACAATGCATATTTTCTTATTTTTAGTGCATATATCCTAGTTTTAGGTACATAGGTGCATGCATATTTTTCCTTTTTAATGCATATTTTAATGAATCCGGCCCCTACTTATAACATTGCATCATCGTCAAATTATACTTTCAGCAATTAAACGTCTTCGAATAGCCTCTTTCATTCAAAATTATATCACAGTAATAATTTATTAAAATTACAACATACCGTTCACTCCACTTCATACAAATCTTCAACCGGAAGTCGCCATTTCGTTACTTATAGCTGTAAAATATTAAAACTTGTAAAGTCTTGTAAATACAAGTTATTTAAAAGAAAGTTTTATTTTGTAAGTGCCACACTTTTTATTTAAGTTTATTCAATATAAAGTCAATTTGTGTTTGTTAAACAAAGGAGCTTTTCGTATATTATTTTGCTTAGTTGCCATAAACATACCGATGGATGTTTTAATTACCATTCAACTGTTACTACAGGAACGGTTTTTTATTTACGTTTATTTATACGCTTTAATCCTATCATATGGGATTAGAGCATTCCACCTAGAGTGCCCCAACCTCAGAACTGAATTCTTCTTAATCGCTAACAAGAGGCGGAGGCGCAAATGTCTACACGTCAGTATGCGCGGCGTTAGTTAAAAAAAAAAAAACCTCTAGATCATATGTGTATGTAGGATTTTTGGGTATATCAGTAGGCCGTGGACTATTGTTGAAATTCTGTTTGTATTGCTGTATGTCAGAGACAGGCAAAATCTCATTCAGGCCTGCCCATAACTGTTTACCTTCGTGAATGGGCTTGCGCACGATATAGCTCGCCTGTCGTCAACCTTTCCTCACAAGCAGGCACGTGACTCCCACAACAGTCCTAATAGTGACCCGAAAATACTGTTTTGTTCCGCCGACCTGTGCCAGACTGTGCTGCTTTCAGATGCATGGTAAACATCAACCAAGTCTCATCTAAACCCTACAGGAAGAAAACAGATATAGAAAAAATATTGAAAACTTAATTTATCGTCTTCTCAAACGTAATAAATACAGCATAATATCCATTAAATGTCAACAGTTATTATAAATTACTAACACTTTCCTTTTCATCATAGTAAGATAATTGTAATGCAAACTCTTCACACTTTAAACTTCATAAATAAAAAGGAATCAATCCCTCAGATGTTAAATAGCAAATCAATATTTCGAAGAACGAAAAACTTTTTACATTTTACAAGTCGTCATGAGTCTTTTAATTGTTGATAAGGAAAAAGTCAAAATGGATTTTTTTCCTATAATAGTTGCTGATATTCATAACAATTGTAACCAATGTCTTTTCAACATCTTTTCTTCCCTTTCCTTTCCTTTCCTTTCCTTTCCTTTCCTTTCCTTTCCTTTCCTTTCCTTTCCTTTCCTTTCCTCTCCCTTTTCCTTTTCTTTTTTCTTCCCTTACGTTTCCTTTCCCCTTTTCTATTATTTTCTCTTGATAAATTTGAGGTTTCTTTTGAGACTAGTTTACTGATTGGTTTTCTCTTAGTATGTTAAACAGTGATTATATTTAAATATCTTAATAAAATGTATTTTACTTTATAAATTACAATTATAAGTAATCATCCTTACATTTCTAATGTATTCAGATCAACAGGTGAATTATTGTATAATTTTCAGTAATATGTAGTATTTCACAAAATAGCCTATCCATTATTATTATTAGTATTATTATTATTATTATTATTATTATTATTATTACTATTACTCATATTCCTGTAATAATAATTGTAGACCTAGTTGAGTGGAAGAGAAAGTTCTTAACTCTGCCAGTTAAAATAAACTACCTATATTATTATTATTATTATTATTATTATTATTATTATTATTATTATTATTATTATTATTATTATTATTATTATTACTATTACTCATATTCCTGTAATAATAATTGTAGACCTAGTTGAGTGGAAGAGAAAGTTCTTAACACTGCCAGTTAAAATAAACTACCTATATTATTATTATTATTATTATTATTATTATTATTATTATTATTATTATTATTATTATTATTCGCCTCCTTCAGGCAAAACCAAACTGAAAGAAGTACTCTGCATCTGTGAATAATTAATAGATTGCTGCTATTTTCCTGTTATAACGCTCAAGTTGAAAGCAACGCGCAGTAAGCGAATCTTTTTGTCTTCTTGAACACATCTTATTTCGTGTCAGGAGTGAATAACTGTACTAGCGTGAGAAAGCGCACTACATTTTGCACCATAGACTACCGATGTGACCGTCTACAAAATTGCTAGAAGCAAAAAGTTGCAAGTTTCTTCAGAGACGCTCGTGGTACAAGAGGTTTTATGTTTATAGCAGTAGTTCACAAACTCTGTATTACGGCTCCCCACTATCTCGCCAAAGGTTTGGTCGAGTCCCTCAGTTCCTTCATGTTATGCATGATTGTAGGTGCGTAACATTTAACTTTAGCAAACCAGAGATGAAAATTGATGATATGACTTCTCGTATAAGGCTAAATTTCGTACGAAATTCAATACAACCCTTGTCGTTACTTCTACAATAACTTTTACAGCCTTTTTATTTTGAATTGCATAAGGCTTTATCAATTCACTGCGGGCTAAAGCAAGGAGATGCACTATCACCTTTGCTTTTTAACTTCGCTCTAGAATATGCTATTAGGAAAGTTCAGGATAACAGATAGGGTTTGGAATTGAACGGATTACATCAGCTTCCTGTCTATGTGGATGACGTGAATATGTTAGGAGAAAATCCACAAACGATTAGGGAAACACACGGAAATTCTACTTGAAGCAAGTAAAGCGATAGGTTTGGAAGTAAATCCCGAAGAGACTAAGTATATGATTATATCTCGTGACCAGAATATTATACGAAATGGAACTATAAAAATTGGAGATTTATCCTTCGAAGAGGTGGAAAAATTCAAATATCTTGGAGCAACAGTAACAAATATAAATGACACTCGGGAGGATATTAAACGCAGAATAAATATGGGAAATGCCTGCTATTATTCGGTTGAGAACCTTTTGTCATCTAGTCTGCTGTCAAGAAATCTGAAAGTTAGAATTTATAAAACAATTATACTACCGGCTGTTCTGTATGGTTGTGAAACTTGGACTCTCACTTTGAAAGAGGAACAGAGGTTAAGGGTATTTGAGAATAAGGTTCTTAGGAAAATATTTGGGGCTAAGAGGGATGAAGTTACAGGAGAATGGAGAAAGTTACACAACACAGAACTGCACGCATTGTATTCTTCACCTGGCATAATTAGGAACATTAAATCCAGACGTTGGAGATGGGCAGGGCATGTAGCACGTATAGGCGAATCCAGAAATGCATATACAGTAGCGTGTTAGTTGGGAGGCCGGAGGGAATAAGACCTTTGGGAAGGTCGAGACGTAGATGGGAGGATAATATTAAAATGGATTTGAGGGAGGTGGGATATGATGGTACGGACTGGATTAATCTTGCTGAGGATAGGGGCCAATGGCTGGCTTATGTGAGGTCGGCAATGAACCTCCGAGTTCCTTAAAAGCCATAAGTAAATAAGACTTTATGGGATATTTAGTATTACGCATATACGAACTTTTGAGTTCTGCATGCAATTTGAAACTCACCTAATACTTCCTTGTGAAATGAGATACACGTTAATTTGTCGGTTTTAAAATTACACTGGTGTCAATGTTTTAAAACAATGTTCATTTCAAGACTCGAAAGGAAGTAAAATAGCCTTAAAATACATTTTGTATACAAGGTGAGTAAAAAGTATGAAATAGTATGAAATACCTACTTGCAACTTCAAGATTTTTAATTTTGAGACGAAACTCTATACGCTACAAGGTGAACCGTAGGCCTAAGTAATATCATTAATTTCATGGGGTTATTCTTTAAGATATTTCAAACTGAAAAGTTTAATACCATACAATTTTGCTCGTTTTTACTTCCTTTCCGAGATAAAAATTGTTTTATTTGAAACATTTCATAGCGTGTTTTGGGAAAGCCATTGCATTAATTCCCAATATGCTCGGCCAATTAAAGAGAGCAGTGCATTATGATAATAAATGATTGAAAGAATTTTAGTTTTTCCTTTAAATGTGAACAAATTTGATCAGAATAAATGTAATGAATGAATGAATGAATGAATAATTGAAGAAAGGCGAAATAGGAGGATCCTAAATTTTGACGTCTCATTAAAGTGGATTAAGATAATTTTTTTCATTTATAAACATGTCAGAATGGTAGCCCAGAACCTCTTTTACAATATGCCACCAAAATCTAATTTTCTGAATTTTTAGACTTTTAAAATTAGTTTATGCTTCACTGCTGAGGAAGTCTTGTCTGAGAGCATTAATTATTTTCCGAAGTTAAAAAAGAATAGACCCTAAATTTTCAATGCGAAATAACTGGGACTCAGAAATACTATGATATCGATACTCGTTAGATGACTAGAGTCTTATTTTTGTACATTGGCGGCGATGAAAGAACATAGAATTCAGGAAAATATGATGTTAAGTAGTTAACTTGACGCTTGAATACTTTCGAAACCGACTGTTAGATTGAGAAAACTAATGCTTTCGTCTTTGATGGCCACAAACTCTGCAATGTGTGTTCGGTGAAAGTTGCTACGGACAGTTGTAAAGTTAACCTACAAGTCTGGCGAGCGCGGGTTTCTTCCTTCCATTAAACTTCACAGCCGTGTTCACTGGTTTCAGCTCATTTTTTGTATGGCTAATCTGATTACACTCCCGTGGACGCTGTAACTACGTTACATTGACTTAACTTTGCACATCATACGCTTCATTTCTGCGATTTTCCGTTAACTTAATAACGTTCACTTCACTATATCCGGGAACGGAGTCTGAAGCCTAGGAAATGTTACGAATGGTTCAGCATAATCATTTACTTACTATCCCCTGTCTCCTAGGAAGTCTGATTACAACCTCAAATCTTGGAATGAACGCTTGGAAGAAGAGATTTTCCGAGCCTCATTTCAACTCCTACAGTGATTGACATGTTTTATTGAGTATAATCAGAAAGTATTGTTTTCCCCTTCTTCTGCTTTCAAAGGATTAGGCCCTTCGATCTGCTTCGGCCTTGATTCCAACCAGTGGCGGCTCGTGGTTATTAGCAGGCAGCGCATTTTGTTCCCAAACGTACAGCATATCGAGTAGTTTCTTCTGGTACATCTATTACGTCACGTCGATGCATAACGTGGATCGTTAGCCATGGATGCATAAGCAGGGTAGTATTGTAAGCAGGTACGCATAGACTATGAATCATAGAACAATACAGGCGCTCCATTGTCAATGTTGTATATGTAAAACACCAAGTTACGACTACATTGTGATCTGATTCTAATACTGAGTAAGTTGCATTTTCATTCAGACTTTTGTGTTAATATTATTTTAATTAATCAATCTATGTTATATTGTATTTCATTTTATCTGTATTTTGTATATATTGTGTAAAATATAAATATTGTTAATTTGTATATTGATTTTTGTTATTATAATTCTGTCACTGTAACGTCTTGTGACATAGGAAGAACATTTTCTTAGCTTAAACAAATTTTTACTTGCAGATATGGCAAAAGGTATGAATTTCATAATATCAGAGTATATATTTTTGTTTACCGTAACGGAGCTGATTTTGTTAAATGAATAATTAATTGTATGATATGTATTTATAGAGCATATACAGTTAATGTGTATCATGTTTACTATTATATTCTATAATATATATTATATACACTAGTTCAGTATTATCATCGATCTAATTATATTTCCTGTCATAAGTAGCACTAATATTTTGTACAGCGCTAGTTTCGCAATTTTAGTGCGTTTATGTGGTTAAAAAGTAGCCGGACAGACCATTTCAATTTAGTAGCAATCCCACTTACAGTTGCCATGCTACATTATTATTATTATTATTATTATTATTATTATTATTATTATTATTATTATTATTATTATTATTACCGAACTAGATTTTACCTTTCTTAGCGTCCTGACATAAGCATTTAAGGTTAGATTTTGAACCCTGAAACTCCAGGATATACTAACCGGTAAAATTCATGTTCTGAGAATAATAAGTTAATTAAGTAGTAAAATATCGCTGCAATCGAAAAGTATTGGGAATAAATTTGAATATAGAACAAAAAAAAGTTTCCTTCCCACGCAGGATTCGAACCACAAAAGTCTTAGTTACAAGTCTATCGTGCTCTGAGTGAACAAGGCTCTGAAATCAGCTACAAGGGTCGGTCCGGTTTTTTTTTTTTTTTTTGCCACTACTGTACATAAATCATTTTACCTGATATTGTTTCCATCTGTATTAATCTATCAATGTTTGTTAATTTACAGTTTCACGTCTTACCGAATTGCAGTATACTATAAACATTTTATGTACGTTTTCAGAAAATCTGACATATTATTACACAGAATTGCTTAGAAAACTTTTCAGCATAAATGAAAATCATTAACTATACTGGATAATGATGTGGAGAAAATGTTAAAAAAAAATAAGAAGTGAAATAACGGCCTTAATGGAGATTTTTGACCAAAACACAATGAAAATACCCTAAAAATTACAGCATATAACAAAATCGCTCCTAAGAGGAAAATTTTTTAAAATGTCCTAACAAATATTTCTTAAAACACTCCACTTATAAAGCGTGTAAATACTGTAGCAGCTATGCTTCAGACTTACCAGAAAAAACATGCAATTTCATAAAATCCTAGCCCTAATTATTAAAATTTGTGTTTTTGGTTTACAATCTATAGTTTTAAGAATTAATAAATAGCACTGTTAGAAATTTCAAATTAACTCCTGAACTTATTTGGCAACATTTTCAAACTTTCCTTTTAATTGTATTATGTATTCTGTTCATAACAACATAGACCTGAACTACAAGGTACAGACCAATGGTCTGCAATGCCTTCATTCATTCTATTGCTTTCTACGGCTGATCATCTCTATTTTATTTTTGAGTTTGTATTTATAAGCCAGCGCTGGAGATGTATTACTTTCTATTTTCCCGCTCAGTCCATAGTTTTTATTGATTTTCCTCATCTCAGCACCTCTTAGCTTGTTTTTATATACATTGTTTTTAAGAAATTTTTATTTTCCACAACAGCCTTTCCCAGATCTTAGAAACTATAATTCTGCTGCTGTTAGCGAGTTTTGAAGTTTGTTTATTAACTGTCCAAGTTTCACCACCATATGGCCATCACTCTGTAGAACTTCATCTGAGTTTGTTTTCAGTCTTGTCTTTCAAAGTTCTGTGGTGCCACATACTATATTCCTGAACTTACTGATTTTGTTTCTTGTAAGTGTGTGGTATTCCATTTCACATAACCAGGTTGCGAATCTTTGAGTTTTTTGTAGAGTATTATCCTATTCTTTTTGGTATATTTTCATTGAAACGCCATATTCTTTAGTTAAATGTTGAAGTTTTAAAATTTTAATCCATCGCCACTTCGTCGAGTTTAAAAATATAATTCTCGATTTCGTTTTCAGATTTGTTTTATATTATCTAGTCAGCAAGTACAATTAATGTATTGATATACCGTATCTACTTATCAATCTTCATTCAATTAAAATTGTCTACCTACTAAGCATGACATTGTCATTGACATCAATGTCGTTAATTCTTAATAAATTATTAATGAGAGGTAGCAGTTCTGTCTAAAATCTTAGTTTTTGGAAATTTCTTTAAACATTTTGTCTTTGTTGTGGTTCTTATCACGATCCTTGTCACTGCAATGGCCCTTATCGTTCTTGTTGTCTTTATCATGATCCTTATCGTGGTATTTGTTGTCTTTGTTATGGTCCTTATAGTAGTCTTGGTCCATGTCGTGGTTCATGTCGTGTCCCTTATTGTGAACTTTGTCCTTATCGTGGTCCATTTCGTAATTATTATCGTGGACCTTGTCTTTATCTATGTCGCGTTTCTTATATTGGTCCTTGTTTTCCTTGTCATGGTCCTTATCGTGATCCTTATTGTTTTTGTTGTGGTCCTTGTTGTCTTTGACATGTCCCTTATCGTGATCTTTGTTATCTTTATCGTGGTTCTTGTTGGATTTGTAATAGTCTTTATCGTCTTTTTTGCTGCTTTTGTCATGGTCCTTATTAGGTATTTGTTGTTTTTGTCATTGTCCTTATCGTGGTCTTGGTTCCTATCATGGTTCTTGCCGTGATATTCATCGTCGCCCATGTCGTGGTCCCTATCGTGATCATTCTCGAGTTCCTTGTCGTCATCCATGTTGGGATCTTTATTGTGATCCCTGTCTTTGTTATTGTCGTGGTCCTATAGTGGTCCTTGTCAATCTCATAGTTCTTATCGCAATCCTGTTCCTTGCGATCCTCATCGTGGCCCAATGTCGTGGTCCCTTTCATGATCATTCTCGTAGTGCTCGTCGTGGCCCATGTCATGATCCTTATCGTTGTCCTTGTCTTTGTCCTTATCGTTGTCCTTGTTGTGGTCCTTGTCATCCTCATAGTTCTTATCGCAATCGTAGTCCTTGTGATCTCTATCATAGTCCTCCTTGTGATCATTGTCGTGGCCATACTCATTTGCCCTGTTGATGGAACCTGTATGTAGTTCCGAAACGTTACTAGTGTTGTCGTCCACAGCTGTGGAGTAACGATTAGTATGCCTGACATTGTAACTAGAGGGCCTAGCCTCAAATTCTGGTTGGGACAAGTTACTTGGTTGACTCTTAACCCATTAGGAGCAAATGCTGGCTAACCGTCGACGCTGGACTCTGGACTCATTTCGCTGGCATTATCACCTTCATTTCACTCAGGAGCTAGATAGCCATCGTAATTGATAAAGCGTCGCAAAATAATCAATTAGAAAATGTTAAGTACCTAGACACGGCGGATTATTTATTCAAATGCCTATTTCTGATCACATTCACTTCCAAAGTATAAAAACACAAATGCTATATTTCAGAAGCGGCCGAAAACAGAATTACGACGTGTTTTGCTACTCTTACTTCTCGTGTATTTATTTATTTATTTATTTATTTATTTATTTATTTATTTATTTATTTATTTATTTATTTATTTATTTATTTATTTATTTATTTATTCATTTATTCATTTATCTATTTATTTACTTATTTATTTATTCATTTACTTACTTATTTGTTTGTTTATTTATTTATTTGTTTATTAACTTATTTATTTATTTATTTATGTATTGATGTATTTATTTATGTATGTATTTATTTATTTATTTATTTATTTATTTATTTATTTATTTATGTACTTATATATTTATTTATTTACTTATTTATTTATTTATTTATTTATTTATTTATTTATTTATTTATTTATTTATTTATTTATTTATTTATTTATTTATTCTGGTGTAGTTAAGGCCATCAGGGCTTCTCTTCCACACCACCAGAAATACAAATACAATAATAGAAATAAAAAGAAAAAAATCACACTATAAACAAAGTAAAACCACACAAAAATATACACAGGTTGCAGTCACACAAACTTTAAATGAGTGATTAAGTATCGTAATTAATTATATCCTAACCAATTAACTAACATAAACAAGAAACTTGCAATTTTAATCTAGAGTAAAAAAAAACACAGATAAACACTTCTAGCAATACCTAAAAAGCATTAAGTACGACAAAATTTCCCAATTTAATTTTGAATTTTGATAATCACTTGTGTATCAACACTTAGAGAGAATGCTTTCCTTCAGTTCACTGTATCGCTTACGAAAATATGTGTTTTCTCTAGTCAGATGAAGCGTATCAATTGTATCATGCAATCAAGTGTATAATACTGTTTTCTGATGCCGAAAGCAGACGTGATATAGCCATACCTTTTTGTAAAGTAGCGAAACGAATTGCAACCAATGCTGCAACAGTGTTATTTCCACATTCAATTAGGGCTATATAGTGTTTTTCTTTTGTGACAGTGTTAACAGCACCAACCAAAATAAAACATCTGTTGTCGTGGTCAAATAGTACAAATGACACTGATTGGAAAATTTAAACAAAATTACATAAGGCAATCCAATTTAAAATGTTACAAAACAAAAGTAATGACATTTGAGGAAAAAAAATCGTATGAGATATAAAATAATAGTTATACCTGACAGTAAAGTAATAGAGCAATTCAATAACTTCGATTATTTGATTATGATGTCCTTTTACCAAACAGAAAACGTCAATGTAGAACTAAATAAATTTGTAGCTTGTGTGAAATAATATGCAGGACATTAAAAAAAAAGCTTTTAAAACTACACAACTTTAATGTTACAAAAGATGTCAGTACTGATGAGAATTGGACATTTAAACGATCCGATGAAAGTAAAATAGAAATGACGGAGAAGAAGCTCCTACTTTCAGTAGCAGAGATAACTCGTTTAAACGGAAAAAGAAATTAATATCAGACAAGATCCGAACATTTAAACTTAAGAAAAAAACTGTTTACAAGGTAACTGGTATTAACATATTCAAAGAACATACTCAAATAGAGTATCATCTATCATTTTAACCTCTTAACCCAGGGCTTCACAAATGCTCAAAATTGCACGCGTGCAAAGAGCCGTGCAACGGTGCAATGCACGGTGCAACGAGGTAAAGAGTACTGCTGTGAAGTATCCAAATACATCTTCCGCGATTATTGCAGCAAGTCTAGCTAGGGGGCGGAACTGGAGGCGGAGTCTGAGTCGAAAGGTTACGCAGTTTAATGATCGATCTTTTTTTTCTAATCTTCAGAATAGTGTTGTTTAGGGAAATAAAAAAATACGTTTTTTTATGTTTGGTTAGGCTACATTAGATAAATAAAATCTTAGGTTGGCACAACATGTAAAAATAATTGTGTGCTATAGATCACTGAACGGAGCTTAACTTTGTTTAGGCCTACTTTAAGTTTACTCAACTCGTATATGTGAACGATTTTTTCCTGTCCTCAAGTGTACAAAAACAAAACTGCGGTCGACTATTTCAGATGCTAATTTAAACTATATTCTCAGGGTTTCTGTCAGTCTGCTATTGCCCCTGATATAACTGGTATCATCGCAAAAAAACAACAACGAAAGAAACATCACTAGGCTACGTTTTGTGTTAAGTGGTGTTATGTTTCTGTCAATAAAATAAACATTCAAGTTACCTCAACACACTTCCAGTCAGATATTACTTAACAAAACAAAAGTTGTAAATAAATGTGTAACTTACATTTATTTATTTCGCCGCCACGTATACAGTTCGCACTGACACCCCCTCAGTATTGTCTTTTTAATGCACGTGCAAAGTGCATTGCGCAGTGCAGGGCACTCTGTGAAGCACTGCATTAACCGAAAGAAAAAAGACGCGTTTTACGCCCCAAAACCAGATTTTTAGATTGCTTTTTGGCTTCATTAATGTCATTTGTTGTTGCTAATTAGAATATTATTAGTTAAATAATTCTTATAGGCATTTACATTAATAAATTCTTCTTTAACTTCAATTATGAGTTTCATGCTATAGAAACAGACCTCAAACCTAAATTTGTGAAGTTGATGTTGGAAAATGGACTGAAAGAAAAAGTATCTGTAGACACTTAAGGTGATGATGGAATCATGAATCTAAAGATAGACCGCTAGCTTAATCAAAAAGTGGTTGAGAATTGTTTCTTTTAATGTTTTCTAGTAACACAATTCTCTAGGGAATATAATAATATAAAAAATTCGAAAATTGCAGTATTCTGAGGATCTTATATGCTAGTTGTAAGTCACAATAGAGACTAAGGTATCCGACAATTTAATCAGATAAATTATATGTTTAAATGGCTTATAAAACCTACAGAAGACATTTCCTTAAGGAAATCAAATAGTCCGTACTCTCTTAAAAAACAAATAGGCTTACTGTCGAATTTTCTGGAAAACTTAGGATAGAAATTTACTCTACAGCTTATCTCTCTCTCTCTCTCTCTCTCTCTCTTTTCTTTTGTACGGAGAAGGGACCTGAAGGTTTACACTGCAGCCTGAGCTTACCACTCCTATTCTGTGAATGATTGGTAGCCGAATGGCCGCGCTCTTGTACAAGTACAGCACACCGCGCCGTGAACTTGACCGGAGCTGTGGTATGGATGATGATGATGATGATGATGATGATGATGATGATGATGATGATGATGATGATGATGATGATGATATGTGCACAACCTCCGCTAACCACGTAACACACAGTCACCATACAACTTCTGTCCAGTCAACATGTAGGCCTAACACAGTCTTGTACATCTCCAAAAAACGTAACTTCACAGCTTCGCTTACAGTAATATTCAACATCGCTCATAGATTGAGGGCGTCTTCCTTTAATACAAGTTATCTTGGAAATCTTCTAACCTCATAATCTCATATAATATTCCTCCCAGATTGAAGACCGAGGTTAACTATGTTCATAACACAATCCCATGTCACCAATTCAATATAGAAGAACACGTTTCATAACAAGAAATATTTCGTCTGATGTGACAACCTTCACTATCAACATTAGTAGTTTCTAACAAAAGCTTCAACGCCTTAATAACTCAATACTTGCATACTTAGCATGAACACATCAATATATTATCAGGTTAAAATGATATTTTATTTTATCCACAATAAAGTTGTATGATAAAAAAATCAAATTTGTATGTAAGAAAGTCTTCATACTTAATATGTTTATGATATTTCCCAAATTTAAAAAAAATTTGAACTAAGAAGACTTGTACTTTTATACTTTATGTACATTAGGTTAAGCTTTCAATTCTTTTTGTCGTCAAGGGCATATGTGTATATATAATTAAGAAATTATTATATTGTAATTTAATAATGGTATCTGATGATATCGTTTAGTACGACGAAAACGTTAATACCCAAGAATAAATATGTAATATAATGGTTCACACTTTATACATGAAATGTTAAGTCAGTGACGGAAAAAAATATTAAATTATTCATTTTATACCTATCAACAGTAACTTGTTCCAACCAGGATTTGAAACCGGGCCCGCTCGTTTCACGGTCAGACGTGCTAATAGTTACTCCACTGCGCTGGACTCTACAGCTTGTGTACTCACGTAATATCCCAAGCGAACCCTTTGAGAATTGAATGTCGAATCTTCAGTGGGAAACCATAAGCTTCTTTGAGTTTTAGCTGTTCCTGTCGGACTGGGAAATAGAATACTAATTCACAGGAGTGTAGTTAGTTGGCTCCATCATGGGAAGCTATCTTCGCCAATTAATAATTCAACGTCGATACTTTCATTATGACAGATCAGACTGAGTAAGCTGCTCTCCTCTCCGGCAATGTCAGTATATATCGCAATATATAACAGACAATAGTAATGCCGTTAGTGTAATGGGGAGGGAACACATATTTGTTCAGGAAACCATAGTGACCTCAGACTTTTTTAGATGCTGTCTTCTTCTATAGTTTTGTAAAACTTTTTCTTTTTGTGGCCTTCCAAGACTTCTTTCTTCTAAAGGAAAACAATTTATTACAGTTTTTACAATCCTGTTTACCGCCATTCCTGAAATCTCTACATTACTCCCATGTTCTCTTTCTCCCATTCACCTATCTTCTACATGCCACGTAGCTTTCTTATTTGCTGGTTTCTACTTCGGTTAGATATTGTCACAGCCTTATTTCTGTAGGGTCTAAAATACATCTCCTTTTATCACATCTTGTTCCATACAGTGTTACAAGAAATTGCGAAAATATTCTGTTTTATTAGATGATTTATTTCTCTAGGCTGCGTTTGAAAACAAAAATAATCCAAAAGTAGTTGATTGCTGAAATGCAATAAAATATTATTATCTAGGAATCTTTTCCACATTAAAAATTCGTATAACTAAGGTACCATTATTTTCTCGCGCTTTTCTTAATAATTCAATTTCTTTATATGTTGCTAATGATATATGCCGTTCATATTTTATATTCTTGAAACATTATTGAAAATAGCCTAGGTGTATACCTTTCTGGATTACATCTTGTGGTGTAGAAGAAAAGCTCTAGTGGCCTTAACTCCAGCAGAGCAAATAAATAAGTAAATAAATAAATAAATTGAACAAATTGACAAATAAATAACGCAGTCTCTTTAACTCCAAAATTAAGGTATTTGATTCTATTTGCAAATCTTGAGTGTTGTATAGATATTTTTAATAGCTCCTGAGGCTCTAAGACGAATGTCCGGATGAGCCCTAAAAGAAATGGATCTACATCTCCCTTCCCACACAAATTTCGGAATTTTCCAAATTAAAGTTTACTGAAATCGGAGTTCTGGCTTTCGCATGTCATTTTAGGTACTCTAGGGCGAGCTTACTCCAGTGTCACTCGCACAGCGCAAGGGCTCGAATCCCTTCTCTTGCGAGGACTGCGGCTCTCCCTCTCCACACTCACTGCCCAGGTTTTTAACATATTCGGCGATCCTGTCCCTCCTCATGTTGTAGATATTAGGTTACGTCAATTTTTGGTTTTCCTTTCAAAATTCTCTAATGTTCCTTCATACGGCGAAAATCGGAGTGGGACAAGTAGCCAAAAGACTTAGAGCTCACATAGAGATTTCCCCTTAGCCTGAATTTCTCTTACAATGACACTTTAAATGTTTTTCCTTCCATTTCCCCGGTTCGTTCATTCGTTCATTCATTCATTCATTCAGTCGACGACCAAGAATCCGAGTTAAAATCGCAGAGATGGAGCAGCTGTATTTGAGTGCACAAAACCAAAGTTTTGGGGGTTTTTCCATTTTCTCCTTCGTTTTTCCACCGAAATTCTCAGTTCGTCTTTCATTATCATCTCAGTCTCGAAAATTACGGTATCACCTGGAAAAAACCAACCAGCTAATCAGCCTAACCGAGATTCGAACCCACGCCCGAGTGCTGTCTCGGTACCATAATATAGACTGTACGAGTATGTCGTTGGCCAGTCAAACGTCTTACTTGTACGGATTATATAAAGAATTGTCATTTTGTGCAATACAGAAACAAATGTTTACTCTGTTTTCAGTGTGATAAAAAAATCATTTAAGTACCGGTATATGTTTTTAAAGACAGTTAAGTAAGGAATGTTGATGTTAATAGTCTGAGGAAACATAGTACTCTTTGGGGGATGGAAAGACAGTCTCATGGGATTTCATCGGAACCTTATGACATGCAGGCTAAGTTGATAGATGGCACCACAGAGCTGATTCATGATATCTACAAAGCGCAACCGTTCTAACTTAGAAATTATTTCCACCATTCCCACTAACGGTATAGGAATAGAGGCTGCAATGAAGGTAAAAATGGAAAAGTCACAATAAAAAGTAAATTTTATACAATGCGTAATACTCAGGGGGAGGTATTTATGGAGATTAATTTTATCATATGTTTTTTTTTTTAATATTGGTGTCGGAGGAGATTATTGGAGATTGGTTTGTACCCTTAGCGGAGATTAATGGAAATTTTGGGAAATACAATATTATTTTGTAATTGCAGTATTAACTCAGTAGGTTCGTTGGATTCTGGTAAAGGTGCGGTATGGCCTATAGACAATATTTGTTGGATTGAGACTTTATTTAACATACATTCATTAAAAACTAAAAAAAATTTGCAGCCCTGAAATTAACACTTTCAAATTATTAGTAAAATGTTGAATTTTCCGTCTTTTGAGTTCACTGATGTAATCAGAACACCTGGAATAACATGTAATGTAGCCTACTTGGATATGCAACAATTTCAAGTGAAAAAAAATTCGAAAACAAAACTCAGAATATGAAATTTGCTATAAAACGACGCTATAGTAATAATTCGAGAAATGTGTTCATAATTCGCTATTAGAACTCTATTTCGCGATTTATCGCGACTGATTTATCCGCATATTATTAAACAGAATCACTTAATTCGTAGAGATTAGTAAAGATCTATTGTATATCTGTTATGTCGTGATTTTCGCGATCTTAATAAATACTCGGCCCTGGTCATACTTGTAACAAACTAATAAATTAAGTATCACATTCATGACATTCTTTGGCTTTCAACTTAGAATTTATTATTATTATTATTATTATTATTATTATTATTATTATTATTATTATTCAATGGACAAAGCACATTCCTATACACTTTAACCCGCCCCGTAGACATCACAATCGACTTTAGGGAACTGAACACAAATTGGTTATCAGAAAATGCGAACGGCGATATTAAATTTATTATGGTCGCAAGTTTCCATTGCGTTGTCTGGAAGTGGTGCAACAATTCTTGGAACACTGTTGCTTATAAACGAATGAAACATAAAATGTTCCCTCTTGGATCTTCAGTCACAAATGCCAACTCTAGCAGCATCTCCTATTTTGAAGTCATTAGTAAATCCAACGAGGTTTGTGGGTGTTAAAATCGCTCCAACGCGTTGGAGCTAAAAACTCGTAATTCCTCTTTCAGTCCTAAGGCAAGAATTAAAACCCGACTTCCAGTGGAAGTTAAATAATTATACACTTTCCTACGAGGAATTTAAAACTAAACTGCTGGGTTTCTATCTAGATATGCTACAACTTGAGCCCCCACCAAGGAACACATTAGCTATTTACATAGAGCTGAAAACGTTTTCAACTCTACCATTCAAACTGAGCTACAGGGCTCATCTTAAGCATTGCATATAAATGAAGCCCTATTGTTGTCTAGCATTTCTGTCTTGGCTCCTCTTTTACATAAAACATTTCTGTTTGCTTTAACGCGCATTAAATAATTTATCTTCTGCATGACGTGGCGAACTAGTGAAAGAACATGATTATTGCATGTATGAGGCTACACTCAGCTCTGCAAGCACAAAGAGGAACCTGCAGATCTGAAGGATTTCGCATCTGGGTTAGTACAGAAGCCTTGAGCTTCAGTTGAGCACGTCTCCTCCAATTCAATCGGATCATGGGAGAATATTGTATAGCAGAAATTCTGGCTTGCTGAGAGAGTCTCCATTCTACTAACAGTTATTGTATGTCTGACTGAGATGGGTTCGGGGTGCTCAGAAATGTCGAAAGTCGAACACACAGTTATCATTTTAGTAAGCTTGTTACTACGAAATATAGAAGAGTTGAAATATAGTGTGTATCAGTTTTGTTGCAACATGTCTATAGCATGAGAGTCGCTAAATTCGACAATACGATATATATATATATATATATATATATGTTTTTTTTTTGAAGGGTTGAGAGCCATAGTGGACCAAACGCCTTTTATTAAAAACGGAGAAAGCAAGGGTTAAATTTAAGTAAATATCATAATTTAATGACGATTGACATATCATATAATTTTAATGTGCATACTTTATCTTACTTGCTATATGTTTCGTTAAATTATGGTAATCACTTAATTTTAACTCTTGTTTTTCCCGTTTTTAATAAATGGCGCTTGGCCCACTATGGCTCTTAACCCTTCATTTTTCTTCTCTTCCTCCTCAATTTTATGATCCTTCCATTCATTTTACTCTTTCTCTCTTTTTTAATATCAGTCGGAATACTATTTATGAGAAATTTATTTTGAAATAGAAATGGGAACATCTCTGTACAATTCAATTACGGTACCACATGTTGAGGACGAGTAAGTATTTTCAATGTCACTGAAAAATTCCAAAATATTAATTTAAAACTAAAGGAGGATCATAAATGCTGCATCTATTGATCATTTAAATTCATATCTATAAGGTGAGTCTTGGGAAAATGTATATAGTACCGATACCACTGATATTAATAGTAAATTTAATGTATTTTGCACTACATTTACGAATTATTTCAATGATTGTTTTCCAATCAAGGTTGTGAAAAAATTCAAAAGCAAAAACCTGTGGATAACCCTGGGAATTAAAATATAATATACTGCAAAGAGTAATCTATACTTAATAGTACGAGCGAAGGAATGAAGCGACTACCAGATATTAGTGACTGTGAGGATAGAATAGACAGGGCTATGAAGAGATTATTAGCGAAGGGAAAAAGAGCTAAAAAGTGAGTGCAAGAAAGTTAGTGGTGGCAAAAGTGGTAGAATAGGAACAGAGAAGAAAGTGTTAAGTGTAAGAAGATAGTGTAAGAGTGTAATAAGATAGACTAACAAACAATGAATAAAAGAGAATTAAAGCGAAAAAAAGAACATCTGAACAAATGTGAAGTGAAGAGAGAGAAATTGGAAGTGTAATTAAGTGAATTAGATATTTTATGATTTTCAGTGTTGTGGGTTGGTAGTAGTATCAGGGGTACTATAACTGTAGGAGTATTATAGAAATAAATATATGGAAAGAGGTAATAAAATAGAAAATTTAGGAGTGAATCGAAGAGAAAGAGATCAATACGTAATTAAAAAAAGGATAGAAAAAAATAAGTGATGTAAGTGTTATAAAATAGAGAAAAGGGAAAAGTCAACAATTAATGTAGGAGAGAATAGCTGGAAAATAATGATTGAGAGTGGTTGGATTTGAGAGTAGAGAAGAAAATAAACAACTAATGGAAATTTATTAACGAAGGAATATGCAATATTTAATAGGTAAACGAGAAATGGAAGGGAGACAGTCTAGGTATGAGAGAGAATATAAGAGGATAGAGAGGGAAGGACATAATATAGCAATTCAGTTAAAACAAAACATTAGAAAGTAATCAAGAAATACTCGGCAAATGAATATATTAATAGAAAAGGGTTGTATGGATCAAAGGGATGGTGGATCGAAAATCAGAAATGTGAAGGTCCATCATAACTGTGAATTGTAAAGTTGGCTGACAAATAAATATATATCATATCATATCATATATCATATATCATATCATATCATATCATATCATATCATACCATACCATACCATATCATATCATATCATATCATATCATATCATATCATATCATATCATATCATATCATATCATATCATATTTAATAGTAAGAACAGTAATGATCCTGATATTCATAACTACTATAATAACTACTGTAAAATTCTATCAAAAGTCATAAAAAAGGCAAAAAGAATTCATCTGGATAAATAATACAAAATTCAGAAAATAAAATTAAAACTATTTGGGATATTATTAAAACTGAAACTTGTCTGTATCTAAAGAATGAAAATGTATCTTATATTAAAATCAATGATTATAAAGTAGAGGATCCAAAATCTATTCCAAATAATTTTAACGACTTCTAATTAAATATTATTGGAAACTTAAAAATTCAAGCTTGTGCAGATGATGTGTCAATTTGTTATTTAACAGATGCATTAACAATGAATTTCCAGGTCTCAAAGGCACCAAGAAGACACCACTTATGAGGCAACTAGGCCAGGAGATAATGGGTAGGGTCGTCAGTTCCCTTCCCCTCCATAGCATACATCGCCGACTAGCTACATATTACACTAGTCAGATTTCAGATTCATACACACAAATGTTCTTCCTCTGACACATATCAAGTGAGATGTACTGCCTGATAATAGATGTACATATCAGCCAGAACCTCAGTCATTAATTAATTAATTAATCCGTGGCGCTACAGCTCATGAAGGGCCTAGACCGACCAGCCGGCTGCTGGCCTCACGCCCACATGCCGAAGCAGCGGTGGACGATCATCCAACAAGAATGGAGGTATCGTGTGGTTAGCACGATGATCCTCCCAGCCGTTATAGCTGGTATTCGCAACCGGATTTCGCTACCTATCGTAGCTCCCCAAGTGCATCACGATGCTGGGTGGGCACCGGTCCCATACAGTGGCCGAAATTTCATGAGAAAATTTCTTCACCCATGAGGACTCGAACCAGCGCGCATTCCGTAACGCGAGTCCTAGGCGAGATGCCTTAGACCGCGACGCTACGGCGCGGGACGGACCTCAATCACAGGATGAAAGTTGTGCATAATAGATTATATTATTATTTGGAATCCAACAATGTGTCAGTTTCAAAGCAGTTTGGATTTAAAAGAAAACGTCGACAGAGAATGCTGCTTTTAGGTTAGTGAGAGAAGTACTGAATTCTTCAAATTCGTAATTACATGTCGGAAAGATATTTTGTGACCTGGCTAAAGCGTTTGATTGTGTAAGTGACAATTTATTTGTAAAACAATTAGAGCTTTATGGTATTAAAGATTAGGCATTGGATTGGTTTACATCTTACTTATCAAATAGGAAACAGAAACTAGAAATAAATATACTTAATAGTCACTTACTCAGAATTTATAAATATTGAAGAAGGAGTTGGATTCCCGTTTGGTTGATTAATTGGATGGGTTTTTACGATTTTCCCCAATCGTAAGGCAAATATCAGGTAATGTATGGCGAACCCTCGGCCTCACTTCATCTCGTCAAGAAATTGTGTAACTCTTCACTTGTTCCACACCATGAAGCTTTAAAACTAATGTAAGATCTATTGAATACAATAAAATAAATTAAAATGAAAGATTTCTTCAGTTTATTTGGAAAGTCCGTTCGCTAGCCAGCTGCGAATATAGGCATACTGCAGTCTATCGTTTTTTTTTTTCTCTCGCCATAATATTTCTACCTTATTTTCTATTTTGTAGTCACAAGCCTCCGCAGTATTACATGGCGTTGTTCAACAGACACATATGCAATATCAATCCAGATGCTAGCCCGCAAGACGTCTATTCGCAAAGAAGGGAACTTTGTGAAGCATGAACCAGCTGATCGCTTTATTTAAAGATATCTCAATAAAGAACGAGATCTCTTTACGTTCTATAAATCCGCGTTGCGTAACATCCCGATTTACGTCCTTCCGAATGAAACAATGACAAGGAATACACTGCCCAAAATTCCTTAAGTCTAGAAATCAATTTTGAAATTAAGGAATGTTCAATAGGTTAAATGCTAATTTTTAGTTTTAATATTTATAAATACACCATCGTGTGAAGTAAAAAAAGGCAGTTCCTTTAAGGGTAAGGGAGAGTTGGGTAGTATCAGACATCGGGTAATATCGGACAGTGAGTTTCTTACATCTACAACCAGATGATAGTACCTGAATGACATGGTTACGTTTCTGTGATGTCGCATACAGAAATGTAACCATGTCATTTAGGTACTACCATGCGGTGGTAGATGAAAGAAACGCACTGTACGATATTACCAGATTTCAGATACTACCCAACTCTCCCCTAAGTTATTATACAATTTTCTATAATTTTACTAATTTCGTTGCAGATTCTCATCTTCATAATACTTGAGACGATAGCTAATGCTCTTCAGGTCATTTGCTACGTTGTTTTTATTCTTGTATAGATAATAATTTTGATGTATTTGCTGTACTTACATTAAATTTAGGATGTGTGTCATTTTAATAGAATGCCTATCATTTTGATGATAGGCCAATCAGCTTCGTAATGGTAATTTAGTAATTCCATTGGTCTTTCCTGATGAACTTCATAAAATTCCAAATTGACGAGTGTTGTGTGGTAATTGAATGGGTTATTTGAGAAACCAAACAAGTCCATTTTTATCTAAAATGAGTTTACTGTGATTAATACATGTATTTTCACTTCTGTAGGAGAAATTAGACATGTCGTCTTATTTTAAGGGATGATGTCATGACAGTATTTTCTTCAAGTGGATAAAATCAACAGATTTTAAAAATATATTTATTTTGGCCTAGTCTTTACAGAGTTGGCGCACCTGAGGAACGATATCTTTGTTTTTACTTTAAAACTTCATTTTGTAACATGAAAGACAAACTGCATTATGCACTAAATTTACACCTAAATAGCTTTTGTTCCCATTAACTTACACACAAAGTAAATACAATCTGTTACAATTTTTACTAAAAATATTTTATGCGTTTGAGAAACAACACATGTCCACGAATTTTAGTGCACACTGACGCTCTCAAATATAATTAAACTTTTCTTTAAAATATATAGAAATATGCAATTCATATCAAAAATTCACTATAAAAAGATAAAAATGTATGTCCAGTATTTTATAAGCTTCAGATAGATTTTTTGCAGTTTTCTAAAAATTTATAGCTAAAGACATGTGTGATTTCTCAAATAACCGATTCAATTATTTTGTCCATTAGGCGTCATGTTAACTTTCAACGGTATTTATGTAGTTGCGGACATGCCAAAATGTAATGTAAGTTAGGAATAATTGTGGTAACAGACATTTTGATAATATAACAGTAACAGATGTCTGCCTTTCTTTAAACTAGCACTGTTTCGTACCTCATAATGAGTATTTTATCAAATTTAGCGCTTACTGTAATTTCATATTACAGTTCCATTATTTCATGCAACAAATTACAATTTAGCTTCCATATGCAGACTTTGTAAAATTGACATTGCAGTTTTGGACATGAAAGGTATGGACCAAAACTGAAATGAACTTGAAAGTCAGTGGACTTTAAAAATGCGGACAATAAATACGACGACCAAAGTAATGTGTAGACATAAATATGATTGAAGTTGTATCTGTGGACGACGTGTCTTCGACCACCATTTGATCTCCATCGATTCATTTTCTGCAAGAAAGAAAGAAAATCATTAAAGGTAATTTTGAGGCTTTGTCATTTTTATTTATTTTTAAATATAAATTCATTTTATTTAAATAATATTAAATTTCGTATGCATCAATATGGGACAAGTTAAAATCCGACCAGCAATTTACAGTAAATGCAGACGAACAGACATACGGATAAGTATACTTTTTTCAGATACTGGTAATGTGTATATTCGTAAAATTCTGAAAATAGAACTTTGGTAACACCACAAAATTGTCTCTTTATAATTCGCGTAATGAAAAATGAAAAGAATGATGCTCTGACCAAAACGAGACTTCATCCTCTCCTGACGTAGCACAGACATTACCAAAGCCGCTGAACTTAAACCAATGAAAGCAGATTTTCTTAGGGAATTAATAAAGGCTTATAGCGAAGCATCAACTACGACACAGGCTAAATTCCTCCTTTGAAAGTCTCTGTCTGACATCAATAAATTTCTTCTCCGACAAAATAAAATATATGAGGTTTAGGAACAGTGTGTGTCTGTCGCTTAAAGGAGAACTTACGTACAAGTTATTGGCTTCTCTGACGATTTCATGAGTAGACGAAGTGGGAAGCTAAAAGGAGGTCCTTAAAATATTCTGCTGAGATGACTTTAATTTGATGGAGTCAGGTGTAAAATTATAAAGAATTGTTGTTCTGCTCCTGAGGATTTAAGAAGTATTAAACCAGTTTAATTTAATTCCATTTATATTAATTTGTATCGTAAGCAAACATACAGTACGTTGCTGTAGATGTCGTAAAAATATAAATAATATCAGGAAACTCAATCTAATTTAGTAGTTGCGTGAATAAAAAAACTCTTGAATGCTATAGTATGGGCTTTAAAGTAACCAACGATGTAAATACATCTTATATCTCTCAAAATTACAATATGAACTAATTTGGGCAACACATTTACAGACGTGGACAAATTATTAGACTAAAACGTTTTTCTTGGAAACGTAATATAATTCGTCATATCAACTATCAGTATAATTCACATAGTCTCTATTGTTGTAAATATAATTGTTTACATCTTATAGTATATTTATCCAATGGTTAAGTATATTTTTTCTGGCAATGTTGGTACTACTGGTGTTTTAATTATATACTGCAGAAGATAATCTCCTATGGCCTGCAAGAAGACCAGAGATGAACGAAATTGAAAATCTGTGATCTATACTGAAGAAGAAAGTGAACAAAAAGAGGCTTACAACAAAACATAGACTCATTTAAGCACTGTCTGATATCTAGCTAAATGATGCTGATATTCAAAGAAAGTGTCAAACTTTGGTTTCCACCATACCTGACAAAATCAACGTGTTAATAAACAATAAGGGAATGTTCACAAAATATTAGTAACCTCAAGACTCAATTTTCTGTTCATTATACAGTATCTGTGCAAAATACATTTTTGTTCATTATTTCTACCGATAAATACAGCTTCATTGCACATAAAATTAATTTAGTCTAATTGAATTGTTTAATACAGACGTGGACAAATTATAATTTGTCCACGTCTGTATTAAACAATTCAATTACTATATTGCTATATCATTATTTTTATTTCATCTATATAACCTTAGGCAAAACTAGGGAATAATTAAACCTCATGGAGAAAGACTGTCGTTCAGATCCAGTATCATACTCGAACTGTTACAATTTAATTAAGAATAGGCTTTGAAATTTATAGAAATTAACTGCAGTTAATATTTTTCACTTATTCGTCCACTCTTTACTTTTAGTTTAAGATAGTGAAATTAAATTTTGTATAAAAACTTATTGGGAAATTGTGTAGCTCCCGGACTTGACTAGATAATACCACTGATCACATAATTATATAATAGATTGATCAGCCTAATGCACTTTCAAGACAACTTATATCAATTTCACTATGCTGCCATTTAGCGACTTATTATTATTATTATTATTATTATTATTATTATTATTATTATTATTATTATTATTATTATTATTATTATTAGCATGTTAAACTGACCATTCGGCTGGTTTTTTTAATGATGGAAAATTATTGATATAATCCACAAGAAACGAGAGAACTCGAAGATATCTAACCCAATGAGGTATCTGATCACAAGGTATTCTACTTAGGTCACAAGCATTTGAATTTGGCTCCCTGGTGTGAAAAGTTAAACAAGCTATTCAGAATTATTTTAATGTGTTCAATTGGTAATTTGTTGTTAAGAGCTTTTCTGGCTCAGATAGCTCCGATTTAAAATTTAATAACAATCGTTTTATTTCGGTAAATAATGAAACCATTCATAGCTTTTTGCCGTTTATAATTAGAGCTTTACAAACAATGGAGTCCCAATTCACAGGTCACTTGCTGGAGTTAATGTTTTCAACTACGTTATATAAACGTTGTTCACCGGTTCGATATTAATTTTAAAAGAATGGAAGACTACTAACCTGCAATTAAACGTAGTAATGATTTGTAAAAAAAAATGAATTGTGTCGGCTTAAATAACTTGTGATAAACTGTGCTTTTGTATAGCGAAAATAAAAATGTAAAGTGCAAAATGTAACGAGTTTGTGAGTTTTCCGCATACTATCTCAGACGTGAATCATTACCAGGTTTTTATATGAAGAAAATAATCATGATTTGTTTCAATATTAGGTCTATATGAGATATAATGAAGTGTCGGTTTTTGGTTAAATCAGCTTCAATAATGATTTGATTAGATGTTGCTATGGAAATTCCATACATCATCTTGCTACGTATGTTGCACAGTAATTAACGAGTGCCCACAAGTCAATTATATTCATTAATTATTACATTAATTCAGTTGTCAATAAGCACTGGTAGTGAACGGACGCAAGTTGAGGGCGGCTCTGACGTTGCAAGTAGAGAGGCATTGACCTCAGGAAATGTTACAGAAGAAAATTTAATCCAAGAAAGTGAAAATGCATAGTAGTGTACAACAGGAAATATTAGCAGGGGTGAAAGAATTAGTAGATCGGAATATAGGAGATCTAAATAATGAAGAAAGGACAAATAATAATGAATCAAGTGACAACAGACAGGAGATTGAAAGGGTTAAGATAAACATAGAGGGACACAGTGAGAAGATTGAATTGCTGAGACAAGAAATAGAAAAAATGAAGAGGAAAATTAAGCAGTACGAAATAAGTCAAAGAAAAAGGACATTGTTAATCTTCGGAATAGAGGAAAAAGGACGTGAATTCGCAATATAGAAACCGAGGAGGCAGTACGCAGAATATGCTACGAGATCTTCAAACTGGAGGTAAAAGCAGAAGACATCGAGGAGACTTAAAGAATCGGATTAATATGTAAAGGGCTATTGTGATACGATCCTCAAATATAGTAACCAAAGAAAAAATATTAAGGAACTTATATAGAGTGCGAGGAACGTGAATGAGAGTTAAAAAAAGACCTGAGCTACGAGATCAAATGTAAAAGGAAGCTACTACTCCCTTTTATGAAGGCAGCAAGAGCGAATGGACACTTTGCAAAGTTATATGAAGACAAATTAAAAATCAATGGGAAATTCTATGACGTAGAATTCTGTGAGGCAAATGAAAACCATCCAATATTTGGATTAAGTACGAAGAAGCGAGATCATCAATATGCAAAAGAGCAGAGGAGATCTGAAGACACGAGGTCGCAAGGTACGAATGGACAAACTGATGGAATTACAATCGTGAAGAAGAAGAATGGTCAAGAGAAAAATAAAATGAAGCAACAGCAGTTATCTCACAAACTGAAAAGTAGGGAAATTGAAGAAAATCATTGGTATGGATTAATACCGACCAGCCCAAGTAAATAGATGTTAAGCGAAGATGGGAATTGTAACTAGGATAAAATACACGTGACAGGTGATGAACAGTCTGCTCAATCTCAATTGCGGTGGAAAGTAACTATCATAACAAGACCGTTGATCAGGTACGTGTAGACGATAGAGAATTGGCTGAATTGCAGATCGCGCCGGAGGAAGAGAGACAGAACCAAGAAATGCTGAGATCAAGAATACGGAAGAAGAAAACATATGTGAAGAAATCAGATAAGAACGGCGTAAGTGCCACAAATGCAATGAAGTTTAGTGACACGATTAAAAATTCAAGTGATCTGGGAAGTGATTTAACCAGATTAGTGGGAAGGAAGGTCAGTGCCGAGAGGAGAAGTGAAATTGTTTCTATGAGTGCAAGGGCTGAAATGGTGAGAAGTAAAGTGAAGAAAAAAAAAAGACGAGTTTATAACAGAAAAGGGTGAAGTGGATGTTTCTGGTCCAGAGACGGCTAAGGAAGACACGACTAAGGACTTAGTAAGTAAATTGAAATATGAAATCGAAGAGTGTAATAGGAAGTTAAATAAGACGATAGATAAGACCAGGCCTGCAGAACTCGTAAGAAGGAGAAATATGACGTCAGCCTCACTCCACTTCCATTGGGGATGATCGACTTCCGCGTAGAGTTATTTACCTTCTCTTGTCGTCAAAGGTCCATCAGTGGTGGCATGTAATTTTCAAAAAGGATTGTAATAAATTCATTGTTTTTATAATGCGTTACCCCGTTTCAAGTTTTACAATTATGCTAGATTTCCTGTCGGTAGTTTCTTTGAGATTTTTTTGCACCTAACCTGGTTTAGATTTTCGAAAACTTTCCTCCTATCATCACCTACGGAAACATAAATTTATAGCATTTAAGTAATGAACCTTGAAAGTCAATATTAATTTCAATTCAAAATGAACACAACGAGTGACGTCCTTAATTTTACAGTATATAAACAAATAATCAATATACAGTTCGTAATAATGAACTTACCAGAAAGTTTGTGCATTCCATAATTCTTAATATGGACTTTGTTGAAATGTAGTTTAATATTGAAATGACGAGTGAAATAAATGGGATGGGACACAGTAAACAAGCAATTCTTTCGTCTTCAACAACAAAATAATCATATTCCCATTTCCTTTGGAAGTAGTATTCCTTCACGGGTTTAGATTTTGCCATGTTCCAGTTCTCTTTAAACTGCAGTACGCGTATTATTTGTTTGTTTGTTTGTTTATTTACTTACTTACTTATTTACTTATTTTCTTATTTACTTATTTAGGCCTACTTATTTACTTATTTATTAACTTATTTACTTATTTATTTACTTATATATTTACTTATTTATTTACTTATTTATTTATTTACGTATTTACTTATTTATTTACTTATTTACTTATTTAATTACTTTCTTACTTACTTTCTCATTTATTTATTTACTTATTTGTTTATTTATTTATCTATTTATTTATTTATTTATTTATTTATTTATTTATTTATTTATTTATTTATTTATTTATTTATTTATTTATTTATTTATTTGTTTATTTGTTTGTTTGATTCTTTGTTTGTTTGTTTGTTTGTTTATTTGGCTGGAGTGCGTTACAATGTTGAATGACAGCATTGACATCCGGTCATATAGCTATCACTTACTTATCAACGTACAATTTGTTTATCGTCCTATTATTAGTAAAACTAGTGAAGACCAGTAATACAAGTTTTGTAAAAACAGGAATTAAAACTTTATTAATGCACGAAAAATCATAATAAATTCTTCAAATAAAGTAATTGGTTTGTTGCTGTCAGGAGCTACAGTTCTGCAGGCCTGGATAAGACGTTAGAGGTATTGAAAATAGGTAAGGAGTATGGTGGAAGAGGCTAGCTAGGATTGCGAAGTATAATATGTAGAAAATTAGCGAGATCTGAAAATGAAATGTACACAAGAAACAGGCATAATAACGAACATATTGGACAATGATGTAATATGTTTTAGTAACAAGTATTATTATAAATAGTGTGTGTTCGATATAGACTAAGACGTGAACTGAAAATCAAGAACGGAATGATAAAAGTGTCAATTTTGAATGAATTAGAGGAGTGTAATAGGAAGTTAAGTAAAACGATACAGATCATGAAATTAGGTGAGGAATATGGCGAGGAAGACTAGCTAGGATAACGAAGTATGATATGTAGAAAATTAGTGAGATCTGAAAAGGGAATGTACATAAGAAACAGACATAATAACGAACATATTGGGCAATGGTGTAGATGTTTTTGTAACAAGTATTATTAGAAACAGTGTGTGTTCGATATAAGTGAACTGAAAATCAAGAACAGAGTCGTAAAAGTGGCAATTTTGAATTATCTAAATTAAGTTGTTAGGTTTTAAAGGTGGGAATAATGATCATTTTAAATGCAGTCGAAAGTTAAGTTATAAGAGCGTCTACAAAAGGTATATCTGTAATTAATGTAATTGTGGCACTGGATACAAAATTGTGAGGTCCACAATACATGGATGTAAATGTTGACATCAAATATATAATATCATATATCATATCATATCATATCATATCATATCATATCATATCATACCATATCATATCATATCATATCATATCATATCATATCATATCATATCATATCATATCATATCATATCATATCATATCATATCATATCATATCATATCATATCATATCATATCATATTAATTGTTACCGTAACAGATATATTCTATAGGACCAAAAAATAATACTCTTTAGTAAACTATTATATTCAGGCTAATATGACGAAAAAAATAATCCAGCATATAATAAATTTGTTTCAAAACTGGGATCCAGAATAACTCTGGGCAGCTTTAGAATCAAAGATATATTGCATAATCATAGGTTTTTCTTTTTCTTCTATCTCTTTTACAGAAATGTTGCTTACACTTATTTTTTATTTAACATTCTACAGTGGGAAAAGTTTTCAGTGTATAATAACATACATTACACGGTGATTTACACGGTGCTGGTTTCATTCGCTTTGAACAAGCATCTTTAGTTGCTAGCCAATTCGCTGGAAAAAAAAAAAAAAAAAGACTTGTAAAAGACCAGTTTTTTTTTTCTTTTCATTAGCGACTAATTTACAATTCGCAGTACTTGTCCTAATTTAACGCTTCCTCAAAGCGATAAGAGAGCGACTGGGGAATAGATATGCCTTATGCTCATGTGCGGCACAGCTTGCTGACTACAATGCATGTAAAAAATTAGCTGATACGCTTCTATGTATTCGTAAGCTTGCAGAACGGTAAAATAAATACCTAATACAACTGTAAAAAATAGACCTTGTAGTGCTTGACTATAATTATTTTCTAGAAGACCATGATGTGCTCATGTTACAGTAACCTAAAGCGCATTATTTTGAAATACTGTCCTACCGAATTTTGCACACCTCTTCTCCCGCTTACTTATTTTTCCGATTCTACAATCTTTCTCGCTATCATAACTTAAATACTCGGTCACACTATGATATTGTCGGACCATCGGATCTTTGCCCCCGTAGGATATGCGAACTGAACCCTAATTCCTTCTCAGCCTCGGTAATTCATTTCTCTCCCTGCATTCTTATCTCTTTATTTTATATATCTCTCTCTTTCTCTCTTCCACTATTCACAATTTTGAGCCTTCTTGCAGGACAGTTTATTTGCACTTGCAGTCCAATGTTGTCAATTCAACATGAATACTGTAGCACGGAGTGGTGAAAAGAATATTATTAAGCAAGTATTAGCATTTTGCGATGAAGAGAAACAAACAGGTCAATATCTGTTTCCTATAAATCAGGCAGCGAAAAAAGCAGCTGCGATCACAGGTGAGACTTATTTTATTTCAATTGATTACGTATTACTTAATTAATGCTGACATAATACAACATTTTTATGTAATTTATATAGGCAGGTCAGAGCGCCTAATAATGAAAATCAGGAGAGAGGTAGTCTGTGTAGGAGATGAAAAGCTAGAATCACTAGGGAAGAACAGACCAAGGGAACCTTTAATTCTTGTATACGAATGAACCAATGTATTTTAAGAAGAAAGATACAAGAATTTTATACCATGCAGAAAGAAGTTCCGACATTGAAGAAATATAAGATCGTAGCATGTAGTAACTTCGCCATAGCCGGTCCCTAGTCCGGATGAGAAAGAAAGATGGTACATGACTTTGTGTTCATTCATTCCTACAATTTTATTAGGACTTGATCACGTTCCAAACCTAACAAAGTAAGATAATGAGGTGAAGACGAAGTATTTATGACGAAAACATTTCTCTTTAAAAACGAAATAGATTCCCATCACGTAATTTCCATTTAACCAACAAATATCCACTGTAATCATACAATTATCTCCAAATAATCGTAGAAGTCAATCAGCGTCATTAGACCTACTTAAATTAAATTTTGAATAAGTAATATTTAACCTCACATTAATAAGCAATATTCAAGAGACATGACATTGTTTGACGGAAGTTTGGCAACATCCCTATTCGGCAAGGTTCGTGGCCTGCAGTTTGACGTGGTGGAAGGAAAGCTGGTGGAATGGAGTGAGTAGAGGCGTTAACTTTTCCAAGTTCGACGACAGCGCTGAAGGTGCACAGATCCGATGGTCCGACAATAACACGCTAGAAATACCACTCCACTCATCATCTCTTTATTCTTCATCTTTCTGGTCACTGGAATTCTCTGCCGCCTGAAGTCAAGGGCTGCCGAACTTTAAATTCTTTTAAATGTAAATTACAAAAACATCTTATGATGAGTTGCCAGACCTAACGCGTTGCAAATATTTAATGCAATGTATTCCACTGCATTTATATATATATTTTTTTTTTTGTTTCTTATTTATATTGTGTAAACATGTAAATTGTGTTTATTTATCACTTAACACCAATATGTATTTCACTGTGTTTTATTATTATTAGTCTATTATTTTTATTGGGTACATTTTATTCAATTTTCGGTTTCTGGTTTAATTATGTGAAGCCTACTTACTTGTAATCTAATACTGATATGTATTGCAATGTGTTTATTTTTATTTTTACTGTGTACATATTTTATTGAATTATCGGCTCCTTTTTTGTGTGATTCGTATTTGATTCTAACAATATTAATATGTATTCCACTATGCTTATTTTTATTTTATGATGTAAATTTTTATGTAACTACCTCTTTTGATCTAATTAGGTACCTAAATCCTTTCACTATGTAATTACTTAAATCTGATCCAGTTGTATGTTCAACTATGTAAGCAAGTTAATATTATTATTATTATTATTATTATTATTATTATTATTATTATTATTATTATTATTATTATTATTATTACTTAATTGTTTCTTAATCTGTTTTCAGCTCCAGTGACCTGTCAAACATGAAACCTCTACTACATTGTGCCGGATACGGTAAGTGCTAATTGATAAGGCCAGATAAGTGTTATTATTATTATTATTATTATTATTATTATTATTATTATTATTATTATTACTTAATTGTTTCTTAATCTGTTTTCAGCTCCAGTGACCTGTCAAACATGAAACCTCTACTACATTGTGCCGGATACGGTAAGTGCTAATTGATAAGGCCAGATAAGTGTTATTATTATTATTATTATTATTATTATTATTATTATTATTATTATTATTATTATTGCTCTTACTATAAATATATAGCCTTGTGTAAGTAAATATTGCAAATAATAATATTAAATGTCAACGATACATAACGTACATTCAAAATACGAGAAGTTTATTATGTCTTTTAATGCACAAGACTGAACGCGGTATTTTTAGACGGAAGAGTTATTCCTGTTCACATAGCTCACCTCGCATGTAAAAGAGACGATCCGCCCACTTCTGCATAAATGTTAGCTTTAAGGGTGTGTGCCCCGCTATGCCATCTGTCCTCCCTTACTGCCTCTTCATAAAAGTCATTTTCTACCACTGCATGGGAAATATATGACTTCATAAGCAGTTTAACTCCAGATAGAAGTATTCCAGCGAGATGTAGGGAAAAAGTTTATGACCAGTTAATAATAACTGTAACTCTGCGAAACTTACCCAGAATGGATTGTGCAGGCACAAAATTGTAATAAATTGCTTTTCTTGGCATAAATGCTGCGGGAAATATGCTTAACGACTTTTAAAAACACATGCAATAACATATCATTTGCGCTTCAGTTCCAGTTTCTCTATTTTTTCATTTCTAAAATAGAATGTACTAGAGAACAAAAAGCTGTAACGCATTTTGTCTGACAGAAATGACAAGCTTTTTAAACTATATTGTAATATCTAGCATTCTACCCAGAAAATGAAACTTATTCGTTGAAAGTTATAACTTCTTTCGAAGTATTGAATATAAATTGAAAAATGCTTTGTTCTCCGGAAAGGTTCATCTCTTCGCGATAGAGGTCCGAATTCAAATCCTGGCAAGTCGAAGTAGACGTTTTGATAGACCAAGACTACATTTTTCCGAGGTTTGCCCTCAACCCAATATGAGCAAATGCTGAATAACTATCGGTACTGGACCCCGGACTCATTTCACCGGCATTATCATCTTCAGTTCATTCAGGCGCTAAACAACTTAAGATGTTGATAAAGCATCGTAAAAACCTAATGATAGGAAACTGCACACCAGTATCACCTTAAAAGCATAATGCGATAAGAGTTTTGATATGTAATATTAGTTGCAGTTAAAACATTAGGTAAGTTTGCTTTGTACTATAATACTGTTTTGATTAGTTTATTGATTACTTTTATAAGGCTAAAGATGGTACAATATCAATTCCAATTTACCATGTCATACTCAGTCTCTTTCTTTGGAATATCACTTTCTTTATGAATGATGTGTTTCATTCACTTGGTATAGTATAATTATACTACTATGGAATGTATGTGAATATTCCTTCTTAACTCTTTATTACGTTATTAACATTTAAAACACAAGTGTAATATTAAGAAATTGGTGTTAATACTTTTGTTGTACAGACAATATAGAAAATATCAAACAGACAGAAGCCATATAAAAATAATGACATAAAATTTCACGTTCCGTTTGAAGTTTGTGCACCACAATTTTCTTAATTCAACAGGCTGCTTATTCGTATACTTAATTCTTCCTCCTTCCATGCCTAGCGCTTGATACCCGCGCACGACGTCAAGGTCATAAAAATGTGCTTGTTTTGACACTACTGATATACAGCATCATAACGGAACTGCAGTAAACAAAAGGGTGACAAGGTATGGTCCCCTGAGCCATAGGGCAGAAGCATGCGTTACAATAAATCGAAATTACATTCAGAAAATCCTATGATGATGATAAATAAATATTCACATCTTGGAAGACATTAGTTTTTAGGACCCATGTTCATTGGAATATTTTTATTTTCATGAATACTATCACCTCTCAAAATATTGAATGCTTTCTTAATACATTGTATAATTGGACAGAGATAATGTATGGGGTAGGCCTATTTGTTATAACATTGGTATGATAAAGCAAGCACCAATAACACTGTATTTTGATATGAAAAAGACATAACAGTAGAGCTTTGTTTATCGTAGTGTTCGACTTATTGTTGTTTCTGCAAACCATCATTTGGTATTTAATGCTATTAATTCGATTATCATCGAAATTCTACCGATCATCATTTTTATCGGATCATAAACTAGTAATGAGTATATTTTCCCTGGATGACTAACGTTCGCACAATCCCATGCATGAAATCAAGCACCCGATCAAGGATGGAAAGTCATAAAGCACCAAAGTTTTCATATCTAATAAGATCTAATCAGTTCAGAATTCCAGCTATCCATTTCATAGTAACAGACATTATTTACTTCACGGACTTCCATTTTTCGAAACCAAGAGGAATCCTTTTCATTTTCCATTTAACTTTCTCTTGACTTCCTCTACATACGTAATGTTTTAAAAGATGCATTTCTCTTCCTAATTATATGTTAAATAGAATAACTACATCTTTTGATATAATCAAAATCGTGGACAGTTAGGTTCTGTTTGTGGGATACATTCAACGCCTGTGCATTTCTTTTTTTATAGTATGCTTGACTTTGGAGGTTTTTTTAAATATTCTATAGTCTTTTTTATATAATTATTTTACTATGCAGTTATACTTTTTCTGTAGATTCTTGATATTTCCGAAGACTTTTAGGCTCTCATAAAGTTCCTTAACCTTTTTGTACCTGTCAAGAACATTTGCATTTTTTCGTGTGCAGACCGCTCGTTTTTCAGGACTAGTGGAAGGTTCTGGATCAGATTCTGAATCTACAATTCCTTCATGTAAAGTTTCGCCACTATCCGAATCACTATCGACGTCTAAAGTGTCACAGGTTACAATAAATGTCATGTTTTATATTTGTCATGTATAAGTTGTAGAAGTTCATACGAAAATGTTTTATCTTTTGCTTCTTCTCCGATTATCTCACCATAAAACTTATCAAGTTCCAGTTTTTTTAATGTTCCCAACACTAATGGGATTAATGCACGACATAATAATACCACGTTGTTTATTATACAAAAATTAGCTCGTATATATATATATACTTTTTTTATTCAAATAGCTGAGGCCCAGTTGGGACGGTTCCCTTGTCAGTATCCGAGGATAGAATTATCAGCAGGAATGTGTTGTCCCTTTCATCCCCTGACCTAATCTCTTGTGACTTTCATTTCTGGAGAATTCTAAAACAAAAAATTGTGTACAACATTGGAAGACATTTAAAATATCATCCAAGATAACATTGCCTATATGTATCTTTGAATGGGAATGCAGCCAGTACTACGAATAAGTGCTGTTTTGTCTGTTTATATTTAGTAGAATTTTACATTAATAGCTTGTATTGTGTTGAATTACCCACACTGCACTGCGTATTAGCGATAGTATAAAATGGAATCTAAGGGAGATGGCACTATCGCCCAGCACTGCGACCTGTTACGATGTGTGGCGTTAACCCTCAAGCTAGGCGCATTCTCAAACCCACACCGACTGACTACACTAAGATTCGCTGCGTATCCAGGTTTTGATCAAGCAATCCCCCTCGTCCCTAGATCTGCCTCTTCCTTTCCTAATATGAGAGAAAAACAAGAAGAACCCCGAGAAAAACCCTAACTGCGACTTTGTCCGCCTCAAGTGTCCTATGAATTTTTCGATGAAAAATCCCAGACCTGACCGGGACACGAACCTGCGTGACAGGTCGGAGGTCTAACCACTCAGCCAGCGCAGGAGTATTTACGATAGTACGTTCTCTGCATGACCGGGATCTGCGAGCGACTCGGTCGTGAGCCGGATTGTCGCGTTGAGCTTTCTCTACAGCCTATTCACCCAGTCTACCTGAAAGTAATGTTAGTGTACTTGTACTTAAATAAAATAGTGACTTGTAAAAACGACATTTTTTTCTTTCTTTGTTTTTTTCCTTGCCTATATCACGCATCTTTCGCTGAAGTTACGAAAGTTTGGTGAAATGGCGAGTTTTATGGCAGGTTAGGTTTATTTCACTCAGAACCCTGTATGTTTGACTGTAGGTTGTATGCTGCTTGTAGTGATATTTTGTATTGTTTCGCCGGCAGCCATAGATTTCCACGGAAGCCTTAGTCCGCCACGTACTGTATGTATAGTAACCTTGAGGTGACCACTTGATTTGTGCTCTGGTTATGAATGTCCGCTATGCTCTCGTGTTCGTGGACGCGATCGAACAGGCACACCCCCTCCCTCTATGACGTAAATAAAGGTCTCACAACAGTGTGCGGTGTAGCAGAGCTGTCTTATTCCACTCCAGCCCTCCATCTCTCGACGTGACTCCACTTTCAAGGCTTTCAAACGCCGACACCTGCTGTCCCAACGTCAACGGCTTAACAGCCATTCCAATAATGGTATCCGCGGTTATTTATTTATACAGTTATCCGTTCATCTTTCTTTTTTCAATGTTTCATTGCCATCCCTAATTCAGTTCATTTTCGTTTTTATTTTACTTCAATTATTCCCTACTTCATTTCATTCTACATTCTCTCTCTCTTTCTCTGTGTCTGTCCGACGATCCGCCTGTCCGTCGATTCTTCTGTCTGTCGGTTCGTCTGTCTGCCAGTATGTCTGTCGGTCCGTGTGTCTATCCGTCAGTCTGTGTCCGTCTATCTGTCTGTCCGTCTGTGTTCGTCCGTATGTCTGTCCGTCTGTGTCCTTCCGTCTGTCTATCAGTCTGTCCGCCCGCTCGCCCGCCTGTGGGTCAGTCGATCCATTACATTCACCTGTCCATTCATCCATCAGTTTTATTATTTTTTTATGTTGTATTAACAAACCAGTGCATACATCTAAGTATATGCTTTATTAATGTAAAGGACCTCCCCTCGACGCTGTAATGGCATATAAGGGGACAAGATAAAAGAAGAAAAAGTTAATTCATTTTAATAAATTGCATTCTGTTGTATTTATTTTGTTTGGAAAGAAGTTTTGCTACATACGCATTTTACATGTTAATTATTTTATGTACTTTATTTATTTAGTTATTTATTTAGTAATTTATATATTTAGTAATTTAATTATTTATTTGTTTACTTACTTAATTACTTACTTAATTACTCATTTACTTATTTGTTTGTTTATTCGTTAATTTACTTATTTATTTACTCATTTATTAATTTTTATTTATTTATTTTATAAGGCCACTAAGAGAAATACCAAAAGGACAAGGATTCGATCGGTGCTGTGGATTGAGCCTCGCCGTAGCTCAGTGGTTAGAGCGCTCAGTGGGTAGAACTGGTGGTCCCAAGTTCGATCCTCGGAGAGAAAGCGAATTTTTCTCCATCAATAACCAATTATTTTATAAGGTATAAGGCGACAGTATAGTAATTCTGGAAGAATCGATTTCTACATTTTTGTGGATATTCCCGTTTCATCATTATTTCATAATGAGGCGTTCAGAGCTAAAGTGGATCAAGTCACAAATTTTCATAAAAATGAGTTTAATTCATTTTCTGATTTTATCTGAAGTTGGATATTTTCCGAGCAGTAATGGATCAAGTCTTAATTTCAAGCATTCGCCGGTAGGTGACACCAGTCACTTTTGACTCAGATTTTGTTCACGATGTTCTGAGCCATAGTGGATCAAGTCACCAAAGCGTTGCATCAATTAACATCACAATTGTTTATATTTTATAAATCTATAATTTGAGAATGGAGCAATAAAATTATTGCTAGTCAAATTAGATAATCCACTAGAGCAAGTTAACTTTAAGTTCTATTATCTCGAAAGTACATCTCATGGACTTGATCCACTTTAGCTGTGAACGCCTCATATATATATATATATATATATATATATATATATATATATATATATATATAGTCGTTTCCGGCATTATTTTTATATATGTAAAAGAAAATAGACGGATTTTGCTCATGTTCAGCAATTACGAACCAATTCAACCGTTTATGATGCATAGGCCTACTTGTTTTATTTAGAAGTATTAATGGGTGTTTATTTTTTAAATGTCATAAACGACTAGTCTAATATTAGAGCAGGGCCTATTTTTTCTTTATAATTTGTTTGCTATACAGGGTGATTCATTATTACGTGTAAATACTTTGTGTGTGTATTGTAGAGGTAAAACTAAGACTAAGATGTTCTATACAAATTTTTCTCAAAACCTTTAATTCCAGAGTTACAGTAGATGACACGTTGTAGTAACTGCACAGGCATTACTGTCCTGCCTGATGCAGCGTCAGTCGGCTAGACAGTTCTTCGTACTACACAGCAGTGGTGTTGAGGGAAAGATGTACACAAACACTGAGTATGCTGATATGCACCTTGTGTATGGTGCAGCAGAAGGTAATGCACTTGCAGCACGACGACGATACAGTGAGCTGTTTCCTAGACTACAATTACCAAGTCATCAGACATTTGCAGGTGTGGGCAGGCGTATGAGAGAGTACGGAATTCGAAGTGCGCCACATACAGGACGACCATGTAGAGGACTGTGTTTTGGACATGGCAGATCAGGATCCAGCCGTAACTACTAGACTACTAGAGCAATTAGTGCAGCACTAGGAATTCCGCAAAGTACTGTATGGCGCATGCTTCGGAGACAACAGCTGTATCCATTGCACCTGCAGAAAGTACAAGAGTTGACAGCTGCAGATTATCCACATCGTCGACAATTCTGCCAGTGGTTACTACAGCACAAGTTCCACGCAAAATGGCGTTAACAATGGAATTAAAGGTTTTGAGAAAAAGTTGTAGAGAACGTTTTAGTCTTAGTTTCACCTCTACATTACGCACACAAAGTATTTACACGTAATAATGAATCACTCTGTATAACATGAAGTGATCCATGAGAGCGCGCTGCCCTTCTATTCCCAAAGGTTGTGGGTTCTATCCCGGGCCAGGTCGATGGCATTTAAGTGTGCTTAAATGCTACAGGCTCATGTCAGTAGATTTACTGGCATGTAAAAGAACTCCTGCGGGACAAAATTCTGGCACATCCGGCGACGCTGATATAACCTCTGCAGTTGCGAGCGTCGTTAATAAAACATAACATCCATGAGAGCTCTAACTAGAGACAATTTTTTGCCTCATTCACTAAAGTTCTCCAGAGACTGCTGCTTTAGGCTACGTCTTGATGGTCTTTAGTAATAGAAGACTGTGCACTGGGTCCTTCCATAGGAGTCATGCGCTTAATGTGCCTTACTACCCTTCATGTAAAAAGGAGTGTTGAAGAACGTCAGCTTTCTTTGTAGATTTCGCGACTCAGATATGTGGTGCCATCTGTAGATTGGGGAGTGTATATTTAAGGGTCCTATGAAGTCCCAGTATAGGGTCTTTTCGTTCTCCCAAATGCGTACTAAGCCCCTTCAGTCTGATTCTATTTGTACGCCAATTACAATACTATTTTACGCCGCACTGTTTTGTGTGAACACTATAGAAATGATAATGATTAATAAATATTGAAAATAATAGTTGGCGCGTGTTCGATCCCCGCTTGGGCTGATTGCCTGGTTGGGTTTTTTCGAGGTTTTCCCCAACCGTAAGGTGAATGCCATGTAATCTATGGCGAATTCTCGGTTCTCGGCCTCATCTCGCCAAATACCATCTCGCTATCACATATCTCACCGACGCTAAATAACCTCGTACAGTGTCGTTAAATAACCAAATAAAAAAATTAATAGTGACAGCTGGAGTGATGGAAGGAAACGGGAGAATCCCGAGAACTCTCAGGAAAGTTGGCTTTATTACGATTCTTCAATCACCCGGTTTCGAAAGCAGGTCGACCAATTGAGCTACAAAAGCGATATATTGCGGGATTGCACACATTGTTTTTCGACATTATACTTCAGCAAACTCGTTATCGAAATAATTTTTTCCCAAGCTGTCTCTATGTTCTCCATCTGTCTGTATATTCCTGTCTGTCTGTCCATCTGTCTGTCTATCTGCTTACATAGCCATCCATATATTTGTGTATAACGACTTCTCTTAAATTATTGTTCGCATTTTGTTTCTGTTCAGTGTCTATAAGCAAATTCATTCGGGAACGTTTCTTATGAAATATTTAATAATCCTTCTTGATCACTAATGAACGTCTAGTTTTAAACCATAACACAAAGTGAACATTTACTGACAATTGGATCAAATGATATACTGCATAATATACAGAGTTAACCGTAAGTAATTTCATTAATTTCAGGAGGTTATTCTTTGAGATATTTCAAACAGAAAAATTTAATGCAATTTTGCTGGTTCTTTTGCTTCCTTTTGGAGATAAAAATAAAATTTAAGGGTGCTATTCATAGACATTTCGCTATCCCGGGCTACGAGCGTGCTAAATATGATTCATATCATATCGCTGACACTGGTTTATGAATACGAAAAACGTTAGTTCGCTGATCATCCACCGAAAGCCCGCGCTAAGAATGTCTATGAATACGACCCTTATTATTTAAATGTGCAGAAATTTGATCCGAATTTAATTTTCGTTATGCAAAGGAATTTTACAATGTTACATTTGTTCGGATCACATTTTTGGACATCTAAAGGACAAAATTAAAATTCTTCCAATGATTTATTATCATAATACACTGCTCTCTTAAATTGATTGAGCATATTTTGAATTAAATCAATGGCTTTTCCAGAATACGCAATGAAATGTTTCACATAAAACAATTTTTATCTCCAAAAGGAAGCAGAAAAACAAGCAAAATTGTATTAAACTTTTTCGTTTAAAATATCTCAAAGAATAACCTCCTGAAATTAATGACATTACTTACGGTTCACCCTGTATTTAAATTATTCCCTTACATAAGGTAGAAAAACAAATGAAATTGTAGGTCGACGCATTCATTGTATATCTCCAGAAAGTAGGCCTACCGTTTCACAGACATTGCATCTTATTATCTGGAAAATCATAGCAAAAAGTGTTACGCTTCCTATGAATAGATAGTTCTGTCTTTTCTCGTTTGTTAATGGACAAATTTTGTGAGGACTTGCTTAAGATCATGCATAAAGATAGGATTAGGAACTGTTGTTGTGTGTTGCGTAATGAGAAATTACAGGAATTAATTTAATTTTTATGTAGATGAGGAATGGTCGGTGAATTTTGTCAGGAGCCCTCTAATCCGTGGACAAAGCTCACTTACTTGCCGTAATTGTACTGCATCGGCCTCCGAGCTAAAATTTGCAATCCGTAAGAAGACATGCTAAGATTTTAGAAATATATTGCCCTCAGCAGTATTCGAACCAGCGAACCTCGTAGCCAATGGCAATCAGGGTAACATCTAGGCCTCAGATGACGTCTACATCATGCACACGTTTATGCATCTAAAATGTGAAGGCCGTACATCATTGAACGTCACATACAAAACGCAAAGACTACAAAATTCGGTTACGGTTTGAAGTACATATTCTGTTGATTTGATGTCGTCCTTTGTGCTTACAAAGTAGCGTAAGGAGAGCAACGTGTTGCAAAATTTGAAGAAGGCTGTGGCAGCAGGAGGGTGAGAGGAAAGAAATGCTCCCTGCTGTGACGTAATGGGCTCTCTTCTCACTCAATATATGAGTGCTCTAACTTCAGCACCAATATGTCAGCCTGCAAGTACAATCGAGGCAGAGCAAGACAACACAAGAGACAAGCTTCCTACCCTGCACTCAGTTCCATAAATACAGGTTGAGATACCCTCTTAGATTCCATTTAATGTATAAAAAATTATAATTTAATATTTGTATATTGAGTTATTTAAAAAAGTAGATAGATGGATTTATTGAGCAATATTAAACATACAGATGTACTATATTATCAGAATTTTCTCCTAAATCCAATGCACGGGTCTTCTGACCGTACGTGCTGTGTAAAACAAGTCCTACTTTGTAGGTTTCATCCCCCTCACCTATGATTAGATCCAACCACTCTCCAAACGAACACAGATTAAAATGAACATGTCACAAACAAAACATTATATAACATATCCTAACCTAAAACAGGCATAAAAGTGTATAATTGAGTAGTTACCATTATCCCTTCGTCAGTTCGTATCACAAACTTCAACAGCTGAAGTTCTAATCTGTCTCGCCTTCAAGAGGAACAATCCAGTCTTTTGTTCGCATTCTCTATTCCCCATGAGGTTAAGACATGCAAGCGATCTCCTATTCTGACTTAGCATCGAGGGTGGTAGATAGCTATTTTCTCCGGATATGTTCCGATTCGACACACTGCAATAAAATATGTCTCCAGGAGTCCTTTTCCCCGCACAGTGGACAAAGGTGCTCTCATTCTTCGTTGAAAATTTTATTACTCTTCCATGCCACTCTAAACCTGCACAACTGTCTTTGTTACAAGAATTTATGTTTAAGAAAGTAAGTTATTTGATACCGATAACACTGATAAAATTAGAGAATAGGATTGAAGTCGTCTACAAGAGGTAGCTTGCAACTAGTTTCATATGAATTGAACAGATTATCATAGATAACCCCTGCTGAGGTTGAGTGGTCAGACCTTCGGCCTACGACGCATGCGGTCCGGGTTCAAGTCCCTGTTTGGCCTGGAGTTTTTCATTTGAAAGGTCGCAATTGGGTTTTTTTCTGGGGATTATCCCGTTTCTGCATATTAGGCATCAACATAATTTCTTCCTGACCGTTCCATAGCATTTCTCGAAGCTGGCTGGTGACGCACGGAGGGGAGTGATGTAGGGACGAGTGGGCTCGCCTGCTTGAAACCTGAATATGCAGCGAATTTTCGTATAATCAGCCTGTTTCGGGTGTGAAATCGCTTAGCTCGAGGGTAAGGGTAAGCTTAGCTCTTCTAGGTCGCAGTGCTGCGTCATACTGTCCACCTCCCAAAATTCAATTTATTTCAATTGTTGAGCGCGAAACTGAAATTAATTTATCCATAGGAAACAGAAACCTCGCCAGGAAAGGGACGGTTTTAAAGTATGCGATACACGATAAAATGTGCTGCCTCCTGTCGTTATGGTTAGCGAAACTATGCCATTTACGCAGCACTACACGTTTAGTCACGATACAGGGTGTTTCAAAAATACGGGGCATAATTTCAGGTATGTATTTCCCACATATAGACAATCAAAATAGTTCATTACAACATATGTCAGGAAATGCTTCATTTCCGAGTTATGGCCTTCACAACATTGAAATTCACCGGAACGTTTTTCTTTCCGCAGGTCGTTGCCGTCAAAGGAGAAATTAAGAGGGCACTCTGACAGTTCATTCCGAGGCGGAGGTTACGTTCAGTGTTGTATAGGCGTTAGACTGTGCGACATGCATTCAAATCAAGAGCTGGCAGAGATACACTTCATGTACGGTAAGGCGGACGGCAATGCTGCGCTGGCTCGTCGTTTGTACCAGCAGGAGAGGTACCCACAGCGACAATGTCCAGATCGGAAGACATTTGTACGTCTCCATTACCGTCTGTGCGAGTATGGAAAATTTAACTCTCCTGGTTTGGGAAGGGGACGACCAAGATCTACAACTCCAGAAGTACAGAAGTACACCTGATCTGAACCCTCTCGATTTCTACTTGTAGGGCCATTTAAAATCATTGGTTTATTCGTCTCCGGTGCCTGATTTGGAATCCCTTCGGAATCGAATTGTGGCATGTTCTGAGGACATACGCAATACTCCTGGAGTTTGGGATCGTGTTCGCAGATAAATGAGACATCGATGTGAGGTCTGTATTCAAGCAGGAGGTGGACATTTTGAACATCTTCTGTAATGACAACGACCTGCGGAAAGAAAAACATTCCGGTGAATTTCAATGTTGTGAAGGCCATAACTCGGAAATGAAGCATTTCCGGACACATGTTGTAATGAACTATTTTGATTGTCTACATGTGGGAAATACATACCTGAAATTATGCCCCGTATTTTTAAACACCCTGTATAGTAGTGGAACTGTGCATAGCGTGCATTTGCAATAAATTCAAGGACAGTTTTTTTACCCCTCGGCGGGTTTCTTTTCACAGCTGATCCTATGTCAACAAATTTTGTAATCCATATGTTGGTGGCATGAGCACTAGGCACATGATCATAGCGTCCGAGATTGAAATGTCTATGAAATTCTCTTCTAGGAGACTCGTCACTGTCATTATTTTTAATGTCTTAATTGCAGATGATAGATGAAATGAGAGGGAAGTGGAGAGTGCTGATGTAATGATAGAAGGAAATGGGAGTACCCGGAGAAAAATCCTCTGCAACATCCGCTTTGTCCACCAAAAATTCTATCACGACCTCACCAGGGATCGAACCCGGGTTCGCCTGAATGGAAAACTAACGCGCTAGCATTTCAGCTACAGACTCAGCGTCATATGCATTTCGTGAATAGTATTACCACAGTCTAGTATATATACAGTCACGAAACTTAATCGTAGTAAATATGCACCCATAGTGCTAATCACTAGGATCGCTACTATCGCCTCATTACAGACAATGCGAAATAGTACCGGCACAGACTATTGTTCCTAGTACCTCACAACTCAAACTTCGTGACTGTATAGCCTATACTAGACTGTAGTAGTACCATACTTAATGTTAATAACCTTCATGGTACAAGTGAGCTTGCACTTGCACGGCCGAATGTTATTTTTATCAGCGTATGACGTCATCATTTTATTTACAGTGACGAAAACGATGGTGCTGCCCCTAAAATCAATTTTGGAACTTCATCTTAGACAAGTCAGATATAAGTCACATAATATATACGTTTATATAAAGTAATAGATAAAATCTCTAACATTATTTACTACGAAAGAATAATCTTTGCTATAGCAATTAATTTATATAGCCTAAAACTACTATGAATGAAAGACTAAGGCCAACTAGTCACTACCACACAGACAAAATAATTATTAGCAATATATTAAAAGAGGTTGTATGACCAGAGATTAGCAAAACTAGCTTACACCCCTGATCACATATAACAGATTGATCAGCCTAATTGACTTTCAGGACAACTTTTATCAATTTCACTATGCTGCCATCTAGAGTCTGCAAAAGAAGTAATCTTATAACCTTGATGGAACTGCATGGAGTAATAGCTTGCAGCAGTACGTCCATCTAGCGGTCGTTACCAAAAATTTCATTTCCGACAGTGGATTTTTTTTTATTTTAATTGGTTATTTAACGACGCTGTATCAACTACTAGGTTATTTAGCGTCGATGAGATTGATGATAGCGAGATAATATTTGGCGAGATGAGGCCCTGAATTCGCCATAGATTACCTTGCTCGACAGTGGAGATCCTAGTGTTTTTCTCTTTTATAGTATATTGGTATTTCATAACATGGGAATGGGCAATCTGATATATATGTGACCAGGGCTTACACCTACAATTCGATAGGCAGAAGAAAGTTGAGAAACCCCAGGAAAATACAGAGAATTTTTACTTGTTCTAAAGAGCATACGTGTACCTAATGGTAAATATTTCGAAATATTTATAAATAATTTATATCACTTTCATATTTTCGTTGTTTTGTGGAATGTTCTATTTTCGCTGGCAGAATTAAGGCTATAAGACCTTCTCCACTCAACCAGCCTTAGACCTAATCAATACAGTAGTGACATACATTTTTAAATCACACAGTACACTAAAGGTTCTACAACGGTAATCTTATGTTAAATTTTAACGACTAATACATGTTTATTCGTTCGAATGCAATAAAGAATAAAGTGTATAGAAACTTAATTTGAGGCTCGCTAAATCTCAGTTTATAACACAGAGCAACGCAATATTATTTTAAATGTAATTGTTTGGGACAGAAGTGAAATTGAATTGAATTGGCTTTTGCAGCAATTTCAATTACGGCGGGCATACACTGGAACAGTTGCAGTCGGATGGAATACGTGACAGAAACTGACTTGGTAACACATATATATCACTAAGGGAAGTTTTGTCGTGCAGGCGGTTTATCTATTAAATGGCCTTTGTGCATTTCACCCTGTGTTAAGCTGCATGCGTATTGTTGTGTACCTTTGACAAGTGACATTGAATTTGAACCTGTTGATTACGACTGCCATCTGTGCATGACTGGGAGATTAGGCAAAATAATTATTCAGGTGACGGACATTTCCAAATTGGATTGAAGCGGGATAAAATGAGGGAAGCGACTAATTCGAAATGACATTTTTTTTTACACGAAAAGAAATTGTAATGTACAACACTTTGTCTGTCTGTGTGCTCCCGCAGTAACTTCGTTCAGTAATGAATTTTAAATATGCATTTTGTCACTAATTGCATGACAAATATAATTACTTTAGTCTGTACTATTGCAGTTATAATTTTATTGATAACCGTAAAATAATTATTAAAATTTAATAATTCGCCCTTTCCGCTACAGTATAAGTGATGAATTATACACTATATTTCTCCAAAATATTTATACTATGCTGTTACAGACAACACTATAGACAATATATTTATAGTTAGACAAATATTTGAGAAATGCCATGAATTTAATATTGATCTATATAACACCTTCATTGACTTCAGTAATGCTTTTGATGCAATATGTAGAAATAGAATTATTGAGTGTTTGAAATTTTATGAAGTACCTAATAAAATGATACGATTAATAGCCCTAACATTAAGAAACACTGAGGCAAAAATAAGGGTGACCAATAAGATAAGTGAAAAGTTCAGTATACGAAACGGTGTCAAACAAGGTGATTCGCTTTCAGCTACATTATTTAGTTTGGTTATAGACTTTATATTGAAGAAACTGGAGATGAGTGGAAACATTACAACAAAACTAAGGCAATTTATAGCTTATACTGATGACATAATAATAACTGCAAGAACAAAATCGGCTTTGATACAAATATTTAACAATTTAAAAGAACAGACAATGAAATTTGGAATTGATAATTAATGAGAAGAAAACAAAATTCTTAAAATGTAGCACAAAAAGGGAAACTTTAGGAGATTTTAAAATAAATGATATAATGATCCAACAAGTAGGTACCAAGTTTCAAATATCTTGGATCAACTGTTAATAACAACAACATCATTGAGGAATAAATAAGGGAAAGAATTGTAATGGGAAACAAAGCATACCATGCCAACCTGGAGTTATTTAGAAGTGAATTGATATCTAAACAGTCGAAATTTAAGCTATACTGTACTAGAATAAGACCTGTAGTAACTTATGCCAGCGAAACATGGGTCCTTAAAAAATCCATAAAACACAGACTACTAATTTTTGAAAGAGCAATACTAAGAAAAAATTTTAGTCCAACTAAAATGAATGATGGTACATGGAGAATTAAATATAACAGTGAACTAAATGAGCTGATAAAGAATAGGAACATGATCAATCATATAAAATTGCTAATAATAGAGTGGTCAAACAAATATACAAATGGAAACCAATAATTAACAGAAAGCAGGGTAGACCAAAAAATAGATGGGAGGATGATGTCCTGAATGATTTGAAATTGTGAAAGTGGAAAACTGGACAAAGAGAGTTGGAAGCCGCAAGGAATGGAAGAAAGTTGTTGAGAAGGCCAAAACTTTCACCTGACAGTTGTAGAGCCTGAAGAAGAAGAAGAAGAAGAAGAAGAAGAAGAAGTATTACAGACAACATTCCAACTCAATTGAATTCTACAATTTTCGAAGTCCGTTATAATAAAAATAAATATAAGGATAAAATTATTTATACAATTCGATATTTCTAGAACATATGAATTCATATGTCAGTCAAGAAGAGCGAATACAATCAATAATGGTTTTCTATATAGTAATGGTACATCTTACATTGGTAGGCCTATATTGCTGTAACACAAACTTAAAAATTAACATCTAATAATGCCTGCCTGAGTTGGAAAAAACTGAGAGTCAATTGACCTAATGTCATATTTAAAAAAGAACAATTATATAATAAAAAAGGGCTATCCCATTAGAGGTCCCGGGATTTTATGGCTTCTTCATCATAGGACAATCCCAATAGGCCTAGCACCAGGGATATCAGTTCTACATCTTAGACGCCTATGTTCTCAAGGAAATACTCTGCTATAGTAGGACAACAAACATTTCAAAGTACCTAAGCAGAAATCAAGTGCTCCTGCCCGTCAGACTGGAGTGGGGAATCGTATGTCTCCAGTCTCTTCAAGAGTACGTCCCTTTTTACTCAACATACGTAGTGTAATACGAGGGACGATCGAAAAGTAATGCACAACAACTTTTTGTGGCAACGTATTTAATAAGTAAGAAAAACGCACTAATGCAGACAAAAACTATTTTTCAAGACAGGAACCAAGTCTCTCGACACATTTCCTCCATCGTGACACCAGATTCAGTACATCACGTTCATAAAACTCCGTTTTCTGGGCTATAGGCCTAACCACTTGCGCACGACTGATTTCACTTCTTCATCCGAACCAAAGCGTTGGCCTCCTAGGAATTTTTTCATTGGTCCGAAGAGGTGAAACTCAGGCGGTGCAAGGTCTGGGCTGTAGGATGGGTGACTGCCGCCTCAATGCCTCTGACATTGCGTGGAGTTGGAGTGGTCACTGATCGGCAGAAACGTGCTTCGTCGGTAAGATTTACTCGGCCCTCTTCGAAGAACCTGCACTACCTGGAGATGTTGCTACGGTCCAGACAATCATCACCATACACCTCCAGCATTTCCCTGTGGATTTCACTTGGATTTTTTTGTTTTCCCCATAAAAAACGGACTACACCTTGGTGCTCTTCACAAGTAGACGATACTAACACACGTTCCATCTTTACTCAGTAGTTACCGCTCGTTCCGCAAGAGTGACACATAATCGACCCATTGCTGTCTGTAGAGCAAGATTCAAACTAACTATGTGCCAACGTGGAACGTCCTAACCAAAACAGTATACCGTAAAGAAATTGTTGTGTGTTACATTCCGATCCTCCCTAGTATATAGCATTGTTCCATTCCTATTACGTTAACATATTTCAGGGTAATCTTAAAGCGTATAATGGCCTCCTCTGTAACGCCTCGCGTTATCAGTTAGTGGGTGTGAAAGAATGACATCATGCTCGACGCAAGAACAAGCACTGTATATATATATATATATATACAATGCCGGAAAAATTAATAGCAACTCGGTTATTTTTACCTTCGGATTAAGTTATATCATGTTTTAATGTGACAGGTGTTTAGAAAATAATACAATCTATATATTTTCTGAAAGCTTGTTTTATGTCCGTTCTAATGGTATGTAACAACTTTATTTCGTCTGTTTATATGGCAGTCTGTATAGCATTTATGATTTGAAAGCACAAGACCAAAATTTTGCACTTCATGTATTAGTTTCTTATCTCGGCACTAGTACTTGGTGGGATAGCCTTTTGACCTCACAACTTCTTGATACCTTTTTGGCATGCACTCTACTAGTCTTTGGAGAGTTTCCATGGGCATTGCATGCTACCAGATGCTCACAATGGCCTCAACCAATTGCACTTTTGTTCAGGGCTTCCTTTCTCTTATTTTATTCTTCAAAATCATCCACTAATTTTCAATAGGATTTACACCTGGTGAACTGCCAGGCCAAGACAGTGCTGTGACATATTCTTACTCACGTAGGAACTCTTTGACCATTTTTGCACGATGGCAGGGTGCTGAATCGTCCTGAAAAGTGAATGGTTGTCCTGCAAACAAATCCCTTACTGATGGTAACATCTTCTCCAAAATCTTCTTGTACTTCTCTCCATTGACGATAGATTCCAGGACATCGATATTCCCAACACCATTTTATGAGAAACACTCCCCAAGGCATAACACTAGCAGGAAATTTCACAGTTTTACAGTGCATGCTGGATTCAGTGTTTCACTTGCCTTCCGAAACACTGTACAACCCCATCACTTCCATCAATGTTGATTTTAGATTTGTCACTGAAGAGAACTTTACATCATTGCTCAGCTGGCCAGTGCTGATGTTCTTTAGCCCCTGTAAAAGCTTCATACGTTGTTTGGTGAGCATTGGTTTCTTCACTGGCTTCTTGGACACCAAATCAAATTTTCGCAATATTTTTCTTACAGTTCTAGAACAAATATTAACCCCAGAAGTTTCCTTTCAATTTTCCGTAAGCTCTTACGAGTTAGTAAATCTGTCTTCCAAACATAAACGACGCGAAGCATTATCGGATCTGGGTGAAGTTTTCAGTTTTCTGCCACATTTTCGTGTTCTACTACTCATAACAGCACTCCTCTCTCGAAACTTAGCCAACTATCTCCCAATTGTACTTTTATTCACCCCTACAATTTGAGCTATCGCACTATTAGTTTTGCCACATTCACTTAATGTCACTATCTGTGTAGCCTTTCTTGGTGTTATATCATATTTTTTACGCGTTTTTGAATTAGAATTTGTCAATCAATCTCTTTCAATCGCAAAAACACAACAGGTAATCACGAAAAATTCCTGTGAACATTCATAGGGATTATTAACAGACAAGTAGGAACAGAAGGTAGACACTAGCAACTGTATGCCACTACAGAAACATCTGTGGACAATGAATAAAACTAGCAAAAGCATTTCGTGCCATTTGCTGTCATCTGGCAGCACAATACACACTAACCCATAAAATGCAAAATTTTGGTATTTTGCTTTCAATTAACAAACGCTACACAGACTGCCATATAAAAAGCCATAAAAGAATTTGTTACATACCATTAGAAAGGAAATAAAACAAGCTTTCAGAAAATATATAGATTGTATTATTTTCTAAACACCTGTTACATTAAAACATAACATAACTTAATCTGGAGAAAAAAATAACGGAGTTGCTATTAATTTTTCTGGCACTGTTGTGTATATATATATATGTATATACACACACACACACAGGATGATTCACGAGGAGTTACCGCCACTTGCGGAGCTTAATAGGTCCTATTCTCATTATCTTCAGAGTTACACTAAATTGAAATTGTTTGTAAAATACCCATTTTCTTTAGTTTTAGCGGTAAAGGAATATTACAAATATAGAATGAACTATTCAGAAATATAATTTTTTTAATTGACTAGTATTCTGAAGCTAAAAATGTGTTGTTAATTCCTCACTTACTTTGTACATAACTATTTTCCAATGTTTAACTAAAAATTACATATTCTTACGCACTTATCACAACAATTGTCATAAATCACACGACTTCTAGCAACTTGATTCTTTACATATTACATATTGATTATTTACAGTTCAATTTTGCGTCCTAATGTACAGTCTTAAAGAATTTGCAAGAATGGCTTGATTTGTAACAATTGTTGTGATAAGCGCGTAAGAAAAATTTAATTTTGTGGTTACAAATTGAAGAAAAAATTCTGTACGAAGCAACTATGGAATTAACAACATATTTTTAGCTTCAGAATATTAGCCAGTTAAAGAAATGCTACTTCTGAATAGTTTATTCTGTATTTGTAATATTCTTTTACCCTTAAAATAAATAAAAAAAAAACATATTTTACAGACAACTTAAAATTAGTGTAACTCTGAAAATATTGAGAATAGGATCCATATTTATATAACATTTTTTGCTCAGAATGTCCTCGGAAATAAGCTGTATATAAAGTTTTATAAAATTTACTTATTTTAAGAGTTTAACTACTATAGCAACAATATTGATATACTTAGACAATTTGTAGATTGTTCCGTATACAAGATAAAAAGTCAAACAATAAATATTAAAATTGAGCACTCCATCACTTTTTAGTCGTCCTGTGTTTCAAATTTTGTTGCATATGTACTTGTAAATTCTTTGAGCAATTTCATTTGTCTGCGTTCTACGTAAGTGTGTAATTATATTTTTATGTTCCAAGATTTTACATTGCAAATTAACAAGTTCGAACTGTCTTCTAGCTGCTACATTCCTGCGTTATTCATATATCTTTATAGCTTATGTTTATTCTACTATGTTATACACTGCCAAGTCTTTTATATCTTCTATAGTTTGTCGTATCATTCTTGTTACATTTCTGCACTAAATAAAATACCGTCCAATACTCCTGACCTCGTGGTACAACAAGCCGGCTTTGAGTTACATGTACATCGAAAAATAATATCACAAGGCACTTGACATTAAAATGGTAGGTTTCGATTTTTTCTATTAGAGAACGGATAATAATAACATGCCATGTAGGCCAGGAAGCCACGGGAATCTGCCGCCAAAACAAATGATTTGAAGTGAACAGGAGTGACACACAAAGCAACTCCACTCATATGTACCATGTGGTGCAAGCTAAATGTGCAAATAATTCCCTCTTTAGTTGTCATTCGGAGGCAAAAATGGCAGTGATTTCCCTTGGGGCCGGAATCTGTTTGCAGCAAAACATGTCCAAGTCCTCTACATTGTTTCACCGTGGTTCATTTTTCTACTACATTCGCCATTTTATTAGGCATTCGGCCCATAATTTCATGTAGAAAAAAGGCTCCTCATATTTCTCCTGGATAGAACGATGAATCAAGTGATGAATAAAAGAATGACAAAAAAGACATTAGCTTAATATTAATAACACAAAAGATAAAGTCCAACCAATTACAAGCCACATCGACGCAGAGTGTGAGGGGAGGATAAGATCCCCCACCATTACAGACAATAGGCACTAATGTCAGTAGGGATGTTAGTCATACGTTTTATTCCCAAGGAAATGCTTCTGGTATTCATTTTTATAGATACTG